>NC_064871.1:5190000-5495000 GCF_943734695.1 Anopheles maculipalpis
CCGTAATGTAGTAGCCGTTCTGCTGCCCAACGGTGCGTAAATTATCGGCCGACCAGCGATGTTTTAATTCGCAATAATTGGCCCACCCTTGGAGTGAAAAAAAAGGAAACAAAACAGGGAGGTACAGAGAAAAAAAGGGATAAAAAACATTCATCAATAGTGTTTTATTCCTTTTTACGTTCACAGATTGCGTGAGCGATAACCTGGTAGGAGAGATGAATGAATAAAATAGTGACTTTCGTAACAGGATCTGCCTTGGGATGACAAGTTGAGGATGCAGTTTCAGGAGATCATATTCGCTTTCCAACTGATCGCTTCCAGAAAAATCTCATCCAAACCATTTTGGCATTAAAGGCAATTGTAGGCGGTAATGGCGCAGCAAAGACTGACAAAGAAGGCAAGAGCAAAATGACGCTCAAAAGTTTTACATCCTTAAGATACTGCCAGTTTTCACATGGCAGGATTGGGGCTCTAAATCCCATCCAAATCGTTCCCTAGGAGTGAGGACTGACTATCCAACGAAGTATCAGCAAGTCCAGTAAGACATGCGATGATCGGCGTTACCTCCGAAGTTGTTAAATCAAGAAGAAGATAAAGAAGAGATCCTCCAAGCCCTAATCAATAGGATCTGTTCTCGATTTGTTAGAGATGACTACAAGAGATTTCCTATGCCTTGCCTCTACTGGACAATAATGGAAAAATCTTAATGCTCCCACGTGCTCTGTGCTACAGCGATTGATCCTAGAATATAGGCACAAAGAATACAGCATACAAAATAGAATATAGCTCGTTGTTTCACAGCAAGGGTCTCAATAAATAAATTTTTAGTAAAATATGGTAAGCTTGCAGCAAATAGCATAAGATTAAAGAACTGTTTACATAAAGCCCGAACAGTCCGATAGTTCTGAGCTTCTTGAGAACTGATGAACCCAACAAAAATTTAAAAAAATTGTAATTAGAATTGAATCTTCAATTTCTTAAAACATCTTTCTCAGGGAGTGGAGCTGTGAATCATCGCGCCAAATTTCTGAAATAAAGTCTTGCGAGGTACGAGATGCGAAAATTCTTGTCCCTTTTTTAGGTTTAAACCCCTTTGCCAAGCATGACGCTTAGCCGTGAGACTCAGTTTTTTTGTCAATAAGCTTAAGCTGTGTATACCTAAACTCCTATCCTTGTTTCACTTTTTCATGTCTCCCTGGGCGATTTATACAAACTTATTTCATCGGAAAATTCTATCCGATCCAATAAATGAATGATGGATCGATTTCTAATACAAGTCTTCCATCGATTATCTTTATTGCGTTACTTCATATAGCGCAGCTATTATCACATGTGCGATAAAATTGCGCCCACGTGTGACTATCATGGTTACCACTCATATCAAATATTGATCGGTCCCAGGGGAAAAAGCTTAAAATTATCATTCGAGAACCAATAAAACCTAAGCTTCTGGAGTATCTAAAGGGAAAAGTGCTATAAAAATATTCTAGTGATAAGCTTAGCAGTGTTATTTTGTGCGGGAAAACTCTTGCTATAGAGAGAATCCTTGGGAAATTTAACTCAAAACGACCAGCAACAAGCCAAACGGCATTTAACACGCACACCTTCCTCGCATGCTCGCTTCGGTTGTGGTCAGTAAGTTGCCGTGTAGCTAATAATGGACTCGTTAACAAATTAATTATCTCATCCTCGGCACACACACACACACACCACCACCACCACCAAAGAATGGGTGTGAAGGTGTGAAAAGAAGAATTCATTCATCCTTTTGGCGTGACGACGATAAAGTGGACATTTGGCCGCGTTAATTGTGTGGACATGTGGGATTTGTATTGTGTATCGCGCCACACAAAAACGAAAGCCGGAATTGACACCCAAAAAAAAAAAAAAAAGAAAGGAAAAAGGGACAATGACCACAAACGGTCACAGCGAGAAAGCATTGTTTCGCTACCGAAGTAATGTAATGAAGCGTTAGAAAAAAGACTACTCGGTATAATACACAGAGAAACACTTCCAACTTCCGGATGATGTGTTCTAAAAGGGGGAGAGGGGGGGGGGGGGGGGGCACGGTCACATAAATTCACAAGCCGAAAAAGGCCCGTTTGTGGCCTTAAACAACTACGATCCTTTTTGCACACACACACACACACAGCAGGAGAGACAACTGTAAGTGAGGGATAATAAAGTCATAAAAATGCTTTTGTTCACACCTTGCGTACGCGCTCGCTGCTGCCGACGCGTTCCGGCCGGTCTCGGGAAAGCCAGGAAGTAACGCCTTCAAATGGCCGCTAAAGAATGTTTCTGGATCCTTTTTTCTTTTTTTTCTTCTTCGTCCTCCTGTTCTCTCTCTCTCTCTCTCTGAGGCTGTGTGTTTGGCCTTTTTGATCGTACGACACCGCGGGGTACACGTCGTGGGTTGACTTTGCTGCTCCTGTTGCTGCGTTGTTGCAGGCAGGGGTGTGTGCAAAAGTGCAAGTCAGAGTCAGCGCGGCCGACGGGCGCAAAAACAGCTGTGCCAGTGAAGGAGAGTTACCTTCCCCGGCGTCCGGTGTGTAGCTGCGGGTATAACGAGCTGTTAATTGAATCGAATCACGTCCCATTTATGGCTAGTGTTTGGCTCTGTTAGTTTATTGTTTCCTGTCCCCTTACGGGTAGGGCCCGCTATTCGTTCCAGTGGAGTGATTTTACCGACCACCAGCTGGACAGCCACAGTTGGCTTTTATTGAGTATTTGTTGATTTTGGCGCCTTAATTGTGGTGTAATTGGAGATTAGTTTGTCAACGGATGGAGTGTCATGTTCGCTCAGAATTATCCACTACAACTTAACTAACAGCGATAGCTGGAGATTTTTATAGCAGCTAATTATAGCAAAGTTAGCTAAAAGCATTTTTCGTCAGGGAAAATACTGTCAATAGTGTCAATAGTGCCAAAAGTCAGTAGATCCTGGTACAAATTGATGGTAGAATGTCTCTATCTGGAATACGAGCTAACATTAGGCAGTTAAGTTAAAATAAGATATCAGCTGTAACAACTGTTACTTAACTAACTGCCGTCAAATTGTCTAAAAACATTAAATAATTGTCTGTAGTAAAAACTGTGCTCGTTGAAGAAGTATTAATAAAGCTTGTGAAGTAACACGACACGGCAAAATTGTCTCTTGTGTAAGGTGTGCAGCAATGCTGCCAACAAATTACTTAACACGACAACTGCCATCACCATTTATGATGTACGACAAACGGAAACAGTCAATAAGCAAAAAGCGCCTTTTACGCCTTAAAACTACTTAAAAATTTGTGATAAATTACATCGCAAACAACGATCGTTCCACCTTCACTCCGCACTAAAACCGAACGGCTATTTTTAAATTGCATCTAAAATGCATTTGTTCCGTCTTCCCCCCTTTTTTCCGAACTCTCCGACACCGGCAGGAAATAAATAATATTGAATTACTTCACCAAATCCAACCACAACGGAGCAGTTATGAAACGAAATCCTTTCCTTTTTACCCTCCGCAATAGGTACTCGAATTGCGGGATCCCTTTCTTTTCCCTAAGGGATCGATCGGTCTCTCCACCTCTCCTTTGCTTAATTGCACGTACGAGTGGGTTACGCTTTCTGCTATGGCTTTTGTAGCTCTTTTAAAAAGGGAAGCACGGACAAAAAAATGGTATTTTTTCGGGATTTTATTCCCGACAGAAAAAGGGGACAAGATCGACTACGATCTATTAGATACAAATTTGTCATCCAGTTGTTGATAGTTTGTCACCTTGCGCCGGTGGAAAATGGGATCGTAAAGTTTGGCTGAATTGCATTCCTTACAAAAAAAAAGGTGTTACAAGGCGGTAAAGTGTTAATTGACTTGAATGGTTTGTGTTTTTTAATTGCTTCTTTTTTCCAAGCAGAAAAATTCTTCTAAATTGAGCACAAATTTGATACAAGCAAGGAGTTTTTCCCCCATTTTTTGGCCTCAAAAACACTTTTAAATGCCACAATATCGAAAGGGGGAAAAGAAAAATATAGGGTTGGTTAAATAAATCGCTCCCCTTTGGTTGATCTCCGCCGGAACAACACGCGGAACACGCGCTTTTTGATCGTCACTTTACGAGCCAAACATGTGTCAAAAACCACAACCCCTTTGCGTGTCTGGCCTGCCCTCGAGATCATCGAGGCAAGCCAAAAACCTTTGTACCGATGCTCCCTGAAACTGTGCGGTACTGTGCACTGGAAAATCGATACGTCAAAATGCGCCACATCGGGTTCGTGTTTCTTTGCATTTTGAACCTTCGCGGTATAGGATTGATGAAACAGTAATGGTTGAAGAGAGGAAAACAATTGATGCACGTATGACAGGTTATTGACAGTGAAGGATTAGTTTCTGATGGGCAGGCAAGGAGTTGTTTGTAACAGGATCGATCGTTGGTACGCAGGCTCTCGGGATGCTTTCTCTGGATGAGGGGGGGGTGTAGATTTTCATGTTTTCTGGGGAAATGTCAGAAAGACATGAGCTTTGAAGAAAGGAAGATGCTAAAATGGGGCTCATATGCAGGATACGACAATGTTGTGATTAATTTTTAGATGTATTACGAGTTTTTATGTGAAGTTTTAGTGTCCAGAGAGCAAAGAAGAGGGGTGGCTCGGGGTGGGGTGGGGGAGGGGTGGTATAGGCGACAGCGGCGCCGGTCTTCAAACGGCAGGACCGGGGTTCAAATCCCATCCGGACCGTTCCACTGCAGTGAGGACTGACTAACCAACTACGTGATATCGGCAGTCTAGAAAGCCATTTCGATGGACGGCATGACCTTAGAGGTCATTAAGTCAAGAAGAAGAAGAAGAAGAGCAAAGGAGACTTCAAGGGACAACTAGTTTCATCCAGATTCTAGATAGTCTAATATTAGGACAGACTTGAAGACAACTAGTTTGGTGCTGGATAGTCGAATACGTCCTGCAGTTTTTGTAATGATTTTTGGAGTTTTAGTGTTCTTATAACAAGGAGGCGGAACTGAAGTAGAGACGACATTGGCGCCGGTCTTCACAACAGAACCGGGTTTAAAATCCCATCCAGGCCATTTCCATGTATTGAAGACCAACTATCCAACAAAGTGTTGTATCAATAAGTCTAGTGAGCCACTCGAAGACCGGCGTAAACTTAAACAATGTTAAGCCAAGCAAAAGTAGCTGACAAAGAAGACTTCAAGAACGACCAGTTTAACGACGATTTTAATCCAGATACTGGATAGTATTATACATTCTGAATCCTAGAACAGTTGGAGAACACTTCCAATGCATTTCGTCAGTAAGTATTTGATATTACCCAAGAAGAGAGCCTGCTGAGCAACAGCGCATGTTGAGTAAGATACTAAGGATCTTTCATGCCAACTGTCCAAGGCATGATTTTTTTTGAGCCTAAAACTACGTTGGACACATCTGTGATTTAACTAAAAATGGCTGCTACATTTAGTTAAACGTCGTCAATGTAAATATATACAAATGTAAATATACAAACATTTCTATTGAAGTTTCATTCCTTTTTTGGATAACTAACGTCAAGAGTTGTGCCATTGCTTACCCGTAGTTAATGCGTTTTGTGCAATGCAGCTTTCAAGTCGAATATTTGCACTTCTGGACGCATTCTCCTTGTACTTTGCAATCTATCAGCTGTCGGTTTTAAATTTACGAGCATCATCATCCAACACTGAAATCCATTACGCAGCATCATCCAATAGTGACGGTGTTTATCACAACACATAAATATTGTTTCTAGCTTAAGCTTCTAATGCTTCTCCCGTTAAAAAAACCTCCAAAAAATCCATCACTTAATCACGTCACAGCTTCCAGCATCACCGCACAAAGCCAGCCTTAAAATTGGCCTACAAATCGCTGCTCGATTTTGTGGGGTGGGAAAAATCGACTGCCGTAGGTGAGTCGCACAGGCAGCGAATTGATGCTATCGTTGTTTAAAATACGATCATGATGCTTCGCGCTTGATGCCACGATCGGAACGGTAAATAAATAAACAGATTAGAGCCAACCTTGTTTGACAAACCATCATGTGAATTCCAAATCTGTGGGTTTTTTCGTTTTTTTTTTTTTTGCGCTGGCCCTGAAGACACACCGAATATCAAACGATTTTAGGGGGTGGCAGTGTTGTTATTCGGGAAATTTGTGTACGTTTTTTTCCACCCTCACACCACTGGCTGGCTCATTAAGGCGTTTTACATCTGTTTTACAGCGACCGATCGAGGGCGATCGTGCTGCCAGGTTCGCAAGAGAGTGAGGGCAAAAAAAAAACACACACAAACACCCCAATAACAACAAAAAAACCTTTCTGAACGAAAGACCATTAAAAATGTTTGAAAATATCTTAACGATAGTGTTTTTGGTAGCTGCTGGTGTGTTTTTTCCCTCCTCCGTTCATCTGTAGTAATTTTAGTGCATATGAAGGGAGAAAAAAAGACGCAAGAAACAGGAACGCAGGGGATTTTTTTTTGGGCAGTGGCGTTTGGCGATATTTTCCCGGCTGCACAACTTAACTTTGAGCGCGCGGGCACACACACACACACACACAAACACGGAGAAGGTGATTTATGACTGGCTGAAGATGAGTTCTCGGGACGCCCCGGGACGATGTGATTTGGGTGCGGGATTATGATGGAGAGAATTAAGTACACGCTGTGTGTCGTGGTTGTTGGTGTGTCCTCACACCCTCCATAAACCATTTAGCTGTTGGTGGTGGAAAAAAGAGGAAGGTTCTTCTTGCGTCTAAAACATTACTTTACATTTACCATCCATCGATTTGTGTGATTTCGTATGAACACAGGTTTTGTTTTCGAAATAAAGTTGTATAAAAAGACAAATACTTCAAACTAGATCGTCTAGGCAGCAGATGACCGTTTAAAACAGAGGAAAAACAGCAACAGACGACGATAAACACTCAAAAATCGTCAGTACAAAACCATCGGTGTTTCCCCGCCAAACCAAACCAAACCAACTCCATTTTTACTGTATCAATTATTCACTCAGTACTCATAAAACTCCTTTTTTCGTTCGGGCTTGGTCCTCATCCTTGTGTTGTTGGTGGTGGAGATAAACGAACACTTGCTGTAGTAGATTCGGATCCGGATGGATTGGTGAGTGGTACACTTTTAATTTAACATTACACTTTTACGTAAAAGCTTTTAGTCATCCTCCCGGGCACGGTTATTTTCGGAAGAGGATTATTACGAAGCAGAGTTCATTGGCCCCTTCATTAGTCTGTATCCTCTGCTCTGCTCCTGATGTACGCAGGATTTTTGTTTTGTTTAAGATTTTAGTTCATCTGATGTGAAGTGAAAATACAACGAAATCTCCCTACAATGGAGCTAAAGAAAAGTAAGTATCAAAACTTTCTCTTGTTTGAAACTCAAGGTCTCCAAAAGCAGGACTATCCCACACATGTGGCTCATCACTTTTGCGAGAGCCTAAGCCACCTAAAGAAGGTTGAAGAATTTCTCCAAACGTTAGGAGTCCTTGCAGCTTTCAACTCTATATTCCGTTACGCTATATTTTAAACACACACACATAGGCAGTTAGTTAATCTTAGCTTGATACAAGAGCAAACAAAAGCTATGACAACCTCTTAATCAACTAGAAACGCCCGCAATTAACCGTAATGACTTGCGCACGTCAAGCAGCACCTGAGAACCTTAAAGGCTGTAAATAGCATGTGGCAGCAGGGCAGAACGAGTATGAGTGATTGCAGGCGGTGTGGCTGTGTCTTTTGCGTCTTCAATTACTTGCAAACCAAGCAAAGCGGTGCTATGAAGATGTCAACGTTGAGTTCTTCATGAAGCCATTCTCAAGTCAACACCGAAACCGATCAGAGCAGCATTCACTGGGCGCTCCGTCCGCTCGCTAAAGAGAGGACAGCAAGTTGTCAGTCGTTTGTCTTGCTCATTAGTGCGCTGTGGGGCAAAAAAAGATGAAACGGCACGGTCCTGGAGTGATCGAACATTCCCCATTTGCCTTCACAGCTTCCCAAGCTAACGTGTTTTTATTTTGTCCATTATGAACATTTTTTTTCTTGTTTCGCCCTGTTTCGACGACGCTTCCGTACGCAAACACGTGTGTGAGTGCAGCAAGCCCGAAACTGTCTTGAAGTGCTAAAGTGAAGCGTCTTCGACACACTCCCATCGTGGCTCTTTTTTGTGTGTGCGTGTCCCTTCATTTCTCCCGTCAGCGCACAACAAACAGGGCAATGATTAATTTATGTTGATTTTGCACCGTTTTCACACCGATCGCACCACCCCACCAACATCGGTTCGGATCGGTTGATGAGAAGCCGCGAACAAGCAACAAACCGCGTGAGTTATGTGATGGACAAGGTGAATCCGGGTGGAATGTCCAATCCATCCATCCATCCATTCCCTCTCTCTCTCCCTAGAGGCTAGGCATCAACAATTACGCCCGAAGCGCCTGGCGCGCGCGCGCGCGCCCTATCTACAATGACCATGGTAGTAACTATCCTCACAAAAAAGGTGAGGCAATGGTTGGAAGGAACAAAACACAAAAAGATGCTCCATTGGTTATGCATTATTCGGTTCGGGACACCTTCGTTATAGAGCTGAGGCTTAGAATTCCGCGCTCGGTATCGGGAAGGACGCCCACGGCGGTCAGGCACGGATGCTGCGAACGATACATTAATTTTCTTTCGATCATTTGTTCGCCGGCTCAGCTGACCGTGAGCTTTTGTGAGATGTGATTAGAACTGGAACTTCCATTCGTGCTCGCTGAAGAATGGAGCCGATCCGGCTGGTCGAGATCACCGCAAACATTCCTTTCGGGTGAAGGTGAAGCGTTGGTACGTTCCGTGGTATGCTGGGGAGGAGGAGGGGTTTTGTTTTGATTTTTCCAAATGCTTCTCCCGCCGGGGACATGCTGTGAATGTGTACGATGTTTGAAATGACTGATGCTGTGTATGAGTGTGTGGAATTTCTGACCGAGTGGCTGTGGCTGAAGTGATTAGGCAGACAAATCCGTCGAAGAAGCGCGATCTTCGCGATCGATTTTGCCGTACCGTGGCGAGTGAAAGAAACTGGTTGGCCTTTGCGAGAATATTTAAATAAATCAATATCACTTGGACGTACAAATGGGCATCCAGAAACTGGACGATTGGTTGGGTTGACGGGAAGCATAAAGCAAAAGGCATGGCTCATGAAGGATAAAGTCATAGTGTTGGAAAAAATGTTTCAAAATGTCATTAAAGTAGGTTAAAATGGTGCTGGATGAAACGAGGACACACTTTTGAAGACCTGAATTTTACTTCACTGAATTTTAGGCAATTAAAAAAAAGGAACATAATTTAATGTATGAGCTTCAGGACATGCCAGAATTACTGTACTCCATTCGATAACTGGTGAAAAGTTAAGTTCAATCCTCCGTTTTTTGTATTTCGAATAACTTTCGAAAGCACCAACATAAAACTTTATAACCATACCCTCTTTTTCCCGACTATTATTTAACCTCGATCAGTGATGGAGCAAATTGGAGCGTCATTAAGGAAATTAAGTTCAACCACCGGGGATCGGATAACTCTTTCGCTTCCCAATCGCACCAAAACCCCCGAATTACGCATCCGACTAACCCGTACGACCTCCGGAAGCTGTTTATTATGGCATTACACACCGCCATGTGGCCGGTGTATTGGTACGCTTATCACATTAATAGTATCCCCTTTCCATATGCAGCAAAAAAACCTCCATTAAATCACTTTTATTGATATTCGATACTAATAGGTTTTATGTGGAAAGGTTTGTTTCCTTTTACTCCCCACCCATCCAGGCTTTGGCTCTCTAATGTTTTCATGTGAAGTTGAATAAAAAAGCAAAAAGCTTTCCGACCCACACCGGGGGACAGAGATTAACGTGCATGGTGAGCAGTTAAGAAGATAGTGATGCCGCAAGTCGTGGGATCTCGTGAGACCGCATTTAAGGTAAATTGCAACAAACTAAAGGTTCGCCACCGAATGACAATTACTGTCGACGTTAACTGTCAAACCGACGTCGAAGGTGGTCACTGGGAATGTTGCCCATTAACTCTTGAGGAGAATGAGGTGATTACTAAGAGAGCGAAATTCGGCATCAAGAAATTTTGATTTTTTTTCTTTTTGCTATTAATTATACAATTTTGTGCTTGTAACAGCATGTCCGGATTTGATACCAAATATTGCAACGATTGCAACTAACAAACAACACTCACCGCAAGGGTTAAGATCACTTCACTTTAAGTAATGGGGCAACACTTTTGCACAACTTGCTCCGCTGAACCTCGGTTCGAGAATCCTCCTCTGGTAGCTTATGGATCGCATAAAACTGTCAGCAAGAGGGCCTTAACCGAACGTGCCTGAACAACACGTCAACGACGTGTCTCGTAAGTTTGTGGTTTTGCATTTGCAATGGTTTCGATCGGCAAAACGGTCTCCTTCGCTTCCACGATCACCTGGCGGGAAACACACACAGACAGACCGCAGTCTGGCAGGTGCGATAAAGTAACAATAAAAATATTAATTAATATGCTAAACAAAGACCAGACGGACGCCACTACCGGACAGCGTGAGAGGAAACACCGGCCCGACTGCGGTTTGCACTTTCGGAAGTCGTCCAAACGCGATCTGATCCCCGCTTAGGGACGGGCCGAATGTCGCCCGGTAGTGGTCGTAAAGTAGTGGAACTTATTGGAAAGCCGATACCGATCCGAGTTCCGCTTATGGAAGGAACCTCCACAGCTAGCCGCGTTCTGACGGCGTGAGCGGCTTAAAGAGTCTTCAAATGTAGAATGAAGCAAGAAAGGAAAGGCGTAAGCCTTCGTAAGGCACCAGACAGCAGCAGCAGCATGTATCGAGTGACAGTTTTATGCGACATTTCGGGCCAGCCTTCGCAGGCGCCGGAAGCCGTTAGCTAATGGTTCGGTTTCGTTGTCGATAAACACGATCCCGGGTGGGATCGATCGTTTGACCCTCGCCTGTGGGGAGAGTCGTTTCAGAACGTCGTCGAGACTTCCACTGGACATGAGGTCAATTCAGAAGGAACGGAAATAGAATCGAAAATGTACATGATTTCGTATCGTGTTAATGTTTCCACGTACAATTTCCCTTCTTTTTCTTGGATCGCTGCCTGTGAGGACACATTGAAGGGAAATTGTGAAGTTTAAAAATGCCGCCATTGCCAGGTTTGTGGTTCGTGTAGAATGAAAATTCAATTTCCTGTCCCAAAATCACACACACGCACGCACAGTCAAAAGGAGGACATTTTTCGAATCAAAAACTTCCACCCAAGACGTCACGTGGCACCAAATCAAACAGAATCACCCTTCTTCCTTTCCATGCTTGCGTTACTTGAACTTCCGAGACTGCAAAAGCCTCGAAAAATGTTAAACACGACAGACAACCCGGGATTGGGGGAGGAGAATCGAACACCGAACCGAAGCGTCGTTTTGTGTGATCTTTAAAATCTTAAGAAAACTTTGCAAGTCCCTACTTCTTCGAAAATTGAATCGTTTGATACGACGAAGATGGTATTATTTATTCACCATTAACAACTGGTCACGCACGAGAGCAAGGTGATAGCGACCGGGAACAAGGACAAACTCAGGACGAACCCACTGTCTTAATTACCGAACGATGACATCTTGCGATGAGTGTTTGATCAAGGATGGAAGAATCCGACCGGAAATGTAATGAAATAAACACCTACAACTAGTGGTGAATGAGTGTTTTCCAGTGGAAAAGGAGTAATTGATAGACCGCACTCAACGAGGCATCTTACGGACTGTTGGAAATTTAAGACGAGTGCTTCGTTCAAAGTGCTTATAAAACATGCAAACGAAGCCATTACGGGCGTTTAAAGGGTTTCGATTTTGTGGATAGTTTTCGTCAACAACAGCGACTTGAGGAATTGAGACCAGTATTTCAGTGTCATATTGTCCTTTAGCTAGCTTTTTTTACAGACTCGCCCCGATTACAGTGACGCAGCCTCCAAGCCACAACCATCGCTCCAAAAGATGTCACAAACAAACGAACCAAACGGGCAAACAAACAAATAACGTTGTTTTGCTGTTTGCCAGAGCGCTACTTCAATGGATAGGAGGATGGATGGATTACTTTAATCTAGCACAGCCGTCCAAGAGAGCCCTGCTGGCAAGCAATAAATAGACCCAGAATCTACGGTCCTACGATCAATGTAGAGCGAACCCGCCAACCACACGATTCGGTCCAAAAACGATCGACGACGATAGTCAACCAACCCCGCGAGCTGCGTGTGTGTGAGCCCGAGATTGATAACACAAGAACGAACGCAATATGCTACCGACGGCACGCCACAGAGACGTGATGTTGATGTAAGACGAATTATTCTGAAGTTTTGTAGTTTGATTGTTGTCTCTATTCGTTGTTCTTCTTCCCCAAAATACAGGTATTTATTGGTAATTTTGGGAGCGACAGGATGTCTACCGATGTGCAGTGGACGAGCAGTACCACACCATAGACTTCGTGGAGCAGGTATTGGACGGCTACAGAATACGACACTCACCAATGCCACGCTGTCCCCGATAGGGCAGCTGGGTGGCGAAGTGTTCTTGGAGGGTTGTCAAATAGAGAACTTTGGTCCGACACTGTTCGGAATGTTGCAGCGGATAAGCTGTCTGACGCTTCGCGGTGGATTCATTCCCACCGTTACATTTCATTCGCACACGCTCGATACGCTCGTGATCGATGCGACGGGTTTGCAGCTGTTTGATGTGCTTCCTTCTGAGGTTGCTTACACAAGGCTGCGCATTCTTCAGATTACACGCACCAACTTGAAACACCTTACGCCGCACGTATCACTGTTGGTGGGTCTTAAACGGTTGGACCTATCCCAGAACCAACTAACCTACGTCGATCTGGATGTGCTGGGTGCGATGCAACGGCTGCGAGATCTCGATCTGTCTGTGAATAGGATTGTCCGATTGGACGCTTCGCCCGAGCTGCAGCTGGCGGGCCTCCGCAACCTCTGGGTCAGCTATAACCGATTGCGTACGTTCGGGGCTTTCCCGGGTGCGTTCCCGGCACTTGACACGGTGCGATTGATAGGCAATGCGTGGCACTGTTCATGGGTGGATCGAGCGCGGGCCAACATTATACGTCACGGGATCACGGCTTTCGGGGCTGATTACGATTGTCCGGGCGAGCGCCAGGGTGGACTTTGCTGTTACGCTGATGACGCGCTCGGTGAGGAAGAAGCGCAGCCGACGACGACGCTTGAGATCACGATCGGAACGCAGCCGGCCGATGGCGATGATCTCACGCTGCGGGAATCGAACCGAAGCACGGAACCGATAGGAGTACGGTACGGTGAGGTGGAGATCTTTCTGTGAACGCATTAAACAAACGATTTATAGAAATTGTTTACACTTCTGTTAAGGAAAGGCTACCAACGTTCGAAGATTGTTGATAAACAGCCTGTATCGGTAGTTTAATTGAAGGGATTATTAAAGCGATAACCCATATTTAGGCCACCATATTTGCCTTTCAAACAGGGTATACCATTAGAGTTTTCCGACAATAAAAGCCAACATGAGCGCGAGATCGAGCGTAATGAAAAATGGATTAATTTCAATAAACGCAAACCACACGACGGGACGAAACACACAAATCTGAATGTCTGGCCGGCGAAAGAACCCGCCCAATCGCACGGCATAATCAGCTTCCCCGTTGGACAGTTGTATGGGGTGATGATGGAATGAAATAATACAACAAATAAAACGGAGCTGATTGCTCGATTTGGGCCGACCGCTGAGGGTTTTTTGCCTGCACAATCAAAGCCAGCATAAGTTGTGCGGTGTGACTGAGAATCAATTGGGAAATTGATTCGAACGGGTTCTTCCGTAGCGCTTGGTTCGGTTCGCTCCCGGGGAGGTCATATTATTTATCCACGGCCCACAAACCGATCAGACCCGCAGCACCATTATCGAGTTTGATTGGGTCGCGCAGCTTTTTCAGAATCTCACATTCCTAGGCTCAGAATTTAATTAAGCCGTCTTTTATTAACCGTCCCAGGAAACTGTTTACACGGGCCCCGCAAAGTAAAAGCATTTTCGGGCTTTTGCTTTATTGAAAAACAAACAGTGAAAATCTGCAAAACTTTGCTTCTTACGATGGCCATCCATAACTTTGACTTGCTATGCCGCCATGGCACGGCATCCATCGTTTCTTTTTCCATTACTGAAATGAGCTGTCGGACACAAGGTACAGCTTTTGACCAGTGTCGAACAACTCTCTCATTACTAATCAACAAACCCGGAGACGAGGTCGGTCCGGTGGGCTTTACATTAGGAGAAATCATCATGCAGACGACGACAGACAGCAAAACACTGCCGCTTTTCTTTGTAATTATCTCTCAAAAAGGACCTGCTAGACATGGCAAAAAAAGGAGAACTTTTTTTTATGGTAAACAAACACATAAAGAAAGATCTTCCCAAAATAGGAGAAAAGTTTTGCATTAGAGTTGCTGGACTGGTGACAGACAAGGAGTTATGGTTCGTCTACTTGCGGCGGGATGTAGTTGCAACCTCCAGTAGAACTTCAGACATCATAATTAAACCAACACTGGGAAGAGTTGAATTCAATGATAAGCCATAATCTCAAGAAGAAAGATTTGTTTTATGGGCAAAATTTCAGATGCAGACGAAAACTTTGCACAAGTTTGTCAAGTGGGAAGTGTCCACTGACTTTTTACTCCATTTTTTACAGACAAAGCGGATGTTTACTGCAACGGAATCTATCAAGAATTGCATCAAAAATGAAAAATATTATGTTGGACAAAGATTTGCTTCCTTACCCGATGAATTCTTCGAGTTCTCGAAAATATCTCGATGACCCTTTGCATGTATTACGGTGTATTGCACCCTGGATATGATGTGTGTGAGAACAACCGTAACTACGACGACGCTGCTACAGTTACCTTCATCCACAAGCAGCAGTTGCATCGCTAGGTGGAATTTTTACACACACGCACAAATATTGTTCCCACGAACTTCACTGTCCACTGTATAAAATCCGCTTACGCTGGGGAATCCGGTGCAAATCGCCCCGATTGCAGCGAGAATCCAGAGCAAAAGATTTAATTTATTTACCGAAAATAAATGCCCAACCTATTGTTCTGTTTTGCGGGTTCGGTTTGAAGAAAATTGGTGCACAGAATAGTGTGTCGCTATTTTTTCGGTCCAACTAACCGTTTCCAAGGTTCCCCTGCTTATCCTTTTTGGATGGTGGTGTGTAGTGTTGTTACCCTTACCAACTGACAGGAGGCTCAGCTGTCACGCGTCGTTCGATTCGGTGCAGGAATAGTGTGAATCGATTTGAATATCCCGGAGGCAGCCCCTTTCTTGCGGAGAAAAATCGATCGAAGACATTGCCAAACTAGGGAGAGAGGTCCATCCGGAACAGAAAGTGTGATGTAGCTACAAGCGAAAGGTCACCTCAATAAATCTCCATACGTAGGGTTCCCGGGTGTTTGCTGCTGCTGCTGCTGTTGTGGTCCCTTGTCATACCTGTCCGAGCTTTTCTCGAACAGAACACGTTGTCCTTTCTTCGAAATGTCCTTCGAAATCAAGCCCAACAACCCTCGCGGCAACAAAATTGAACGAAATAAGAGCACAGCAAATGCAAATTGTGAGTTTTTGATTTTCAGTTGCATCAATAACACCGATCAGGGGCTGAAAAAATCGATGTCCAAGGAAATTATGCATCATATTGTTGGTTGAGAACGTTCTCATCGCCCCTCCGGTGCTGAGTGTAGTATTTGGAGGAAAAACCCTTAGAATAATCTAATTCCGATCGCATTAGGGCACATTATTTTGATGCTACACGACGATATGTTGGCTAGAATCGATAGGGAGTACCGCCAACCGTGAATTAGAATGACCTTTGCCACTTCGCACTAGGGGAGCCGATAGGTTTCAAAGTCGTACAAAATTTAAATTTTAGCTGAACATTGCTTTTATGTAGAGACGAGGATGGAATAGCAGAATGCAGCCATTTCGCGAACGGAAACAGGACGTCTCATATGCGAATTTCGAGCCATTGTACACCGGTGAAACGAACACGACATTTCCACTAGGTTTATGAAGCGTGCAAATAATAATCATGGCAATAAATTGCTTCGTACTGCAAGCGCACTATGGTTTAGGACGAAAGATTTTGACTCCGAAGAATTAAAAAAAAAATCTATTAAACAAGAAATTCTATGGTATTTTCTTTGGTTAAATGATAGCAATTTATCCTGAGATAAATTACGGATAATATTCATTTTATGGAACTTAGAGGTATATGCTCACTATGCCTCAACTTTCCAACAAAAAACCTTCAACGCAACCCCTTCTTTGTAACAACAACTTCATCTCCTACAAAAAAAATGGGCCATAAAACGTCACCACATATTACTCTGCCCTCGAGAGTGGGCAAGCTCTTGCCGTTGTTTTCCTTTCCAATCGAAGTCGGAAGTGCCAACAACATCCTTTCACTTTCCACTCTAACTTCACATGCTCTCGGGAAGGGTGCATAAAAATAGGAAACATTTATTTGACATAAAAATCAAATTTAATAATATTTATTGATCCGATTCCGGTACGGGTTTGCTCGTTTTTTTCTCTCGCCATTTGCTTCTATCGCTGTTACTCAGTACACGTTGTACACGTGCTATAAAGAGGTAGAGAGAAACACTTTCTCGCCATGACTTCTTTAAGGATTTGTTGAGGCAACAGCAACATAGAAAAAATAAGATTTGGAGGGAGTTTAAAACGAAGTTCCTTAACCATAAGTGGTTGATTCACTCGCCACAACGATTGCACCCCTTGTCTTGGCCGAGTAAAAGGATGCTGAACTCTGGAAGCCTCACCCCTTATTCACTACACATATTCCAGAGCAGCAGGCAAAAAAAACGAAGAGGTTTGATTCCTTATTTTCACCCTTGACTTAACACCCGTCCGTTCTGTGCTGTATCGGAAAAAAGAAAGTATTGATCCTTCTTCCATTCCAGCATCCCGAGTGTCTTCTTGTGGCCGTAGTAATCGGCCGTAAAAACGATAGATTCGGGCAGGAAGCAACACAAAAAAAAGGAAAAGAGTTTAGAAAGTGAAGGACGCGGACAGTAATCCAGCCGTAACGACACGGGATTACGCACCCGGTTAAAGGACTTACAAGCGGATCATACTCAAGTCCGATTCCGAACAAAAGGGCGAACAGCGGCGTGTGGTTGCGGTTCAGTTCACTCACCCGATCGGTCCCACCTCCCTCACTGTTTGCTGACAGACAACAGACGACGCAGGCGGTTTGATGTTTGAAGTAAAACGATGGGTGGTAACAGGATAAATCCGCACCGATTTTTGTCAAGTTGGACGGAAGCTGATTGGATGTCATTAGGAAATGAGCCCAAGAAGGGTGAGAGAGTCGTTGCCAAGTTCCTGATGTTGATGAATTTATCAAATTTGTGTCCCTAAAGCATCGTGTGGCAAAGTGAAAAGTTGAGGAGTTTGTTTGGAGGTGTAATTGCATAAATCACTATCGTGTTCTTCGATTTGTGGGTTTTGTCTTACTACAGCTGAGAAGTAATTATATTTTTATATTACAGAATGAAATCTGATACAGTGTTCTAAAACGATATTCATCTCCGTCAGATGCTGCTCTAATTTCCGTTACAGACTTTCCTTAGCTCTAGCGCTTTTTATTCCCATTTTTCTTTTTTTCCCACCATTTTTACCGACGCCAAAACAATACACACCCAATTATCTACGGGATATAAATATTAAAATTGGCAATGAATAAGATTTGTCTGCAGCTGCTTTAAGCTAATCTTTACAAAACGGCCATCCCGACACAGAATTAAAAAGCGTGACCGAGTACAACAAAAAACGACCGGTGAAACTGTCACATGTAAATCAGTGCCCGAGGACGCAAGGATGCAGCCAACTACCAAAACAGTAGCAGAAGTCTTAAAAAAAAACCTAATCTCAATAAACGCACTCTCAAAGAATCGCAGCAACATAATCCCAAACAACGCTTCCTTGCAGGGACCAACCAAAAAAGATACATTACTCCCCAAAACAAAACCGGGGCAACGATCACAACAATGAAATCCAATTATCTACGAGCATAAACATTTAATTTACATGAAAGCGAACTTCCGAAGCTATCGAACACTTCATATCCCAGGACCTAAAAAGATTCCGCTTTCCACAACAAGAAGGAAGCTGATTTGTCACATTGTTCCGATTAGCTGTTAATAAATATTCACATATTCTAGAGTAGAGCGACACAAAAAAAAAGCTCCGAGAAGATGATCTCGGGGCGGCAAGGTGCGAAAGCAAAACGATAAAAAATTAGACCACTTGCAAAACAGGAGGAAAGAGTCCTTAAAGGACTCTTTCTCGTCTATAACTGATCTAGATTTTTCGAACCATCGGGATGAACTGCAACTACTAGGGACGCCACTTTGGTTTCGTTGTGCTCCTTCTTTGTTTCCATTTTGTTCGGGATGAGAGTGAGTTCTTGCGATTCGTTTTTTTCTGTTTGGCATTTCTTGTCCATCTCCCTTTGCAGGACCTCGTAAAATTGTGCGCTATGCTGGTTTGCTAATTTGAGACCATTTTCGCCGCGTTTTTTTATGTCCTCTCCCTGCAGTTAGAATTGTGCCCTAAATGTAACCAATCTGGTAGATCTGATTTTTTTCTTCTTCGTCTAAGGAGGACCTTAGACGACGAGAGTCTCCGAGGGTTTTTTGTTGTTGTATTGTTGCGCTCTACTTGAGAACTCTCCCCAATTTCTATCACCAGCAGCAGCAGCAGCAGCAGCATCAGCAAGAAAAATGCAATCTAATTCACTATTTCACGCCTCGAGTCTAGTTCAATACAAAACCTTCTCAACTGTGGGTCCCCTTCCTCCCTTGTAGAGACAGAAGAGTCAAGCCGTGCTTGAAAACCCCAAAACAAAAAAAAAAAAAAGGAAAGTTACACAAAACAAGAAGCAAATAAAATTCGGCAACCTTTAACACCGTTGGCTTTTGAGAGATTTTCTTCCCTTCGCGTTGCAGGAGCTTATTGCAGTTTTGCGTTCTTCTAGATGCATCAGTGCATTTTCGTGTGCTTTTTTGTCCCTCAAAACAATGCAACAATGTTACGATAATTCTGCTTTCGGTGCAGCTTTGTTTTGTGTGAGCGTGCGCGCTCTATTCGGGCACATAAGTCAGACCACGAGTTTGTTTCTTTTTTGGGGTGCGCTTTGTTTGGTGTGCATTGTGGCGTTCGGAAATTGCAAGGATCAATGGATTTATGCGAGCGTGTTTGGTACTATTTGTTGTTGTTGTTTGCGATCAATTCAAGGGCAGTATCGTGGAAGGTGAGACGCATCTTGAGACACTTTGTAACGGTTTTTCTTCTCTGCCATC
The DNA here is from genome assembly GCF_943734695.1 of Anopheles maculipalpis. Lineage (NCBI taxonomy): Eukaryota > Metazoa > Arthropoda > Insecta > Diptera > Culicidae > Anopheles > Anopheles maculipalpis. The sequence continues at coordinate 5,209,452 of NC_064871.1, forward strand.
GACATCAACGCACTGCAATGCAGCCTAAAATAAGAAAAGAAATAATTAATATCAAAAGTTTCACAAAGCATTAATGTCAGGTCCTACATACCTTCTTGTCACAGAAACTGTTCATCAAAGCGTGTATAGTTCAACGCATTCTCATGAGTAAAGACAGCTTTTCTTCCTCATCTTAAGCCATCCAAAACAGACGCACTCTGTTTACTTTTCTCACCAAAAGTGCATTCCCATCGCTGCATCTCTTCAAGCTTCACTTTCAAAACACGTTGGGCAAACGTCTTTGGCAACGGTGAACAATCCACGCGATTGTTTGCTGCCGGTGGTGCCCGGTATTTGCTTCCGTTCTGTGTGGCGCTTGAGCAAACGGACCGAAACAACCACAGCAGCAGCAGCTTCCTGTTACTTCCGTGTTTGCTTAACCTCGGCTCAGCCAGATCACAGTCAGATGATGTCTCACGGTTCGGTTTACCGTGTGTGTGTGTGCTTTTGTATAATCCCGCTCACCTTATACGATAATGTGGGGTGAGGTTGTGGCACGATTGAATATTAACCAGTAATTAAAATCTTGCCTCGTAACATGATAGTGTTGATTTTTGCGGTTTCCCCTCGGCGGTGGCGTTTGCGTGCTACGAATAATGCCAAAAAACGACGTGCGACTTCGGATATGTGTGCACACCATCACCTTCCCTTGGGAGATGGTGGAATTGGTCGATTTGTCGCTATCTGTAGCGCTATCGATGGATAGCATTACCCACCTCGCTGGATGCAAAACCATCATGATTAAATCCTTAAACACAATGACATCGTTGAAAGCTGAGGGCCCTACGGGACTCGTACGGTGTGTGTCATTTACTTTATCGGGATAGACATGTGGACGCGACGGTGGCTGGCTTCTGACCGTCTGTTCGCGGTTTTATGCATTAAGGTTGTTGTTTTCTTTGTTCTGCTGCATTCACTCTCAGCTCACTGGTATGTGGAAGGAATTACACTGATCTAATCTGCTCAGAACGGAGAACGAGAGTGAGCTATGGAGTCATATTACGTCCAGAAACGCGGGGCGCGCTTTAAGTAGGGTGATGGGATGGGATGGTTTCGTGTTACGATCAGCGGATGTTGATAAAAAAAGATAACAATTTCAACGTATGGATGTTATCTTTCGGCCTCAGATGACATTGTTAATTGAAAATGCATAAAATGTAACCGTCGGTAATGAGCAATAAGACTAATTTGGTCTAGAGCATGTCGCAACGACATATATATGAATCATGGATTGGGACCTCGAATGCTCTTGGCACGCGCCGTTTCTGCCTTCTTCTGTTTTCTTCACTGATGAAGAAGCGTTACGAAGCGTTACGTGAGCGCTTTTTTCGCATGTTTCTTCAGCTAGAGATTTGAGGAATTTTAAGACAATATTTTAGCAAATATGAAGTGTGTTATAATTAACAAAAAATATTAAACAAAAGGGATTGAAAACGTTCTCATATTGAGTAATTTTGTTTCATTAATTTTTTGCTGTTTTAATTGTTCCAAAATCAAACACAATTTTCACAGCAAATAATTATCTTCTCTGCAGCACAAACAATCAAATCAAATGATCATTTATTCAGAGAAAACTAGGGGAATAAAAAAACACAAATCAGCAAACAAACGAGCACTTTTTAATTGCCAACATGATTGATCTTTTTATTTCCTGCAAATCATTTGAATTTCATTCGTGTTTTTTTTCTCTCGTATGCACCATCATTTTGATTGATGACTTTGAGGCATGCCCTAACACACAGGAGGTCATACACATTCTAGCGAGAAGTGCATTTCTAACGCCTCACAACATCAGTTACGCGGTCGGTTGCACTTTAACCTTCCGAGCAGCACACGTGCAACAATGCAACGAATCCACAGTGTCAATTCCAATTTCCATTCCCATTAGCAAAGACACGCGTTGGGCAGGCCGCTGTTTTAGCGACTAACGGACAAAATTGGTTCCACCGCCTAGTTGGATCACATGGCGGCACACAACAACACCGAAACAGGTGAGAAGATGATGGCGTTTTGCGTTTGAAGCAAAGCGCGAAAAGAAAGCGCGATTTTCATAATAAACCCATTTGAATGCCGCCGTTTCTTGCACCGTGGTAAAGTAAAAGTGCACCGCTGTGTGCACTATCGTCCTGCATCTAAGCGGTTGCACTTTGTTCTTTATTGTCGCGCACATACACACACACACAGCTTAGCGCACAATCGTTATCCTCTTCTTCGGAAGCCCATTAAATCATTTCCCACCGACCGACCGACCGATGATGCATATCTGCAATTATATCTACCGTGGTACTCGCGGAAACTGCATCATAATGTCAACCCCTTTGCGGTTTTTTTTTTTTTGTTGTTGCGTGTTGTAGTCTCTCGCACGGAGACGGTCCGCGGTGGACCTTTTCAAGTAACACAAAAAGCGCGCATTGTTGACGTGAAGTGCGACGAAACTCTCTAACGGAGGATGGTGACTGATATGCGTTTTTTTTTCCACTTTCGGGGTGGATGATGGGTTCTCATTCTGGCATCACTTTCACAGCGTAACAATGTAACCGCAGGATCCGCGCTGATGGTGAGCTCCAGGATCCAATCCATGGAAATGAGCGGACGCTTTAATAAAATCTCTTTGAAGAGGCGTTTTTGTGGCTCTGGCTCTTGTGAGTGCATGTGTGTGTGTGTGCGCGTGTTGTGGCCTCGAAAACAGCACCCGATTTTACCACGGTGGAAAAAGTTTGCCATTCTGGGCCGCCTGACTGATTCGTGGAAAAAAAGTGCAGTCCAGAACTGCATACTGCAGCGAGCGAGGATTTAAGGCGAAGAGGACGACTAAAAATCTGAGTGAATGATAAAATGTTAATATGTTAATGGATGACGGTCGGATCCCATTACACAATCAGCCGGCACACCGCCATCGTTGCCCAAAACTCCACACACCACCACAGCATCACACCATCATCTGTCTCAACAAGTGGCCTTTGTTTGATGTGATGGTAGCAGCAGCGCGTAACCAGAACTACTTACCTCGTTTGCATTTAGAACAAAATGGCTTCCGTGTATTATTTTCCTGTTTTTTTTTTGTTTTTTCCGAAGCGTTTTACCTACCCAGAGAAATCGTGTACTCAGTGGTTGGCTTTGTTTCTTAAGGAAAGTGTATGCTGCATTCAATCGAAAGCACTTATTCCGTCGATTTCGTGCTAAAATGTGGGACACAGACACTGCTTATTGTTTGACTGTTTGACAAAACATTTGAATTGTTTTTGTTTATAAAATGAGGTAGGTTTTTAACAAAGAATATGCAACAAGATTTAAAGGCGGAATGTTTTAGTGCATCAGAAACGTCGTTGATTTAGAAAAAAACTTCAAACGGCAGGGCCGGGGTTCAAATTCCATCCGGACCGTCCTCATGTAGAGAGGACTGACTATCCAACTACGTGGTATCGGAGAGTCTAGTAAGCCATTCAAAGGCTGGCGTAGCCTTAGATGGTCGTTAAGCCAAGAAAAATAGAAGAAATTTGGTGGATAAGTAAATAAATTGGCCCAGCAGCCGTTGAAAAGTTTGTATTTTATTGAGAGATGAGCTCGGGACTAGTTTTTCCAATTCCAATTTTTTTTAATCGTTTATTTATAGAGGCTTAGAATCTTAGAGACTCAATTCGTCTCTCTACTGTATAAAAAAATGGTTTAATCTAATACAGAACTATCGTATATGTAGCATAAATATTATGGAAAACTATTGCGATTATGACTTATGGTATCGGATAAGTTTAAAATATTGCTTAAATTTCTTTGTATAAATGACTGATGCGTAAAAATCTAATGAGGCGGTTCTGCTGAAGTTTGTCGAGTGATAGGATTGTCGTTAAATCATTTTTTAGTTGAAAGGTGGCTCGGTGTGTCGTGTATCCATGGCAATCGGTGAGGATGTGGCGGACGGTGATGTCAACACCACAGCAACTCCAGAGTGGAGGAGTGGATTTTTCTAGGAGGTAGGAGTGTGTAAGGCGGTACTGTTCCAATTCGTATAATAACCTTATATAAACTAATTCTTTTTCTGGCCATAATAACATAATTTTATGAATATTGTTCAGTTCTTGGAATACATTATTTTTGTGATAAAAGATTTTTCACTTTTGGTCTGAAGCTTAAATTGAATAAAAATAATTCAAAATTCAATCAAAAGCAATACAAATATTTTCTCCCAATTTTTAAGCGTTTAAAATACAAATTATAAAGAAAAAAAATTCTTTCAAAAATTATAGCCAGGCTAAATTGCAAATTAATTTCTTTTCGTAAGCAAATCATCAAAAAATCATTGACAGACAGGAGAAGTAAAAAAGTTGAGTAAATAAAATTCACCCCACAACTAGCCGAGGCAACCTACGTCGGTAAGACATCCTGTTTGCTCTTTATCTTAAAAGACGAAATGTGCCGTTTTCCATTTAACGACCAATAATGGTCTGATTGTGAGTCGTTTTTTTGCTATTGTGGTTGGTTCCTGAAGCTAGCTACTTCGTCGTCTAACGAGCCATAGGTCCCAGCGTGGCCGTGTAACGATAATTAGCCGGGCATGACTCGTCAAACAAGTCGGATTCCTATTCAACCGTTAAAATAATGCACAGATTGTTGTTCTTCCCTTTTTTTTCATATTCAATCCTGGGACGATTTCCCTTTTTTCTTGGTGTCGTTTTTCTTCCTCGCACAAACAGAACGAGAAACTGGGTATAAGTGTCCTTCCGAATTTGCCTATATCGATCGTGCTGATGCTCGTCAAATTGTCAATCTGTGGAATCCTCTCGAGAGCAACGAAAACATTTAATCAAGAGGACACTTTCTTGTGTTACGGAAATGGTCACCCCTCCGTGGAGTGTTGTTTTTTTCTTAGCTGTACAAAAAAAGCGACCACCAAACGGTGGATTCAGCGGACGATTTTGTTACCCTACGAGTACTTTTCTTTACCATTCCTAGATGGGACGAAAAAAAAGAAAGAAAAGAAATGTGTCTCTAGTCCATCACATCCAATTTGCATGTCCTTTGCATAGAACTTGGCGCGCTGATTCGTTAGCTGATTCACGCCTCGCCTGTCGATTGGAGTTCCCGGTGCCACCGGAGTTCCTAGCAATTTTTCACTCTCACACACGCGCAAAACAATGTATCACGCGGAAGTGTGACAAAGCGTCTTAACCAGGATCGTTGGTTGATTTGGAACGAATTTTGTTTTGCCTGAACGTGTCCCACATTTCTCACTCGTCACAGTGTGACACGTTAGAGAGGAAATCCCGCGGGATAAAAAGACGAAAAAGGAAAGTCTCGAAATCATTGACTTGGAACCAAAAAAGGCACTTTTATGTGCATTTTCGTCCCAAAAACCGTTGAGGATTGTTGTGCTTTGGGACAGAGCAAGCGAAAAAAAAAAAGGCTGCAACCATGCTGTCGACGGTTGACAGGTGGCGCGTGAAAGACGGAAACTTGGTTGAAAATTTGAATATAATCACCGTCGTGACGGTGACCATTTGCAAGCATTGGCTAGCCAGAATGGAACGGGATTAGAATAAGGAAAACACACAAAAAAAAAAAACCTAGACTCTGGACGTAATCGGCAGCAGTTTCCTGCTGCCAGCACCTTTAAATTTTCTTTTGATTTTTCTTTGAAAATTCTTAAACTAATGCGTCCATATGTCCGGACGATAATGAACGAAAAAAAGGAGCGAAACGAATGGCATCATATAACAATAAAAAAACCAGGATGGAATAAAAATTAGTTCCAGAAATTTATTTACGTTTCTTTTTCCGTTAGCTTTGAAAACTCAATATATTTCACGGTTCGAATTTTTGATGCATTTTTCTATTTTGTGAGAAAAATTAAACCATAAGACCATATTTCTGTTTTCCAAACAGGCATCTGCCATTCTTTTATATCACTTTCGGTAAATCGCTTCGCAAGACGTTTCGATTTTACAGTTCCACCATTTTGATAGCATCAAAATTATGCAGCCGAAGGCATTAAAGGATTTCGCACAATATATCCCAGCGCCTAAATCCGTGCCCCGCTGATAAGCACCATCCCTTAAAGGCCAAACATTAGCATCAACAAACAGGTATTACCACCACCGGGTGCCGCTGCTGCACGAGTCAGTATTGCTCTCGTGCCCGCAAAAGTGCCAACAATGGCAATCCTTGTGCCGGAAATGGAAGAGTTACATCCCGCATTGCCCGTATCTCGCGGAACGATCTTGGCCAGCTTCCACTTCTTCAGCGGAAAGGTGATAAACATAACAAACAAAGCTAACCCCTAACAAGAAACAAACAGACAAAAAAAAATCGAGCAAGTGTCACCATCTTCACCTCGTGGCAGGATCAGCAGCAGCATTAGCCCGAGTTCCAGTAGTTCTGGAAAGGATTGCTTTCGGGCACGCGACCACCAACTCTTGAGTGTGGTCCCCGTGCGTAATCTTAACCTCTATCCTTTCTTTCGGGTTTGCCGATGATCTGCTGCCGGTATGCCGGGTTGCTTTGACCCATTCCATTGGCTTTTACGGGGTGAGATTTACACCACAATCGTCAACGTGCCCGAGCGACGACGATTCCAGCATCCCAGAAGGCGCAGCCAGCAACCCTTCGCAACGAGAGCGCTTCAGGACGAACGTCCTAAACGGGGAAAAAGGGTAACGGGATTAAGGGATGCTGCTGCTGCTGCTGCTGCTGCTGCTGCTGGAACGAAACCCCTTCGAAGTTCGAGATGATGATGATGCCCCTTTCGGTCTTAAAAAAAGGGTTCCAATCGTGCGTAATTGATGGGTTTTTTGGTCGTTTGGCTTCGCTCTGCTCTTTGCTTTCGGCCCCAGGGTGAGGCGAGGTTTCGAAAGATGAGTTGTTTTGGGTTTGTTTTGTTTGGTTTGTGGTTTTGTTTTGTTGGATAAAAATGGCAATTAGCGACGCAGAAAAAATACCGAAGAAGAATGGAAACGGAGCGGGTATATTGGTTTTTGACGAAATGAAAATTACTCACGGGAACATTGTACCTTACTTTTGATGGCGTTTGTGTTTGTTTGTTTTGAGTGAGGTGCTTCTGATGACATAATTATGAGTCTTTTTGGAAGCGAAAGGAAAATAAAGGTATTGGTATTGAGGTATTGATTAAAGAAATCTCTTTCAAGCTTTCAGTTTAAAGATCTTTACCTTGTGATGTGTGTCCAAACTCGAGTTCCATTTTATCGTCATGTTTTTGATGGATTTGATGAGAAAAGATTGTATCTTCGGAGATAAAACCCATGTGATAATAGAATTTAAACACCTTCCCATACACTACTTGAAGTCTTTCTCTGGACATTATCGCACAATATTGAATTTCGAATTGTCTTAAGAAAACCGTTTCTGTTGCCCGGAATACTAAACTTCCTCCTCATAAACACGTTTGAGCTTCCAATTTCCCACGAAATGTGTTTAATGTCCGCGACGAATCCATTTCCATACACAACAGGACACAACACAACCGATTTCGTACATTGCCATGGCAATGTCTTCCTGTCCTGTTTAACGCTATTAAAACGATGCCCCTTCCGATCGATAGACAAATGTATGGCTGCGGCACACTAGCCAACCGGACAACATGCCGATGACAATGATAAAGCTGTTGGCGTTTGCCTGGATGGCAAGGCAAGGTCTTTTGCACGAATGATGACATTCGTAGCAGCGATTCAAATTCGGCACACATGCACACGGAACACAGAGTCCGAGTGTTGATGTCCATCGTTCCAATACCCTTGGCGTTTTTTTCCCCCGCCTGCTCCAACACAAAATTCCCTCAATCTGACGATATAACTTGGGGAGAGAAAAGGACGGTAATTTATAAACCGTAAAATTGCTAATCAAAGGTTTTTCATTTCTGGATCTTGCATCACTCTATCTCGCTCGGCCTTTAAGAATGAACAGACACATCGGTCAAGACGAACGCTTCTCTACCAAAGGGGAATTTTTGCATGAAACTGTTTCTCCGCGTATACCGAACGTTACCGTTTCTTCGGGATACATGCTTTTTCGGACATCGGTTTCGAAGGAAAGGAAAACACACAAAAACTGTCTTCTTACCCTAAGGTAGGGACACACGGACACATAAGGAGGAGAACAGAGCAGAACTCTCGGGGCCCGTTGGTGAACGATTCCGGTACGGACGCGATATGGTCAATAAGTTTTAATTTAAATTTATGTCCATCCATTCATTTGCATTTCTGTGCGCCGTTGGTACGTCCGCCAGGAACAGAGTGCAGCGCCAAGGAAGGTCGAGAAGCATATGTTTCGATCGGGTTTGTTATCCGAAACTTACCACGAGAACCATTTTGGTGGAGTTCTAGATAGATGGGTCTGTACTTTTGGATACTTTTTTGGAGCATCAAGAAACTTTGCGACTACAAGTTCTCCCCTCAAGTCTTCAAGAACTCGGAAGCCTCCTAACGGACATACATAGGTAGCGCTGAGCAAATATTTATCAAAACACAACCGGGTCAACAAACGGGTTTTGATAAATCTTTACAGTTCTTGCGCGTTTGCACCTTGAATACTTCAAAACCGTTGTACATTGGTACGAGTTTTTGCCCTCTAATCCTCTAGAAATCCTCGGTATTCCTCGGCTTCTTGGGTGCTTCAAAACAGATGCAACTGGCAAAGAGAGGAGAATAAAAAGGGCCATAATCGAAGCCCATCCCGTGACAATATCCCGGGACACGCCGTTGTTGGCCGGCTGCCAATAAACAAGTTTTTGCTTCTCGGTCCTCCTATCAATTCCCATCGATGACCTTTAAGGTCAATGCTTTAAGGTCTCCGAAGCAAGGGGAAAGCAAGAAGAAACTAGTTTTGATGTGCAGTTTCTTCTTGTACGGTCTTCTTGACAAGGACTTGAGATGGTTCCTATTCGCTCGAAGGATGGCAGCGCTCGTCCTGTTCGTCCTGGCAAAGCGGCAAAACGAAAAAAAAAACGACGAAACTAAATCCTGTCAAGCGTAAAGGTCAGCAACAGTCGATTAATTGACCCCGTTCTGTGCTAGTTGCGCGATATTTCTCTCGGTCTGGAATTTTCCACCGAACGTCCCGGTAAAAATCTTCCACTGACAGATGGATGGCAACATGTCTCTCCACCAACAGTAACTAAGCGAAGTATTTCGAGGTTCAATTATTCTACCAGCAATCAATGATGTCCACCCTTTCCACCAGAGCTACCCCGAAAAGCCGAAGATTGATGATTGGTCAAGGAGCAGTCGAATAATCCTTACAAAGGGATTATCGCTTTGCACTGTTACTCCGTGCTATTTATTGCATTTCTCGATTCCAAAGCAAAGCACAAGCAAATCTTTTAATTAACTTTGCATCCCCCAGTGAAGTTCCATCCATGGAAAATCAATTCCATCCATCAATTCAGTTCTTCCGTTCAAATCCTTTGCAAATCTCTCTTTAGCATGTACTAAAGGCTTCAGCTTTAAGAAGTCCGAACATGTCGGCAAAGTCCCGCACGCTCACTCACCACGCGGCGTCGTCGGAGTCGGAAAATTGCAAATCAAAAGTTGCGCCCTCGTGCGGGGCCATTTGTGGCAGCTGTGGCTTGGCACAAGACCGAGCAGTTTGGGGTACACCAAGCAATTGAAGCACCATTCGGTACGGGCCATAAAAAAAGTATTATCAGCCAAGAAAATGGGTTAAAATTTTCCATTTTCCGCGAACCGCCGCATTGTTCTAGTGCTAGTTCGTTGCTGCACGGTGCCTTCTCTGTATGCAAAACGAAAATTATTCGGCCCGCAACGGCTCGCACGAAGGCAATAATAAAAGTAAGCAATAAATGCAACATGAAACAGAAATTAAAAAGTGATATTAAAACACCATTCAGTGTTGGGAAAAATTATGAACAATTCTCTTTGCGCATTCGTAAAGATGCCAACAGTGGTGTGTGCCGGGTTTGAGTTAACAAATGTCTTATTAGTCATTAATTAATCTTACACCACACAGTCTTACCGTTGAAGAAGGTCGAGTTGCCCCTCGGACTGGTAAAAAGGGGTTTTCCCTCTTTGGCAGTGTACTGTGCAACCATAATCAGCCCCAAACACGGAAAATGATATCAAATTCTTCACAATCCTTGCGACCGGCCAAACAAACGCCGCGGCGCTTTGGCGGAAAAACAGTCAATAAATGGTGACAGCTTTGAAATATTGCGCACACCTTTTTCGGCTCGGGTGGTAAGAATATCGGGTTTACCGAGCCAAAAAGGGGTTGATTTTTCCCGATTTTTCGCGGTTCTCCCGGTTTGCGGTAGACAAATGGTAGTTTGGGGAAGTTTTTACCCTTGCGGTTCTATTGTCAATCGGCTGAGTGTCATTATTATCAAATGTACTGTGTGTGTACAAATGATTGTGCATTAATTAGGGGAAGTTTTTAGAAAATTTGAGATACATAATACAGCAGAAGTGATACGGTTGAGTTACTAAGTATCATATTTGTTTCATTATTTGTTTGTGAGTTTATTGTTTTTAATTGTTTTTCTTCTTCTTTTCTGTTCTATTCTTCAATTTTTCAAATACTTTTTTTCATTTATGCATATTTTTGCTTATTTATTTGTTGATTTAATTATTTATTCACAGTCTTGTGTTTCTTTAACTCTTTATTATTTTATTTTATTTTATCATACTTTTATGTTTATCTTTTTATGCATTTGTATTGTTTTACATTTTAATTCACTTATTCTTTAATTGCTTTTGAATTTTTTTTCAATTTTAATTATAGGTTTTGTTCATTTCTTTCTTTATGTTTCTGTTTATTCATTGAATTATTTATTTCAATGTGTTTTTATTGATGTTGCAGCTCTTTTGCATTTATTTTTAACTTAAGTTCAGAGTATTAACAATTGAAAAATAAATCAAAAGTAAGAGACCTGTCTAATATCCACCTCCACACTCTTCAAACACAATTTTTGTAAGCAAAATGAAGAATAATAGAATTGTTGCGTTCGTATCATACCCAACCACAAATGCCTTCACTTGCCACGCAAAATCCAATAAACTAACGTCAAAGCAGTGCTTTCACTCGCAAAATTATGATCGTCTCGTAAACATTTGCGCTTGTCACACACACACACGTTTCCTGTACCATTTGGATGGTATGTGCCCGTGATCATTACGGGCCAGGAATTTAGCAACCGAAGACCACCACCACAATTATACGCCCGATACGGTGGATTATCATCTGTGCGCGTTTATACGTGAGCATAAACCAATCGAACACACAAAGACATCCGGTCAAACCCGCGCGTGTTGGTTGGTAAATGGTTCAATCTCACTACCGCCCAATGGACTCGAGGCGTCGTCGTCGTCGTCGTAGAACGGACGCCTGCTCTGTGTGCGCCATAAATTAGTGTGTACCGGGGGTTGGTAATTTATAATGAAAATGTTTGAATTTCAATTCGTCTTTGTTAATCTTGGAAATTATTTATTTAATTTGTTACAACCGACTCCAATCCGGGGGACTTCCTTCCCTCCTGTACCTTTCGGTTCATCACCGAAGGGTGTGATCACTTCGATCAACGATATCACCGTACGGGCCCGGGTACACCAGCACCGAAAGAGGGCCGATTGTACTTGAATGCGGGACGATTTGGCGTAAATTATTCCAATTCCACGGAAAATCGGTTGAGATGCGTGGATTATGCTTATGATGGTTGTGGTATGTGTGCTGGTGGGGGGGGGGGGGGGGGTGTACGAGAGTTTGGCTTCTTCGTTTCATCTGCGCCTCGGGTAGGGGACGGTGGCAAATGAGAAAATTGTGCTGGTTCGTCGTTCGATGCGCCGCGGAACGAATTAAATGTAAACACACATCCACGCAACGTGGTAGGGCGGGGGAAATGGTTGAAAAGGGGTTGACAAATTTATAGGCATCAGGCCGCGGATGTACTTCCCGTGCGAATGTGTAGCACCGAGAACGTCGTGGAAGGTTTGGAGGGACCACAAACACGGGTATGTTGCGTAAATCGCGAACGATTTGTCTGACGTATGTATTGCTTCTTATTGTGATGTGAACTCCCACGAGGAATACCGGCAAAGGGTAAACATTTAGACGAGATTTCGTACAAGTGAGCGTGTATGATGGGAAAAGGGCGTTAGAATAGGAATAAATGAGGATTGAGGAACATGGGAAGGAAGTAGATTAAAAGCATATAAAAGGAAGTTTAGAAGGATAATTTTTTTTGTATCTATTAATTGTTTCAATTGTTTTTTTTTTCAAAAAATTATATAAAATAAATTTCCTTTAACTGTGAAAATATTCACTACTGACATTCAACCAATATTTAGTAAATTATAGCGAGTTATCCACCGATAATTAGTAAATTATAGCCAGATTTAACAGTAATGAAGTTTGACTGGCACAACCCTTATCGGACAGCGATTAGGAATTACTGATTGCCTTCATTTAGGCGTCACAATTGATACAAAAGTGAGAATTATTCATTATGATCTTTGAATAATGTTTTTCTATCAAATAAATTCTTAGGTTGTTCAGCTATTGATGACTCATTACGATTTGTTTTGTGTTTTAAATTACATTGATTAACTCATACATTTCATTACTCATGAACAATTAAATAAAGCTCTCCACAATTTCACCATGATAAGCTTCAATGTATTTTTCTTTGCTGCCATATTTTTCTACACCCACTCGTACGGGCTTAAAAAAAAAGCGATTGAAACCATTTCTCCAAACTTTATGGCCTCAACCGGTAAACCGATAGAGAAGAAATAAAATCATCACCACAAGGAACCATTTTCTCAGCGGGATATTTAAAAAAAACAATGGCCTCTACCCAGCCATTCTTAAGGTGAAAAGCGTTCGACTAAAATCTAACCGAAGTAGCAGGCAAACGGAAAGAAATAAAAACCACCACCCACCCTTTTAGCGCCACCTTGCGAAAGTGGAAAGTTCTTTAACTTTTGAGTGTGGACTTATAAATTATTCATGTCCACTGCTGGTGGGTGTCCTCGGCACCGTATCATTTCACTGCCCATTTGGCACAACATCATCATACACCCTGTCGCTTAGCCAAAAAAAGGGTGGCAATAGTAGGGGACGGTATCGTCTTTATAGTCATATTTGGAAACTGTTTTTCTGTTGTTGCATTTGGACCAGAAATTGACAACGACGGACACGTCGGACACAGCGAAACCGCACGCGGTGGGGAGAAATATTCAATTTGCGGGAAATGTAAATTAGATTTGGGACACCTACTACACGCAGGAGTTCGGAACCGGCCGGTTTGGTATGGGGCCAATTCTACCCGACGACCTGTTACCCGTGGACCCGCAATCAGTGCATATTTTACGCAGCTCTCAGTAGCAGTAGAATATGGTTTTGGCGGTGAAAAAAAAAAAAAGACGAACGGTTGCAGCAACCGCTTGCATAAAGAGAGTTAATATTTGTCCTGCTGGGTAAATGCGCCAGAAAGCCTCTCGAAAGCGCAGGACACAGTTTCCTGGGCTTAAGCCTACCAAGAGAAGATTCATCTCGGATGACCGGAAGGATATGAGTTTCCCCCTTTCCTTTTCTCTTGGATCGGATCGGTTGCAATGATAGGGATGAGTTTTGGACTTCGATACGCAACCAATTTCTCCTCTCGGTTCCTTTTCAAATATTGACCAATGGTTCCGTCCGCCAGTCGACACAATTCCTTTACGGTCAAGAAAAACCCCAAACCATCATCAATCAAATGCAAATCAAACAGCTTTACACACACGACACGTAGGAGAGATGCAATTTTGGGCATTACAGTATCTTGGGCGAACCGAGGACCGAGCCTCGCATAGCCCGGTACGGTTAAAGTGATAACAAAAGGATGGTCCATATGTGTTTGGTTGGGAAAGCTAATTTGGCAAATTGCTTTCAGTTGCGCCCTGTGATTGATGAAATGTTATCGACGAGCATGAGAAAAGGGAAATAATACTGGCGGGTGTTTGAGAAAATGATTTGAAAATGCTCTCTCTCTCTCTCATTTGGTCGGCTACCCACAAAGTTGGCCTGACATTTCAGGCCGTTTGGTAATGATGGGCAAGCTGTTCCAGGTGCGCCTTAACAAACTGAATACAGTAAGACAGTACCGTAGAGGCCTTGTGAGCTAAACATGCGTTTGGAATTTAGTTTCCAAATCAGCAAATAAACATTTAGATTAATCAATAAGCAAGTAGCGCATTCGGATGTATTGGGAAGACAAATGTAAAACCAAATGTCTTATCATGAATATGTACAACCAACTCACTAAACCACACGTTCTTTCTGCGTTGGAAATCGGTCCAATAACCTTTTTTTTGTGTCCCTCTTTCCTGGGTGATAAAAAATCAAGAAAATTGATCGAAAATCAAAGCCGGCAAATAAATAAAACACTTTGCTAAAACAGAACCTACTCGCACACACCATAAATTGATTCCAAACGGAGGAAAATCTTTCCCCCAGAGCCTCCCGAACCAGTGCTCGACCGTATTTGATTGACCCCTTGTCCCAAACACACGTAGCCCTTCGATCAGCTGCAATAAAATATGATCCGATGAAGTGTCATTTAACATTGGTGCAGAGTGTGTATTGGGCGTAAGAACGGGGGCTGATTCATTTTATTGGCCAACAGGATCACCCAGCCAGCATTGGGTGTAGGTGTAGAATATATTTTCTTACACTGCTGCTGCTGTTTTTTTTCCTTGAAGAATGGTTTTGTTTTTCACGTCACCATCAATATATTGCAGGATGTGATGTGATCGACTATACGACAATGTTGGGACGACAATTTGGAAAGCAAAACAAAAAAAAGAAAGGAAGCAAAGTGTGACCATTGCCATCACACACTGATGGTGTCCAAATGGGCAAACTGAGCCGTATATTTCGCTAGTGCCAACTGGCCGGGACAGTCAATGCCAATGCACTTAAGGATATCGAATTTCTCCAAACACGGGTTCACGCCACGCTGTCAGAAGGGGGCCCCCGCAAACCGAGGGAAGCTGACAGAGTACAGTACATTTAAGCGCAAATGTGACTAACCTTTTCGGGATCGGAAGTTCGCCTTGTTGCACGTTGCAGTGTCCGGGGTGGTGAGTGTCGTATTTTGACACGTTTGCTGCAAATATAAAGAACGGTAGTACGAGGTGTGATTAGAATTTCAAATAGCAGCGCTATTTATAGCATCTTTTTTATAGCACTATAGTAAGAAGAAATTGTAGGGTTTTGTCGAATAATTTTTAGTGTTTTATAGATCTGAGTGAATCAAGTAATGCTGAACATTTTCAAGCCGAATAAAGTTAACCAATTGCATCTTTAATATTTCCTTTTACCGCCTGAAGATTATCCTTTTTTTTTCGTTGCAAAAATATGGATTTTCATCTGTTAATGCCGGAACGAGATTTAAACGGAATATTCCTACCAGCTGCCTGCTGCTGACCCACCTTAAAAAAATGGGACAAAGTTAAAGAAAAGAAACGCACAATCTACCCTTTTGTGCCGCTTTCGTTAGCTACAACAAGCGAAAAGAAATATCAAAAGAAATTAAGGCACAAATCAAATCAAATTGGGCGTACAGTCGTGAAATGATATCGAGCCCGCTAGCAGAGACCCGGGGGGTGAATCCGTATTCCTGCCTGCTGTCCATACAGTAACTTTAAAGGACGTTCTGTTTTTTCCCTTTTTTTTTTTGGCCGAGAAGAATCGGGGAATGTAGGTGTAATAGGTGGTGGATGCGGTTGGTTGGTGTTTTCCTGTTTTTATCCTTGCGGGTAACCGGAACGCGATGCCAAAAGGTCCCGCCGTCAGCAGCAGTAGCAGCAGCAGGACATGCGGACGGACGGACCTAAAAAGTCATTAGACCGGTGATTGTGTGGTTTTGGTTTGACATTTTGAAGCAAATTGAATTTCACCTTAAAGATGTTGCATGAAAGGAAACAGGAAAAAAAACTGGAAAAAGTTAATATTAAGTAAATTGTTTTCTTGTGTTTTTTGGAACAAAATTACAGCTTTTGATAATTGTCACAAAACAAAGAGCATAAATATCGATTAAAAACTGTTCCATTTTTGTCGGTTGCGTAGTTTTATGATAAAAATGCCCTAAATTTGTCCCCAAAAAAATTAACTCACCCTCTCGCCTTCACTGTGGGTAAGAAAAATTGATGATGAAACTCTTAATTGAAACATAATTCACTGAAACACTCCCGGGCACGCTTGGGACGGACTGGGTGACGGAGCAAAAGTGGAACTAATTACACATGCGATAAGCCGACGCACCAGCATGCTTCTGTGTGCAAACCGTGTCGCCACAGCCCAACCCGCATCCTAACAGCGGCATTCTTTTTACGCAGATAGGCTACGAAGAAGTATCTAAATCGTTCGCCAGCTTTTGTCGAATGTAAAATGCTGATAAAAACAAAAATAAAATTAAAAAATAATAACACACTTGTCTCCTAACCGTCAAGATTCGTTCCATCCTTCTCTCGCAACACTTTGTCTTAGATTTATGTGAAAGAAAAGTGCGTGAAGCAAAAAGAAAAACACTCCTCCTTGCCGTTGTAATCATTAATTTTCACCGAAAATTAGCATATTAATCATAAATCCCGGTATGGCAATAGACCCTGAGCCAGACAGACACAGCGCGAAGGCAGACGATAACAATTATCATTTAGCGTATGGCCACGACCCGGCCTTTTTTTTTCTTCTTGGTGGTTTTTATTGTTGACTAGTCGCGCTCTGGCTTTTTTATAATAAAAAAAACTAGATCTACAGTAATTGATTTTTTGTCCGTGTGTCGTCTCAAGACATACCCCATCGTAACGTGCCCCATTTTTTTCCCGTTGACACAACGCCATCATCATCATTAATTTATTCATGATTTTCTTGTATGTTTTCTTTGCTGGTTGGAGTGTTTCTACACCGTCTTAATTTTCCTTTTCTCGTTCCACTTGCGCCGGTTCGTGCTTATAAAGATACATTCTAAAAATATTGTCTTATATAGTCGCCTGAAGGTAGGCAACACGTAAACCCATACGGACACGGTTTGTGGATTATTATTATTTGAATTGACGGCGGCTGCCATTATTCACCCGATGCTCGAGTTGACAATTCATTAACTTAATAACAAAAAAAGGATTCCAACCTTTAAGGCACACGAAAGTCGAGGCTGTTTTTTTTTTTTTGCTTTCCGATCACATATTTATGGCTTTTAACATAATCGTTTCCAATTTTAAGAGCAATCGTTTCGAGCGGCTTCCACCAGCCAGCGGTGTTCGAGGGCGGAAAAACCAATTCTGGGCGTCGCCGTTGGCCGTTGACTGATTCATTGCTTTCTAATATGCGCGAGGCGGCAACATATCTTACGCGAGCGTACTTTTCTCCTCCTATATGCGTACGACCATAATAAACCCTTTTGCTCGTCTAAGCCACCGCAAACCACCACCACGGGCATACGCAAATAATAAATAAATCTAATTGATGTAGAGAGGCATTATTTGTTTCAAAAAAAAAAAAAAAAAAACGGTGGAGAAGTGCGGGCGTTCGATTTCCTTCCACGGTACGGGACCAAAGCAAAACAAAGCTCTTTTGCTTAATCTTTCTTCCAGGGCCAGCGCCCAGGAACAGGCGGCGGCATGGAATGAATTATGGCTGTCATAATATCTTCCACCACCACGGGAAAAGGCGAGCGAAGAATTCTTTCCTGCACACCTTGCGAGAATTGCTGGTGAACATTTCAACCCGAGTGAAATCGAATGGAGATGTGTGGGTGAGGGCGAGAAGACGATCGTCTTCAAGTATTCTACCACCGGAGAGCTAATGAAGTATGAAATTATTCAATTGAAAATTAGTCTTCGGCCGAGTGTTTCACGATAACTTTATGGCTTTCTATCGCAAAAACCACCTTTCTTCGCATTGCATGGGGTTGGGTTTTCCACCTCCACACAGCACACTTGTGGGGTGGATCCGTGGTCTTATATCAAATCGTTATTTATGTGAGAGACTGCAGGCCTGGCGATAAACCATTCTCCGTGCTTTGGCTTTGGCAGGAAGCGAAGGAAGCGGCCTGGGAATTTTATAATTTCCGTTGGTTCGTCCGGGAACCGTTCGGCACATGGCACACGGGGGTACGGTGTGATGAAGGATTTTTGAGAAATAATTAAACACGATCATGTGGAAAGCGCGAGCGCTCACACGTTACGTTACGTGTGCTACATAACCATATCTAGTGTCAAAGGGAATGTGGGCGAATTTTTTGTTGATGTTGTTTGTACTCCATTGTTAAAATGTCATTAAGGTAGCGGCCGTATCGCTTCGCTTGAGGAAAAACGACGAAACAAAAACAGTTACATTTTTACACCAGAAAAGAACAAAACAAATCCTTCGATCAAAGGCGTCCGTCAACGTGTGATGTCTGCGCCGCTTCGATCCACCATAACGGAGTGTTGCAGGATTAATTATCACCAGTCGGTCCCCGTATCCATGACAGTCCAGGACGAGATGGCGTCGTACGTACTGCTGCCGTCAGCAATTAGTGGCCCCGAGACCGGGTGTGGTGAGTCCCCGAGGAGAAGCAGGCCCGGTTGGATTGAATATTCATTAATTTTATTTCCTTTACCCTACCCCGCACGGAACACGGGTGACGCGGATGATGGTCGAACTTGGTAACATTTATCTGTCATCGGGCAGAAGTTGCTGACACGCTGCTGGACAAGATTCCCGCGAATTGTCACACTAATTAATGGCACTTTGTTATGGCATAATAATCAGCGCAATGCGTGCCGGGATGACATTTACACCGGGAAGGGTTTTATTGAAGTGTCGCTTCGCACCGGATCTCTAGCCAGGATACGCACTTTAAGGGTAAGTTTAGCGATAATTTCCATTCCCTAAAAATGAAGAATCGGATAGAATTCATTAGCAAAGGCAGAGAGGATGCGATTTTTGAATATGATCTGTTGCTTTGTTGCTTAAGAAACAAGCAAAAACGAATTTCTTGGGGGGTTTTGGTAATTCAATGAGGCGGTGGTGTTTGTTTCCTAAACATCATCTTCCTTTAATGAAAACACAAACGAATTCATTAGCGATTTGAATTTTACAGAGAGATTTTTGGCAGCAATCAGATAAATAATGTACTACTTCCCACCGGGAGCAGAAATGCCTCTTGTATAATGATTTATGCGGTATGGTAGGATCCGACCCATCAGCCCATAGCCAAAAGTTTAGTCCTCCCTCAGCCCTGTGTGTATTCCGGGTTCTTGTCCATTAAAATAGAAAAACTTCACCCAAAACAAACACCAACCAAACGGTGATTAGCTAACGGCTTTCTTGTCGATCGGGGATGCCAGTTAAAAGGCCACACAATTTATGACACCTTCGAATAGCTTGCCAGAAAGAAAATCACTAATAATTACCCACACATACTCTTCCACCGGAGCATATTCTCCTTCCTTCACCTCTGTGCTCAGGAATGGAAAGCATTCACACAAATTAATAACCCTAAAAACCCATCCAACCATCCTTCGCTTCTTGTGCACCGAACGCCAAAAAGACAATCACGACCCAACCCAGCAAAAGGTTCTCGGATTTTGTTCGCCCAAACTCGAAGGCGGAAGGATGTTCCGGTTTTCTCGTCCGCTCTGCCCGAAAAGGATAAGTTTTACCACCCCAACTCTAACACGATTTTCTTGCGGCCACAGAAACACATGCATTACCAATGATTGTCCGGCGCATAGATCCGAATTCAAATATTGGAGAGGGTACGACAACCGAGGTATTCGAAAGGCAAGACACAGAGTCTTCCTTTTGTTGGAAAGGATACTCTACGAGGACATTACGGGGCATCTGTCTTTGTTTGTTTGTGTGCGAGAGAGCGAGAGAGCAGAAGATGTAAGACATAACGAGGCACATCGTTGTGTTTCTGGCTGGCCCAACTCCGCAGCTCACGCAAGACAAAAACTGGCAAAACCCCTATGATAACGTTTGGCCCTTTGGAACTGGACACCGGCGACACTGGACGCTACACTCGCCGAAGGGAGAAACGGGTTTGATGGCAAATGGATTGAAGAAAATATTTTCCTACGGAGTAAAGTTTAAAATTACTGGTCATTTATTATAACGCTCCTATTCAATGCATTCTCCTATCGGTTGTGAAGCATTACTTCGGAACCGTTTTTGTCGTTGACTTATTGACATTTGAGGCAAAAAGTTATGCGTCCATGCCATTTTTTTTTATTAATAAAGGGTTTGTGCATATGTGGAGTCTTGTCCAGTAAGAAGAATTCATTTGATGGCTCCGTGTTTTGTCAGCTCAAGGCATCGAAAGAAACAGAGAAAAAACGCGCCAAAATCCGAGTTCTCCCATATGGTTTCTCTTCGTTATTCGTCTGAATGAATCATTCATAATGAAGCATTCTTTTCAAGTGTCACAGGCACACACGTTTTGATGCAGGCCGGTAAAAACCTAAAAGATAGACCATTTTCTTCAGGGTTGCTGCCGCAGGATGCATCCTTCTTGGGCTTTCTTCTTCCGAAAAACCCCAGGCAGGTCAACGATCTTCCAAGAGAAGCCTCCTGTTTTTTTTTTTTGCAATCACTTTCCGAAACCTGAATCTCGTCATTCTCCAGGACTCATAAATGGAGTACCGAGTTTTTCGACCGGCACAAGCATCGACATCGACACCAACCAGCAGCGCCTCCGCCATTCGCTGTCAATCAAAGAATTGATATTTTTTAATTAGATTTCACTTTTCTCCGGCGCGGGCCATATGAGATAACCGTGTCGAACTGCGTGTGCGGTGTGCGTGTGTGTGCCAGTCAGCCTATTGTGACGTTTTTAACTTTTTTTTTTCGTCGTTTGGTTTCGTTCCATCATTTCCATCGTCAGCATAATAGACCGGCGTCGATACTGTACGGCATCAACTCCGGAACTGCCAGGCGGCCTAAAAATGCGGAAATAGGAGCCGATAGTGATCAAGGCATCCGAAACTGTCACGTTGAGTGTGTGTTTTTTGTTGTTGTTGCTAGTTCTCTTTTCTGCCCCCGTTCGCATCCAGACCCTTGGGTTGGCGTCAGGAGATCGAGGTTTCCGTTTGTTTGTTTGGTTCCATCGTTTGGGTCGTTTCGCTTGGAGGATTTCTGGGTGAGCATTTTTTTTTTCCTCTTCGTCTGCTCATTTTAAAAGAAGCCCGCTTCACGCAACTGGTGATCAGATGCTACGGATCTCTCGGCACACATCTCATCTTTATATATTTGTTGATCTTTGCGAAGCGCGTGCCATGGACCAGCCTCCAGGACTAGTTTTTTATACCTAGGTTCAAAGAGTCGAGCATAAATCCGATACTTATCATGGATACTATTTGCTGAGAACGAATGCTCTTTTTTATCCTATTTACAAATTTTTACTCAAGTTTACAAAGGATTTCAGCTTCAAAAACACATGGCGTGAAGCTTTTATTTAGAAGAACAAAAGTCAAACACAAGAGTGACATTTAAAAAAAAAAAAAGTTCAATCGTTCAAGTGGTATTCAATCAATGTAAAACAATGTAAAATGTCACGCCGAGCACATTAAATTACATTCAATTAATGCCACCGCCAAAGTTCATCACACTAATAACAAACAGAAGCAAGCAGCGCGTCCATTGAACTGTTTAATTATATCTTAATACGATTTGAGCATATCTATCGAGTTGGAAAACGCGTGAAATGATCATCCAATTTAGCAAACAATGTTCTCTTTCCCCAATCCTTTTCCAATGAAGCCAATTAGGTCCCCCCATTGCGGTACGTGCCATCGATATTGCATTAGAAAAGCTGATAATGCCTGAACTGGGCCGGTAAATGCTAGCCGGATCGCTAGTATTCGATCGACACGCAATCCGATAGGGGAATTTGCCACTATTTCCCAACACGGTTTGGTGGAAAACTGGGAGGTTTTCCCCCAATGACGATTCCAATTAGTCGTTATATATGATTTGTTTGCTATCTCACTTCCCTCTTTTGCTGGTTGAATTGTTCAATTGTTACGTGTCAACGGATGGTCATCGAATTGCCGCAACACGTTGTGGGAAGGCTATAATTTTCCAATAATCATCAAATTCACGCAACGATGGTGGACGCCGTCCTGCACTTGAACCAGGTGCCGCACAAGAAATAGTGAGCTTGTCCTAAAAGGGGAGCCCCTTTTTTTGTTGGGGTAAATAGAACTATCTCAACGTCACGTCATCGATCATTTTGTCTCCATGTATCAAGCAATCCCGATTGTGAATTGAGACCACTTCCGAAACGCTACTACACCGGTTCCATGGTCAGTGCAGTGGAAGAATCCTATTCATTCGGCATCAATCGTTAAATGGTTGCATTACAGATATCCTGTTTCAATGATTTTCTACAAGCAGACGCAGCAGGATCTATTCCAAGTCCACCATCAAAGGACCAATGTACCCACACACACACAGTGGGACACCTTTGAGAAATCAGAACCCGATAGATGCCCTCTCTCTAGATGAGCTCGAGACTTCTTTTGTTCTTCCACGACTAACCAAAGGATGCACCATTCATGTCAGGATGAATGGGGATGGCCTACGGCGATTTGTGTTTGGTTTGAAGGTGGTAGCCCCGGAAGTGGAAGTCCTTAGCGTTCACCGAGTGTGGTCTAAATGACGGTCAAGGGTGGTGGTTCGCCACAGGATTGACCAGAGTAATAATCGAACCGGCAAACCCTCTCCGGTAGATGCTCGTTTACTGAAGTCATAATTTAAAGCAGAACTACTTGAGTCCACGCGCACCCTTTGCCATAGGCGATGAAGTGTATAGGTTTCGAATATCCGGAGTTTTTCACCCCCGTGTTCTATGCGTTGTAGGCGTCAGCAGTAGAAGCAGCAGGACCCTGTCCATCCGATTGGATGAAAAACGGGGAAAACAAATACGATTTATGAGCGAGTATGAGCACGGGTAGGGATAAAAACCTTGCCAGTAAAATGAGATGTGGAAACATATTTTGAAGTACTGGTCATAACAGGGAAATGACATTCAAATGGCATTGGTTGTCGGTTCGTGCATGAATATTCATTATGGAAGGAAGAGCACCAGAAGAAAAAAAATTGCAATGAGTTAGAACACACAAAGTATTCCGAAAATTAGCACCACGGGTGGTGAAAGATGAATGAAGACATTCAACAAGGATTGTCGAAAGCAGGCACTTAAACAAGATTAAAAACATATTAAATGGTTACTCAGCAAATAGGTTGAGATTAATGCATTTTTTTAAATAAATTAAAAACACTTTTTGTCAGAGCAAATGCATGAAGAAGCCATGGCTAATTGGCAGCAAGATATGGCAAGAATTACACAAATGTATCGACAAACATACAACAGGTTCTTCCCGTAATCAAAACATACACCGTGCCTAATTAAATTATGAACACATTTCTACCAAACACAATGAAACAGTTTGTTTTGCGACGAGATAGACCGGGAACTGGAACACCACAAATCGACACCTATTAGAAGTGTCGGAAGCAATTGTGACCGGTCTGTTAGTTTTCCAACTACTTCGAAAAAAATCCATTCTTAATTCCGCTGCAAATTACATTCCAACGGCCCCAGCGCCGTTGCATTTTCGATCACTTTCGACGAGTAATTAAAGGGAGTAACATTGAAATAAATAACTCCCCGGCACTCATCGTCCATGGTGCGCTCGGCGATAACGTGCGGCAAATGCAATTTGTTGGAACTTGGCACTGCACTTATGCGAGCGGCGCAGGGTGACGCAGGCCCGTGGCAACACCTCATTTGCATATCGTCAATTGTGGACAGACAGCAAGCAGTAACCAGCGGTCTCAATAAGGCACAATTCAAAAGCCATCCGATGCGACGCCCCAACGCCATGGTGTTGTTGATGACGCACTGATGTACGGAGCGCCCCATGGCGGTTAATCAAGTGTGCGTGCGTGCGTTACCCGTGACCTTCCCGGGGTGTCTCGTGGAATTCTAGGCCAGCTGACACTGACACACAGACACAGACGATCGAAGCGATCCAGCGAGGTCAGTACGCCAACACGCGTCGCACAAATCGATCACGTGCCAAATGGGAGCAACATCCGATCCGACCCGCACAATTTGTTGTTCTCCGGAAGTAAACAAAGATGATCTTCTCGACTTCCGAACCCGGGGCGCGTAACGTAAGTTGAGAACATTACAAAATTCCAAAATGTCCAATTAAAAGTAACGCGATGATGATGGCGATGGCACAACCAACACGACCAGTGCGACTAATCAAGCACCTTTTGGGCCATAAATTCAAGGAGACCTGGGAGACCGGAAAACGGGATCCAACGAACGGGTGTGTTTGATATCGTGCGCTGCTACTGCTACTATTTCGGTGTGCAGTTTGATAATGGAACCACCTTCGGGGAACGTGACGGTATATCGTAAAACAATATAAATATAATACAAAAGTGTCACACACCGAATGTGTTCCGTCATTGCGTTCGTGTCGATCGGATCGGAAGGTGAGACTCACTGTGGTTGCGTGTGTGCTTCTCCGAGGGGAGCAACTCCTTGCAGGGTGTTTCCAATTTTGCTTCACTTTCATATCACGTTCCAGGTGGACCCTAAAAGTAAACGGAAAAACGTGCCGAAAGTATGTCTTCGTTGGGTTGTCTAAGTGTTTGGGTGTTTCTGCTTACCGTTGGATGTTCCGTAACGCATGGTACGGCTTGGTGTCAGCTACTTCTCGATACCGGATGCAACGAAAGTGATCTGATTTGATGTTTCTCCTTTCCCCTTTGCCAAGCAGCGGATGACTCAAAGATCGTCGGCGGTACCACCGCGAACGAGCGTATTCCGTACCAAATTTCGCTACAGGTACTGGTCAGCTCGTTCTTCGGGTTCGGTCCAAAGCGTTGGATGCACAACTGTGGCGGTTCGATCGTGAACGAGTACTACGTCGTAACGGCGGCCCATTGTCTGGACGGGATGGACACCAGCCGGATGTCGATCGTCGCCGGCACAAACGATTTGCGTGACGATGGTGCGAAGGGCACACGGTACTTTGTCGAATCGTACCTCATCCATCCGGACTACATCGAGCTTAACCGGAGCGATATTGGGGTGATGCGCGTGAAGGAGGCGTTCACGTTCAACGAGAACGTGCAGCCGATTCGCTACTCGTCCGATTTTGTTGGTGGTGGCGTGATGTGTTTGCTGACCGGCTGGGGTTACACGATGCCGATCCGTATCGGATCGACGCCCAAGGATCTGCAGGAAGCGGAACTGACGACGATCACGAACGACCAGTGCCGGGAGCGTGGTATGCCCGTTAATCCGACCGAGATCTGCACGTTTACCCGTGTCGGGCAGGGAGCTTGTGGTGTGCGTAGCCTAAAAAGGGCAGCTAGAGGAATTTGGTGAACATTCTAATAATGCATTGCATACTTTCAGGGTGATTCTGGTGGTCCGCTCGTGTGCAACAATCAGCTGTCTGGAGTTGTGTCGTACGGTACACGATACTGTGGCATTGGAGTTCCGGATGTGTACACACGCGTTTCGGAGTTTGACTCTTGGATTCAGGAGAATACACAAGAAGGTGGAAGTGGAAGTGGTGGCGGCGACAACAGTAGTACACCACCGACTGAAACGTCATCACAACCTGCCTAAGAGCTGGTGACGTGATCGCCCTACGTCTACTGATATCCGTCCGTGAAGAGAAGATTTCCATGAAAAAAAGACCCTTCAGACAGAAAGCAAAAATGTAATAAACGTAATATAATATTTCAATTTTTCAAAAACCCTAACGCCCCGGGACGTGCAATCCGAAACGGCGCTAGCGACACTTCAACTTCATAATTAGCTCGTATCGTAAGAGTTAACACAATTTACGGCCCATCGATTCGATTCGCTCAAGTGCGTATTTTGACCGCGACCGAGCACAATAGGATCGCGTTATCGCTCAACGGGTAAAAAAAGGAAAAATGCAAGGGAACCGCTGCCCTGTGCCCTTGGGGGAAGTGGTGACTGTTGACGGTATGTTTCAATTTTGGACGGCAACATCCCGCTGTCCTGGCAACACCTTCAACCCCGTTCGCGCGTGTTGTGTTTCGACATACGCCCGCGTGAGGTTTAAATTCCAGTCGAGTTTCCCCCGGCTTTGAAAACTGCTTTGCGAATTGAAACAAATGTGACCGCATGCATGATGAGCTGGGAACCCGGGAACCAATCACCCCGAGGCGAAACTAAATGAGAGAACTAACTTTTGCACTTATTAACGTCAGTCGGGGTTGGGAGTTGGGATGAACCTGCACAAAACTTCTAGATACGATGCGCTCCTGCTGTACGCTGCACTGGTGATTTACCCTTCTCTGTAGACCCTTTCTCTGCTGGAAGATGTGTGCTATGACCTCTCCCGCTCTCGCTCTGTCTTTCCTTCTCAAAGAACTGCCTTTTTAATGATCTGCGTGTTGTTGTTTGGTGGCCTCAGCAGACCCGATTGAGATGAGATGTCTGAGCCCAGGATCAAGATGCTGCTCCTGGGCCAGCCGGTTTAGGGACAATACCGGATATGAAAAAAACGCATCTCTAGCCTCTGGGATGAAAATGAGGGTGAAAACCAAGAGGGGGACCCAACTCCTGATGCCTATGAGGAGCAAAATGAGATGAAAAGTCCATCACTACCGGAGGTAAAATGTTACAGATGTCAAAGTGCTGTCAGTTCGTGGCCCGCATGCTCCTCGGGGCATATCGGCGGTGAAGAACTTCTCATTTTCGGTGGTGGGTATGCACAAAAAAGAAGAAGCAATCTTGCCCCTTGAATCCTTTCTTCCATAAAAATGTGTGCGTTGCGTGCGTGAGGTTAGAGGAGAACTCTTTTCGCTTGTTCGTCGACACGCGCTCGAGAGTTTTTGATTGAATGGAGATGCTGCCTTGTTACTGTTCATTGCACACACCAGTTGAAGGGCAGATAAAAAAAGGTTGACAGCAGCACAAAGCGCTGCACCACATCGGTCTAGGTTCGTTCGGGTGTGTACTGATTGTGTGGTTAAATTGGAAGACCAGGGCAAGCTGAGCGGCAGGTTACGATTCGTCCTGGCATGATGACATGGAAAATAGATTTTTTGGCACACTTTGGTGTACAATTGGTGTACAATGGAGGTTGCAAATTTATCTGTTGCTTAAGATGAGACGATTGAAGTGAAGGCAGGAAGGATTGATTTAAAGATATATTTGGATATGAATTACTTTTTTTGTATGTTCCTCTGCGCTTGGTATCTTTAGAAATATTTAATGAAAAACTGTTCAAAAGCCAGTTCTTTGTCAGATTCTTTACCGATGTAGAAAAAAAATCCAGTTTTTGCGTAAATGAAAAATCCGTTATAACAATTTTCTTCTTTATTATCTTAGATTCTCCTAGAAAGTTTGACTCTCCGTGTGTGTGTGTGTGTCCAGATGACTCACTCCCTTATCAACCGGACAGCTATCTTTCTTCCATTGGTGCGTTGAAAACTTTCTCACAAACGTTTGGCTATTTGATTTAAAATATTATGATC
The DNA here is from genome assembly GCF_943734695.1 of Anopheles maculipalpis. Classification (NCBI taxonomy): domain Eukaryota; kingdom Metazoa; phylum Arthropoda; class Insecta; order Diptera; family Culicidae; genus Anopheles; species Anopheles maculipalpis. Next base: position 5,237,022 of record NC_064871.1, read on the forward strand.
GATCGCTTTCGGCAGCATGGTACCCTTTTCCCATGTGTGAAACTGCAGCTCACACACCCAGGAAGCGGATATGACATACGGAATAAAGCAAAAAAAAAAAAACGACAACGACACTGTCCTCCATAAGCCTTTTTCCGTGCGCTCCGTTAGCTAATGGATTCATGAACAACATTAACCCCTTTCCCCCGGTGCAAAACTGACCGGTGCTGACACTGATGACCTTTGGGACCGAAAAAAGAGGTACATCGAAGGTAGAAAAAAAAAAAGCACGCACAGACTGTACCCATGGTCAACCCCTGAACTTCCGTTCCGAGGGAAATGGGGTAATGATTTTAACAACCGTCCTAGCCAACTCCAAGAGTTCACGTCGGAATGGATTAATCCTTCCCAAAATTGTGTCCTTCTAAGTGCGCACGGTTGTGGCCTCGATTTTTCAAGAAAGAAAAATTACCAAACTTCTCATCAAAAAAAAAAAAAGAAAAGGGAAACGGAAACCTAAGCAAAACTCGTTCGAAGGAAAGCTAGTTTTGGGTGCAAAAATAGGAGGAAAATTTTGAAAAATGTTGTCCAAAAAATCGATGCTTGCCGAGGTTTTTACTAGTCTAACCTGTTTTATTTTTGCTTTTGGGTCCCTGGTGTCGGTGGGAAAACCGGGTACCTTTCTCACGGACATCGTAGACATTTTCGGCGTGTTTGTCTAGTTGAAGGACATATTTTTTTCAATTTAAAATCTGGTTTAAGTGGAAGGTCCTACAAACATGACCCAAAAAATACGGATCCACACCAGCAGTGCCTGAAAATGGTCGTGAGAAATTTCTCTTCAACGAACATTATTATTCTACCAACTCTAAGAAACTAACCTAGGACCTAGGGCCGTGCTGTGATTGTAACCTATACATTCCATGAAATCAATCCTCCGCATGTATTGACCCCGATCATCACGAGCAAAACAATGTAAGCGTTGGCAACCCATCTCAACAGGTGTCGCCACGATCCGACAATTGCATTCGCGACCATTCGCGAACCACTTAACATTTAGCCAACTTTGCATCGCATCCGAGCGCAAGCATTTCCTGCGATAGTCATCTTTCCACCGGGTACGAGAGGCCCCCCCGCTAAACACTGGGGAAGACACGTGAAAGACGCACCAGGAAGACATGCTAAAACCATGGAACACATAATACATGCATTGGTCACATCATAAAACAAAACACGGCTGAAATGAAAGAAGTTGCCTCCCAATCTCCCCTCCACAGCCAGTGAGTGTTCCCATCGTGTGGCCCATTATGCTCGCCCTGCTCTGTGTGTGTGTGTGTGTGTCTGTGTGACAAGCGCGAGCCCAATCTCACCATCGCAGATAACAATCTTGCCCCCTTATCGCCCTGTGCCTTGTCCTCTGGCCGTCATCGGGAGTCTGCCGGGTCGGGACGAATGCATTTCCGCGTATGCAATCGCGGCTGCATGTGAAGTGCACTTTCCGCGCAACCGGGACAAGCGTGGAAACATTGGCTTTCTATCGTTTCTCTTTCATTGCATGCGGGATGCATGCATCGAGATGTGGCACAACGGCGAGAACAGGGCCAATTTCATGCCAAATTTATATGCATTAAAGCGACTAAACAAACTGTTTCTGTAGAGTCGATGCTTTGTAGGACTTTTTTCCCGCCAATTCCAAAAGTTGAATGATTCTGAAATATTAAATTTTTCAAATCAAAATATTTAAGCTAAAAATTTATTATTTGTAACCTGATAATAGTCGAGGGAAAGTAAATTAATACAAGCCCTAGAATCGGCCAAAATTTCTTAAGGTTTGTCTAATTAACTTCTTGATTACTTATCTTACTCATGTAAATGGTTAAGGCTCTTGCCTTTACTCCATTAAAGGAACCAATATTTTTGTCTACTTACAAACTAACAATTGTTATCTAAACGAACATTCATTCTTAATCCATTTTCAACAAGATTTCTTTTACTTTCCAATCCATTTTCCCTCCAATCGCTCACAGCTAGTAAACATTAAGCCCCGCAGATAGCTTAAACAAAATCAAGATTTATGTTCTACTTCAATCGAGTGGCACTTGTGTGAACGGTTTCACTCGCTTGCATGTTTGCAGCGCAACTAGAAAATTGTACCATGATTAATTACCCACCAGATAACCTTCTCCTGATGGAGACCTGCTTCATCCAATTCTTTCCTCGATAGAAACAAAAACATCGATACTTTACGATATGTTAGGATTTTTGCTACATTCGAGCACTATTTGCCGTTCTGTCGCCACATCGCTCGCACGATAAAATGCCTCGCAGCATGGTTCCAAGGCACACATTCACATACGTACGGTACTTCCTGCCGGGCCGTGCGCGCCACGTGGTCACCGTCACGACCGATGCAAAACGCCCGATCACGAAACGCTTAACGCGGGCGCGCGCGCGCAATCGATCGATCGAATCCCGAACCTGATCCCCGTCGTCTGTGTACTTAAGCGCGATAAAAGGGCAACGCGCAACCGGCCAACGAAATGGGCGTGCGTTTCTTATCGAGATGATCCATCCCGTTTGGTGCATTACGTAAGACACGACATTCCACCAGGAGGTCATCGGATCTGCTCGGATTCGCTAGAATTGTGGTTCCGTTTATTATTTTTTTGGGAGAAGGGCACTGCAATGTGGAGTCCTCCAAATACAGGTAAGTCTCAGCAGATAGCGGAGGTATCGCGATGTAAAGCACCATAGCAGAGCACAAACAGACCGAAGAATGAAATGCAAAAAAACCGGATCATAAATTAAAAATAATTATCCTGCTTATCTTTCACTGCCACTCGCTATCATAACACGGGTTTTGAGGTTTTGTGGAGAAGCAGCCTTTCAGAACAGTTCCACAGCCAATTCCATCAGATTATTGCTGGTCCAACAATTGAGTGGTATCTTTACCGAGTTCCCAACGTTTCCAACATTCCCAAAGTGGCCAAAACACACCTCTCAGCAAGCGAGCGAGAGCGAGCGAGCGTAAGGCTCAAGTGAAGTTAATGTTTTTTGGATAATTTATAGCCCAACTTCAACCGAGACACTGTTGTTGACCCGTTGTTTGAAGTTGCGATAGTGGGTCTAATGAGTGCTACATCGAAATTAGAAGCGCACAGCCACCAGATACCGAAAAAGATTTACGTTTTAAGGTTGGGTTTTGTTTTTGTGTTGCCGTTTTACGGTGGCATTCTGCTGTGGCAGTTCTCCAGACATGAAGCGATAAAATTTTAATGTCTTCACTCTTGCTATGCTCAATGTTCTGGATCGCACCTAGAGCGTTACGACCGAGTGTCGTTAAGAGTCTTTCTGTGCCACTAGAGAACTCCAAAAGTCATAACAGTTTGAAGGTAATTGGACTTCGATATAACTACTAGAACGACTAATTTTGTCATGGACTTTGCTAACGGTCATTCGGATGATGTTTCTGAATAGCTGTTTTTGTATGCTCGAAACAGAACCTGTTTTGACGGTCTCCGGACTCTCCTCCTGCGAAATCGACACAGTGACCTATCAAACGAGATGGATGCCAACATTAAACTAACAGACACATCTCCCAACGGTTAAATGCACTCGCTCGCAAACTCCCTCCCGGAAGGAACCGGAATAGTTAAAAAACAAGCAAAACAAATCAACCCCCGGAGTTTAGCCTGACATCAATTACCACCATTCGGTCATAACCGTTGACCAGCAACGGTCAAGCAGATCATGCAGCATCAACTTCTGGACAACGACCTTTCGCCCGGCGTAACATCTTCGCTGGCACCCGAAACTGCCCATTCAACATAAGAGTTCGTGATCTTCAGCTTCCGTCGAAAAGCGGGGTCCCATCATCTTTCCACCCTTATCTCAGCAGGAACACAGCATCATCATCTTGCTGCTGCTGCTGTGGCTTCCTTCCGAGAGTCATGCTACATGGTTTGGACCTTGAGGGGGTCATCATACAAGTGATACATTAGAATATCTTGCCGAACTGGTCCTCGAAGAAGACGCAAGTCGTATGGAAAAAAGTGAAAAGCGCGCGCTGATGACATCCCGAGCACAATAGGTGTCATCACGCATACACACGCGCGGGCATGCATATTATAAAGATTTGCATTTGGCAGCAGGCTATCGGGAAGCTGACAATGAAAGGTCCTCTCCTGTTTGATGTGCTTTGTAACGACACACACACATAAACGAAAACAATAAGGGTGCAATATTTAAATTGCATTCAAATTTTGATGCTTTTCTTACGTTTTGAGACTGCAGATGCACCAACGGCCACGATGCGTTATACCCCTCTCACGTTCTCTCTCCGATGGTGTGTTCCGGAGTTTGCGAAGACAAAGTAGAGAAAAATAAACATAAATAAGATTTCCTTCACGTTTCCCAAACAGCTAGTTGCATAATCGGGACTTAGAATAGACAAGACACAGCAACTGAGGACCCTTCGTTCTTTAGGTTTAGAATGACCACTGGTCAATCTATTTTTTCACCCCTGTTCCCTTACACATACTCTATCCCTGAGGACTCTAAGCAAGTCTCAAGACCTTTCAGGGCGAAACCGCTCGGACACAGGAAAAGAAGCAAGACGATAGGAAAACAAAAACCCATCGAAGAAACATGTGTGTGCCGTATCGTCGCATTTGTCAGCTGACCATCCATTACGCACCGTGTCCCTACTACAAGGGAGCTGCCGATTCGATACCGATCTTCACCCATTTCGAGGGGACGCACATATCGGAGGACTGCGTCCTTTCAACGGTCCGGCCGGACCGTGCAAATGATGATGCGCCAAACCTGGGCACAAAGCATTTGCGTGAGAAAATATTTTCCTTTCCGTTTGTTAGACTTCTAAGCAGCGCAGGCGAGATTGTCGAGTATATGACGTCTTCGTAGCTCTTTGCAAAGCAACCGGAGCCACCACCGGAACGGATCGAATCCAAGGCGATTAGACGATTCGACAGCGTCGCAGCTTCGTCCTGAATGTTTGTTCTATAACACGTCCTGCTGGCAAATGAGGAAGGATTAGAGCAATTAGAATGTCTTGTCGGAGATTAAGGACTGTGTGTCCATGTTCTGGGCAATTCCGAGAGAAAACATGCAAACATGCGCACAAACTGCAGTTTGTGTTGTTCGTGTGCTGTGCGTCTGCCTTCGCATCGATCATTTGAGAAACTTTCTAATTTGCTAACACTAGTTTGGTTGCGTTTGAATCCATCTTCCTCCAGTCCCCGGACTAGTTAAGCGAAAAACAACCAACCTGGACACAAACTGAAGCAAGTTGAACATTTCAATTAGAGAGCCACACGAGAACCTTATCCCAAAAAATTCCCAAAACAACAAAGTTGTAATTAGTGACTTGTGACAATAATTTCGAGTGCGAGTGTCCCTTTTAAAGGTACCTCTAGGGGCTTGCCCGGTATCAATTACCGCACCAACAACTATGCCTTCCTCTCGCCGCTGTTATCACTTCTAAACTTTTCCCACCCAACCAATAAACCGCGACCAGGATTCTCCAGGGCATAATTCAAATCCTTCCGTTTCTACGGCACGTAACGGGCGACGGGTTCTTGTGGCTTTCCACACGAAACTCTTGACAGTGATAAATTAATAATTTAAAACCTTTCTCCCTGACCCGAACGTGAATCCCTGTGTTTGGGAGAGGATGGCGCGAATGTAAAATTTACCTCCACGGAGAGTTGTTTGCTTTCCTTCGTTGTGTTGCGATATCAACTTACGGGTGCTAAATTATGATTTTATCCGTGCTGTTGATTTAAGAACTGAAGTTAAGAACTTTCTTCGTTAATTTTCTTTGTCTTTAACTTCGTTGTCAAGGAGTGGTTCATATTTTTTCCAAACACAAAAAGATTTGATCGCATTCCGTTTTCGTTAATTTCAATACCTTTTCCTCTACTTAACACCAAGCAACGCCACAAAACAAAAGACACAACGGCACGGCAGGGCAATAATTCGCCCACCAACCCCAAAAGATCAAACCTCTGCCTTCGGCTAATTTGCATAATCAAATTGATTTACTTGCCTAATTCCATATTCCACCCCGTTTTTCTTTCCATGGCGCAAGCACGGCCGTTTGTTGCGGCAACCAATATTGCAACGGCTGCAATGGTACTCTACTCGCAACTACACTTTATGGGTGTATATATTGCCGATGAATAAATTTTGCCTCTCGTGTGCCTCTTCCGGGTTTCCCTTTTCGCCCGGCAAAACTTTTAACGCAACCGAGCAGATGTGTCCAAGTTTCGGTCGTCCCTCGGCGTGGGAAATAGCGCCTCCGGGATGAAGGGACGAACACGGTCGAACTGTGTACCGAAAACAAGATCAATCATGGGTCTGATTAGCGACCGCAGCAGTACCAATGATCAAACCACCCAAATCAGCGAGCGACAGACACATTTACGAGTACGAACACAAAAGATCACCCACGGCGAGACACGGCGAGTTAATGCAGCAGACAGGACAAGACACACGCTAACAAGGTACGTGATTCAATCTTAAAGATATCCTCTGCCCAACAGATATCCCTACGATTGTTCACGATCCTTTGCTTACCGAATGTGGCGTGTGATTGATCAACAACACCCTCTTGCTGCGGCAAACGGACAACGGTGTCTTGCGGAGTTAGCGGGAGTTTTGGTAAAGCAAGGGAAGGAAATATTCCGATCCTAGGAATAACCGTTAACCGCAAAAAGGGATACAAATATTTTCACTCAAGTACATCACTCTTCCCGAAACAAAAGGCTCACTGACACCGACGCCTACCGGGGTGAGGACGCCGCTTTGTTTGACCGGTAGTCGGACGGAAAGAAAGTTTATCTTTCATAAGTTTAGCTTCGATTCGTTGGTCGTTTGCCAGGGCTGGGTCCGTATGTGTGTGTGTGTGCAGTTTTGCCGCAATTATTTGGATAAGGAAGAATTTATGGGACAGAAAGTGGTCGTTTGAGAGAAGACCAGTTGATACCGAAATGGAACGGATCTTGGTTGGTATGTTCCGTTATTTTAAAATCAGTATTTAGGGAAACATTGTTGGAAATGTTTGGGTGACATAAAGATTTCCGGTTTGATTAAAAAGAAAGTTTCTAACGCATGTTAAAGAGTTTTATCGTGCACGTGAAAGACTTCCATAGTCTCATAAAAACCATTGAGATTTTTTTAAAGAAAATCCTGAGAATCCTGAGCTTTGAGAAGTCCTTGTAAATGTTAAATGTTGGTTTGAGACATTCTAATTTAGGAGAAAATGATTTGAGAGGTTATGAAGATGAATCCTTGAGAAAACTGCCACTGGAGACAGCTCTTCTTTGAAAATTTGTCAACTTTTGTGGCGTATGAGTTGCGCAATATTTAAATCCATATACTAGATATGCTGGTAATCTTCATCGACCAGCTGAAGACCAAGTTTAGAGGAGTACAGCGAGCTCGTTTGTTGGATCAGATGGAGTCCCCTTTGAGGATCGGATGCAGCAGTGGATCGAGCCGTGGACTGCAGCCCATGGTGACTTAACCATGTCCTAACGGCATTCTCAACGACGAGCAAACCAAGCGTTTGTCAATATGTATGTTTTTGACAGTTCTGCCACGTTTCCAGTCACAAAACAACCCGGCTATGAGTGACAATTTGTTTTCAGAGCTGCGCCAAGTGTTTTTGTCCATATCGATCATGTCCAAGTTTGTGGAGCAGCGCGCATGTATCAAATTTTGTAGGACCATCCACCACGAGAGGATTTGGAGACCTTTCGGAACCTCCTTCCGGCGAACGCGGCCGTATTTGGGGAAAAACCACAGCTGGTTTTTGCACCACGCTAATGCGCCCTCCCATACGGCCATCATTTTGAGGGAGTTTTTCGCAACAACTGGCACCCATATTGTTCCGCAACCGCCGTATTCGCCAGATTTGGCACCAGCCGACTTTTGGCTGTTCAACAAGCTAAAACGGCCACTTCGGGGACACCGTTTTGACACTATCGTGGAGATAGAAGCCACAGCGACGGCGAAACTAAAGGACATCCCAGCATCCGCGTTTTAGGCCTGCTTCGAGGAGTGGAAGAAGAGGTGGAAGAGGTGCATTGCATCGGAAGGGGATTACTTCGAAGGTGATAACCGTCATTTGGCCTAATAAAAAAAACATTGAAGATAAAAACGCCAAGTCATCAAGTCGTCGAACTGCCAAAAGCAAGTTAATACTCACAATTGGATATTTTCTTCCCATATCACCCACTCAAAATACATAGTAACGAATTTTATATTTTATTTTAATTATTAATTTACGAAAACACAACTTACTCACCTCTATTCTACCAAATTCCAATTCCAAAATTACAACATTGTGTCGCTGCGAAGGGATAAGCTATCTCCTCTTTCCTCCCAGCAAAACAACCTTAAACACTGCTCGCAACTCCATTATCGCACACTTTATCATGCACACATACATACCACTTTTCTGCACGCTCCATCGCCGCTCCAAGCACACGATAGCACGGACTTTTTAGCACAGGTCTAACACCACCGTCACCACCACTTGACGATGTAATCAGGCGTGCTCGAGGATGAAAAATCCTTTAATTTTCTTCTCCTCGGCGCATACCAACGGATGACGGCGGCGACGGTTCGCTCCCTGCGGCTTCCTCATTTGTCAGTGCGTGGTAACCCCTTTTTGCTGTGAGGTTGTGCGTCGACGTCGGTTTTTTCGTTTTATTTTTGCTTGCTTCTGCTCGCTTTCCGGACGTTCCACCGACCGACTGGATGGGTTGTGGATTGTCATCATTCATCAGACGCATCGACGCATCACTAATTCATCATCGGCTTTCAAACCGAGGGATTGAAGATGGGGCGAGAAAATGGATTGGTACGAGAGTGTGTGTGTGTACATTGGCCCATTTTTAAGATAATTCGCGGAAATTGCAAAGTTCTGCCAAAGGGCTTAACGGGAACGAGTAGAAGTGGACCGTGATCAAGTGCGTAAGACTTGACAGTTACAAAACAACTTGTAGAAAACTAACTTCAGAAACTTATTTCCGAAACTATGACACAACTCATTGTAACTCTCTCCCGCTTTGAGGCATCTTCTTCCAGATGGAAGGTTTTTTTTTTTTGAGTGGAAAAAACCACCCTCACCCAGACTCGCGGTCTGTTTCGCGCGTACCAAGATTAAGCGGATATTTTATCACATTTTATTGTGCGACTTGTTTGGGAGTTGTAGAGAGCACTACTCTGCTACTACAACAACGCTGTTTCGGAAACTGATTTGTTCATGTAATCCAGCGTAAAGGGTGCAGGGAACAGGGTTGCTGTTCCCTTTTTTTTTGCAAGCAGGATTATAGGGAGTGTTTTAACGAAAAAGGAGCTCAGCTGGAACCGTTCTCGTAGTGCTCCACACAGCAAAAAAGGATGCGCCCTTTTGAGCATAATTCAACCGTTACCAACACACTTGAGCGATGGAAGGATTCCTCCAAAAAAAAAAAGCTGATTTACTCAAGAGGCGACATTGGTTTGCGACGACTGATTAACTCGAGAACTCGGGAGGACTGACTGAGTTTCACACTTTGACGAGCAACACTTTGCGAAACGAAACACATGTAACTATGGAAGCTATTTTTTGGTTTCCAATGCCGGGAGATGAAGGGTTTACGAGTGGACATTTACAGGTGTGATCAGCATCGCCTGACATCCGAGACCTCAACTACCCTCCATTGACGATCTGATCGTTGTATAAATAGACGTTTATTGCGACACGATCGTCACACGTCACGGGAGTTTGGAAAACCCCGCTTAGAATCTCGCGAGAGACAATTTTACCTACTTCTGTAGTCTCGTCCCTATAAATAACGTTCCCACTCCTCCTAATCGTGCTTGTAAACATCATAATTTCATATTCGGGAACACTTCCTCCCTTTGCTGCTTGTTACACACACCCCCGGAGGTGGAAGAGTTATTACGCCGACTTGCTAAGTCTCTCCTCGCAACCCACATCGACTTGTATGTCATCCAGGGATGGGTCTTCAACCATCAGGCAAGTCATTTTTCATCAGGCAGCATAGATACATTTCCAACCCATTTGACTGACTTTTCTTTTGGTAAACTGATTTTGCGCCTTTTATTTACGTACGTCTTGGGAAGGAAGGAAGTAGGATGGATGTGTGTGTGTGTGTGTGTGTGAGGTGAAATCCGATAAACCGATTCGAGAGTTCTTTTTACGACCGGCAGGTGCAAACAATGTTACGATGTTAACAGTTCTTCCCCATTCCGATGTGTCCTGAGGGGGGTTGATCGTGTCTTTTTTGTTGCTTCCGATCTTCTCAACTCTTTTTTGAAAGTTAATACGCTTGAAAGGGGGTTCAATTTTTTCCGTTTTTTATTGCTGTTTGTTCCAGTTTTTAATGCTTTGGATATTATTAATAAAATAAAAGAATCTTTTCGATTAAAGGCACTTTGAGTTCTTGTAACGTACGAACAGGTCAGTTAAAAAGTATAAATCAATCAAATAGACAAAGAAAAACTAATTAACTTCAGTCCATTACGTTTCCCATTACAGCAACATAACTATTTAAATTGAGTGCAAAGAGTCATACGGATCATTGCCTGTTTAGTGCACCAAATGAAGCCTCCTTCCCCGAACGAGCCAATGCACATTTCAACTTCTCCAATTGTGTTTTTTTTTTTCGCCCTCCAGTGCACACCTTGACCCGTACGCCAACATACATGCCAACAGCGGCAGCGTTTTGTCTTTGTTGTGAACCGGGAGGTTCCCTACCAAACTCTAACTCCACTGCCATATGTACCGAACCGATGGGAGACCCGCCGGGAGACTCTCGTTCGGTTGAACCGACCAGCCAGAAGTCGCGCTACTTAAATTTAAATTAGGGTTAATGTAGTCAAAGGAAAAAGGTTAATATTCTAAGCCAAGCGCAACTCCGGCGGGAACGTACGTATGCGAGCGAGCGTAAATTAAGTTGCGGCTGTTTTTAGCGAGCTGTTGCCCGAAGTGGTTTTTAGACCTCGGCGAGCGTGAGTTAAGTTGAAAGTGTCGGTTTAAAATTTAAGCCTTTTTTAATGACAAAAATAAGACTATAAAGCAGTACATTTTATGCTTCTAAATTGTTAAGTTATAAGTTGATTTCGTATTAAATAGTGATTGTTTGGACTGGTTTCCTCAAAAAATCACCATCAACCATACACAAGCGGAAGCAATTTCTCGTTGCGTCGTGCTGTGTAATACAATATCAATCTCTCAAAAAAGCAAGCTCCAGCTAGCGTATCTGTTTCCCTGAAAACTATCACCTGTCTACCCCAAAAAACAATCCAATGCCAAGTACAGAATCCAATGGATCCGTCGCTTCCCGGTTCCGTAACGCATAATTAGCCCAGGAAGCAACACATCATCAGCATATAAAACGCTCATTAATTTGAACCACAATGAATGTCTAACAATGTATGAGAAACTTTCCTTCGGTTTCCCCCTGTTCGGGTTTTTTTTTATCTTGATAGTGATTAGTTCGCGAAATGAGATTGTCAAGAGTTGTCGAAAGCGCCAGCGGGGCTGCGAATTGGCAAAGTTGAAGTCTACCCAAGCAAGATTAGTTTTAAGTGAGTTATTGTTGTTTCATTGACACGGCATGTAAATATAGAAATTATTCCCGATTAACATCTTACTCGATGGCAGGGAACGCCACTTGGAAAATCACTAGACGGTCGTGCAGATGAGATGTGGGCGATAGAGTGTCGTCTTTGCATCATTCTTTACTATGGCGGAGTGTCTGGAATTCCCAGTCAAGCTTTCTACATGTCTACCATTCGTTCAAATCAAGCCTTCTGCCAAAGAGCTGCGAAACAGCGCTCAGCCCAACACGCCACAAATTATCTTACAATTCAATTAAGAACGCCACAATAATTGGATAACATCCCAAACAATGAGTCTAATCCTTTTTCCCCCTTGAGGGATGGGATGAGTGGTCAAACTGAAGTTGCTAATTACAACTACATCCTAATCCCATTTCCCAATGTCCCGCAAGCTCCAACTATTCACTGGACTTGGGGCAATATCAGCAAAGCAAAGCCCGAACGACCAAAACAGCAAAACCCCAACCGATTCACTGGTTTTCTGGTCGACTCTAGCACGACGCGGACCAAACTTTGGCAGGAATTTCGTAGACCACACAGAGATATCCACCATCACTTTTGGTAATTAAGCGGAACATCACCGGCTCGTGTGACCTTTGCTGCGCCATGGAAACCGTATCCGCCGGCCAAACCGAGTCGGTAGATAAAATTGTGGTACGGTAATTAGCTATCGATAGCGACAACTAGACGCAGGCCCTTTGGTACTACCGAAAACTCGGACCGTTGTACGACGATGTCATTCGGTAGCAACAACCGAACCGTTGCGGATTCACAGGAAAGAGCTTGTTTGCCAACGGATTTTGTAATATGGGCGTCGTTGTCTAGTGTCTTCTCCACTCAATTGAACCAATCCGGTATTGAAGTTTATCTACAGTCTGTGTATTTTTGGGACCAGATTTTTGCACTAGATGTTTCAATCCGACTCGAAAATTATTAAAATCGATAACGAGTCTCGCCCTCGTCTCTCGCCCTTCACAGAAAATTGTCCCTCGACGTTCGAAATCAAAACACTCGCCTCAAAAGGGCGTATACGGATGAATCTTTACAACTATTTTTCCGCTCGTCAAATCAATCGTCCCATGGGATGATATTGGAGTCGATTTCCCATTGTGTGGCGTACTGGGCTCATCATCATCATCATCATCATCGTCGTCATAACGGCGGACGTTTCCGAAATTGCGTCTATTCGCGATATCCCCATGGGATCATGAATGAGAGAAAGGGGACCAGGACGTAATCGTGTCCTTTGGCATGATAAGGTGAGGTTTAGCATTCAGATCTCCGCCTCCTGGTTCGAACCAAGCCGTAGTTTGGGTCGGATATATCATCAGCCCTGATCTCATCAACCTGTGCTCTGCAAAGGTTTCCCAATCGATTCCCGATTCAACTGCTGGCGCAGCTTCGTTTCGGAGAGCAATGTAACGTGAAGTACGTGCGTTGATTTGTCATTGAGCAACCAGCGTATACCGTGGTGATGGAGTAGTATAAATATAAACGGTACCGTGGTGAGTTTTCATAAAACAAGGACAAAACACATGTTCGCCGACGAGGGAATCAACAAATAAAAAGTAATTAAAACCTTGTCGATTGCTGCTAAATTTAGCCCTGCTTCTCTCAAGAGCATTCCCATTTTATCCGATCCACTACACCCGTTCAAGGCTTTAAATCAATCGCTGTACAACATGTCGGCGATAGCAAAAAAAAAAAAAAGAAGCGGTTCCACCAAGCACCGAGAAGCTCAGCATTCCGTACGGTACATCGCAATGGCTCACAAGACCTTAAAAGACCTAGCGCCTAAGGCCTCTGTTTCTGTGTGTGGATCCGCTATAAATATGACCCTTCATGGTGTTGTGTTTGTTGGAGTCGTCCACCGGAGGAAACCGTCGCGGATCCAACCTGTCTGTGCTACGACCGACGGGACGCAACGCGAAATGCCACATTTTTGGCATTCTTGCCACACTCGAAACAAGTGCGCTCCACACACAGACAAATCTTCTATCTGTGGCCATTATTTTTAGCCACCCTCCGATAGGTACCGTTTTCGCTGCGAAACTAGGCTCACAATATAGGCATGAATCACCGCACCGAACCGTGTGCCAATCGATCGTACCATTTAGACACCAGTCAGGGGGAGAGGGAGCGTAACAAGAATTTGCACCATCCAAAATCTTCGATCTGTGGTTTCGAGCACTTTGATCGGCAAGAGGCCACTTTAGCCGGTTTGAAATGTACGTTGAAATGAACGACGCCCGATGAGAACGTAACGGGTGCTTTGGTGTGTTTTCTTTCCTTTTTTGATTTGGTCGAGTTCGGTTTGATGAGTGATTTGTTTCCACTTTTGGACAATTGGTACTTCACGTTCGGGTGTGGGATTGAAGATGTTCAGAGTGCGGGCACGTGAACACGCGTTTCGGCTAAGCGCTGTGCAGTTCCGCTTTCTTTAGCGAAGCATAACCAACGGAAAAAAAAAGATTTTTTGACATGAAATTCACTTTCTTTTGCATTAAAAGAAATGTTTCTTATTTATGGGTTAGTAAAAATCAACTGAGTAAAGTCATTTTCAAGCCATTTTGCAATATTATTCATAGGATTGTTTTATTTAGTAATTTTTAGGAGGACTTCAAACTAAACTTAGCAGCCGTAATAATCACTAATCAAATCCTGCTTTGCTTCTCCTTACAGCTTATTAGTAGAGAATTGAATGTTTTAGGCAGTAATTCGTGCCTTATTTCTCATTCCGTGGCTCGGATCTCGACGAAAAATAACAGATCTTAATCAAGGTTCGTTTCAAAAACCAAATCAAAGGTTATTAACTATATTGTGTTTTTTCGTTGCTTAACGACTAGTGAATAAAAAGGACGTTTAGTATAATTTGCTGTTGGACACGTCTTTGCTGCTTTAAAGCCATTTAATAGTACCAGAAGAATATGGGCTGCCAATTACGCTTCCCTACAGCGATTAAGCAGCGAAAGAGCTTTCGAGGTAGCTGCACGAACAAGGTGCATCTTAACCAGAGTTTTTATCTTTAGTATGCAAGATTTTATACTTATACTCTAAAAATAAGACATATTTTGATACATCTTAGGATTTTTCTCATACTAAGATGAAAAAACCCCATATATTACCACGAAATCCATTTTAAAAATAAATGTTACGCACAAACATCATCCTGTGTGGCATCATAACACATCGTCCCCCATTCCCCAGCAGCTACTATGATCTTGCCTGTCCTAATTTGCCAGAACCGTCACACCGTCACAACATCGACAGATGGGCAGTTAGTTTTCCACCTGGCGTACATTCCCGTTGCGTAACGCGTAACAGATGAAACTACCTGCACCCGTAGGTCCATTCGAACCGTAAATTAAACCCCATTAACATTACCAAGACGTGGTGCACTTCTTTTACATCCACCCTCCCGGGTCTGGTTTCTTTTTTCTTCCCAGCGCCGTTGCTTCGCTCGGCGACACTGACAACACCGGTCATAACCCGCACATAACTCGGTACGATTTATGTTCCACTCCGTTTGCCCGTAAAGATGCCGCACACCGCGGTGACACTTTGCCTCTCACGGGGTTTTGGTTTGCAGAAAACAGAAGCTACTACTTTCCACGTACGGACCATTAGCTTCTTTGGGGGAAACGGAGATTGGAACCATGGAGGGAAGGAGGAGGCTCTGCTCGTTTGGTGCGTTTGTTTGCATTACTGCATTAGGTGCGGACATTGCAAACGATCGTTGCTACTGATGGTCGTCTTTGAAGATATGGGCAAAAAGCTACGATGCCGCGATTGAATTCGCTCAGTTACGCTGGAGAATGTTGCGCTGAAGACGTTTGATTTTTGCCGAAGAAAACTGGTTAAAGAACGACAAAGTTTTACTTAATTTTTAATATGTTTGGGATTGAACTAGGAATTGGTAGTTTGGCATTACAATAAATCGTTGGAATAAACAACTGAGATGAGACAGCAAATGACAGCTACTAGTAACGCTTCGTAACGCTTCTACAGCGATGTGCTAAATTCTGACTGAAATTCACTGAGATTTGTTCTAGAACATTGATCCAAAAAAACTATTACAGCATCGTAAAACGTTCTCACGATCTTCAAAAACATTTCCTGAGCTAATATTTAACATTTTTATAGTTTTTTCCCTCGTAAACAATAGCTGAAGAAGATTTATTCGCGATTAAACATGACACCACATCACCTATTTAGCATACAATTGATAATTGTTTCTGTCAACTCCTAACTCCATCTTGCATCGCAATAAGACTCCACTGCTAGAAGCTTCACAAAGACAAATAGAAACAGAGCTCGCACCCATTTCTCCAGAATCGGTGGATATGACAATTCTGGCGTGAGAGTTTTGTCATTCAAAATGTGATTCATCATGGTAAAAAGGGCTGTTCCTCATTCTACCTCATTTGCTCCACTGCTCCACTCGTTCTGAAGTTCCGTTTTCTCACGCAACACACAGCTGCAGACGATCACATTTGCACAGGTTAGTTCCACATGCATCATATGTGCTGGAAAGCAAGCAAAACTGGGGGAAAAAACTCGTGTGGCGCGCTGGTTAATTGTCACAGTTCTCAGCAAGCTCAGCCGCCGTTGCCGTGACGAAACGGAACAAATTCTCGACTGCACCTACAAAAGACGACACAGATAGTGATCTAATTGGGTGGCTTGATATGAACATGAAAGGGGAGAAAAGGCCTTGGTTGTCAGCTAATACGATGGACCGTTGGAAGCGAATCTGCCACTCGGTTAGTGGGTCACAACATGGAAGTCTTTTCGCTTTACTCTTATCGTGATGATTGTGCATGCTTTCTTCATCACAATAATTAATAAACCGTTTTAAAGTTGAAATAGTTTTTGCAATGGTCACCACACATTAGCTGCACTACCTTTTGCATGGCGTTCGAGAGAAATCATAACTTTTGTGTCCTTTG
Organism: Anopheles maculipalpis; assembly: GCF_943734695.1. Taxonomy (NCBI): domain Eukaryota; kingdom Metazoa; phylum Arthropoda; class Insecta; order Diptera; family Culicidae; genus Anopheles; species Anopheles maculipalpis. The sequence continues at coordinate 5,253,608 of NC_064871.1, forward strand.
GCCAGAGTGACTGCCACCTGCACCCGCTACTTTTGCCCTTTTTGCACCCGCAGAGGTCGGTTGGGATCGAGGATCGGCACAACGTCGACACGATAGTCGAAAGAGACCCTGAAGAAATAAGGAATGATTCCCCCCTTTGGTTGGAAAGGAAATGAAACGAGTTTACAACTCCCACACCATGCTATCATTTGCACTTTCATAAATCATTTCTACCCAGGGCTCCCCCAGACCGCTCTTTGTGGTGAACACACCAGGATGTGTGGCCACTTTTTCCTCGGAAATTACCACCGAACCCATCTTGCTTTCCCCCCCACACACACACACACAGATACATCGAAGATTATGTGTCTCTTTCCTTCTCAAAACACACATACACGCACGCACACTATCGTTCGCTCTCTTCGCTATCAGGAAAGAAAATCAGCGCGAGAAATAGCGATGAAGAGAGCCCATCGAGGAGTGTACATGATGTTATAGCGTTGTAAGCTGAGAAAAGCCCTTGCGCTACGTGGGAGTTGGGAGGGAAAAGCTTTCAACACCGACCTCCGCGCACTCTGTGGTCCTCGGGCGGATTGATGGATGATGACGTTAGCCCCAAGGTTGGAGTAGCTCTACATCATCGAGAATGGATTTTCCTTACCTCCTAACAGCCATCCCTACCCTCAACCAGCCGTCTCCTTCTTGCGCGCGCGTAAATTTGTGTGTGTGTGTGTCTGTACGAAGTTCGTTACATCGTCAGGTTGGCCCGGGGGCGACACGAGGACCCCAAAGCCGAACTCTAGCACTGCTCTTGCCAGCGATACTAATTTCCACCAATGGGAATAGATCACGGGAAGGCTCACACCACTCACACACCACGAACCAAGCAGGCATGGGAAAATGAGTCGAGGAGTGTGTTGCTTTTCTTGTTTATCATTTATCTTGGCCTGGCTGCTTTGGTTTTCTTTCCTTGCGAAGCAAGCTTGTGCTAGAATGGGACACAAATTACCCCCAAGCTGGGCAAGCTCGGGAAAGCTTCCTTTTATTCGCACACGCCCCGAAGGATGCTCCACCATTTTCTGCACACCATTCCTGGAATTTATGTGAAAGTTTCCCTTCGGTTAACTGGGTCGCGTTCCGGCCGGTCGTTCGGTTCGTATCACTTTGCCCAACCCAGCTCAAAAAAAGTACCTTGGCCGACCCGACCCGAACCGAACCGAACCCATCTGAACTTCCCTGTGCTGTGCCAAGGAAATCCTACGCAAAAAACAACCGAACATGGCGAAGAAAAAGTGACAGGCCAAGCCAGGCCAAGCCAGGCCACGGAACCTGCAAGGCTTAAGTGCGCGCTCTCTCTCTCTCTCTCTCTGTTTCTCTCTTTGTCTTGCTCTCTATCTCTAACCCATATCACGTGCAAGTTCCCCCGCATTAAAGCTAAGAGCCTGTCGGACTCACATACAAGAGCACCCGACAGGACACCATTAAGCTTTTAAGCTGTGAGCTGTGTCCCCCAACTTCAGTCCCTCTCGGGCGTGTGGAGTCGATCCGAATTCCAAAGGACACAAAGCAACGAAGGACAAAATGACACAACCATTACTTCACAACCAGTTCTTTCTGCGCTACGCCGGATGAGTCTTCCCAATCGATACTTCTTCGAAAAGGGATACGTTTCTTTGCTTCTTTTGCGTAAGTTTGTTGGTGTGCTGTGTAAAGAGTGCTACAGTAATCGAGCGTGTACTTCGAAACTGTAATCGAATGCCAACGCCCACACGATTGGTGGGGGCACTTTTTGATGCGGGGAGGTGGAAAGATGGAGTGAGGAAGAGGGAAAAAAGTCCTGCAAAAGATGCTGAAGGGTAAAAAGTGCACATATCCGGGAACATTTCCCGGAAGATCGTTGCGGTCAAATCGTGTGTAATCGATTCCGTTGGCGAGTTTGTTTCTGCCATGGTTTTTCGTCGTGTTTCAAGGAATCGATATGGAAACGTTGAAAGTTTATGTTCTTTTTTACAAAGGTTTTTGTTTATTGATAATATAGTAAGAAAACATTCATGAAAATGCAAGAAATGTATTTTCAAACACAAATAAAATTAGTATTTAATGCTTTTAAGACCATGCAGACGTAAAACACATGTAAATAGAGGTAAAAACATAGAAATAATGATAACAATCAATGAAAAAGACATCAAAAGAGCAGACAAATATAATAAATTGGTGAAAATACACATAAAACCCGAAAAAATTATTCTTAAAAGATTAGCCGTGTAACTGTTTACCATAGCATGAGGACAAAGTATGAATAAAGCGCGGCATTACGACTCTTGATTAAGTATTTCCAAAGAATAAAAGTACGTAAGAATATCACATTCTAAATAATTGTACAACTAGGTATAAAAAAGTGTAAAAAAACATTAACAAAGATTAAATTTAGACAGCAAGTATGTAATAAATAAAATACTGAAATAGTTGTTAAAACATTGTAAAACATTTCATACAACGTACGTACTTGCTTGTGAAAGCACAAGCATCAACTACTCCAAAAGCACTTTAAGCAAATCGATCGATTTGCTGTAATCTACTTCTATTCTACTTTACAACAAAGAAAAGATCTTGAAAAAGTGTTTCTCCCCAATGTTCACGAGTCACAAGCACATCTCGCAATACAAGAGAGAAAAAACGAACGCCTGGGTTTGCTTCTGACTCCTATTTACTACCATCATTCGAACACCACCCACCCACCCCCCATGTTGCTGCCAAACTCGATGATGTCACCCCATTCGCCCTCGGGAGGCCAAAGGAGGATCCACCCAGGTATGACTCGACCAGGCCGCCCCAGAGTTCGTGAGGACTCGGTCTTTTCTGCTGCTCCGATTGAACTCCACCTTCGCGATTCACCTTCCCTTCGCTCCTTTCCAACGTACCCTCCCTCCCTCCTCCCAGGTTGAGGGGATGATTTCTTTCCTTGTTCACTCCTTGCAACCTTCTGTGTGTGTGTGTGTGTGTATGTGTGGGAGCCATTTGTGTATATAAGAAAGTATGTACACAAGAGTTTGTTTCTTTCGTCTCTTAGATCAGCGCCATCTTAGTTTGAAGAAGAAAGAAAAAAAACACTGACACACAAGAAACGCGTGTGTATGTATTTGGCATGGTATCGGAATTGATGAAAGTAGAGAAAAAAATATCCACCCCACAAGACTGTTAACTTTTCTCACCCCTTTGCTTGCTTTGGTAAGAAGAAATACGCACCTATAAAATGCCCACACACAAATACACACACACAGACACAGCTGCACCTGTTCTTTACCAAGTTGAGCACTACAAAAGAGAGAGAGAGGGAGGAGATGTTTGTGAGAGAAAAAAAAACGTTGAGTACGAGCATAAATGTCATTCGCGTCTTGGGCGACCGAACGACCGAGTAGCAAACGTTGCGTTACCGGGTTGATCCTGGGGGTGTACTAAACGGTTACCCAACCCAAACCAGCAACCACTACCACACGCGCACACACACACACAGGTTGAGATTGGTGTGGATCAACGGCAGTAGAGCGGAGCGTCTACTACGACAAGAAATACACCCGTGTACCACCCATCCGGAGGCGGGGTGGGGGATGAGGAGAAGGAGGATTGGTTTCAAAATTAAGTGAGAAAAGAACGACCAACGAACGCCGGCCATGTCGCTCGGTAGCGCGATTAGACGAAGCGAGAAAGATGGATAAAATTCACGCGCGCATGTCAAAAGGTCAGACATTGCCACCCATTTTGGGGTTGAGAGATCGTTCACGAGACGGGGAAGGTTAGTTTTGTTTCTGTGAGTGGGTGTGTGTGTGTGTGTAAGCTGTATATAGTTCGGTTTTCCATTTCGATTTCGAGCCAACCGTGTGTTGAGTTTCGACTTCTTTTGCCTTGGTGAAAGATTTTCCCCTTGCATTTCTACACAAGCCACACACAACAAAGGGTGGCATTTTTCACACGCCACGCTTTGCGATTAGTCCTGGGAGCCCTTTCACCGAATGTGTAGTACACCCATTTTTCCGTCTGCTTTCTCTATTTTCCCTGGACGGTTGTCAGATCATTTCATCGGTGAATTGAGAATGTTTTTTATTGATGTTTCTGGTTTATGATTCACACTACAAAGCTCCATTCGATTGCTACAGCAACGATGAATGAGACACACGATTTACGATATGCAATGCTAGGGCGAAAGGTCAGAAAGACATTCAGCAAAAGGTTAGTATATAAATCAGGCTTTATGTAAATTTTCTGATCAATATTATTCATCTATTGGCAGTGTTAATGCTTATTGGAAATGATCACAAAATCACGGATAATTTAAGAAATAAACTTGAATTCTCTCTTTAGCATCGTCAACTATTAGGCCGGGGCCACACACGACCGAAGCAGACCGAAACGAAGCATCAAATTTTGGCAGTAAATAACGCCTTTGTATGGTTGTGGTGCAAAAAATTTTTTTTCTATTTATTTTATTTGGATATTATTTAATAAATTACTGTACTTTATGGTGAAATAATTTTATTGAAAGGTCTGATTGTCTCGGCCAATCGCGCAAGAACAGCGAAACAAAGCGAAACAGTCCGAGAAGCGTTACGGAGCGTTACAGCAGCCCCGGCCTTAAGGAACAAATTTAGCAAGAAGCAGTATTATTCATTAAAATACAAACTATATGAAGTATAATTCTACACCAAATAATAAATTCTACATCAAGTTTTGTGTACAATTGATAAACGAAACAATAGCAATGCCTGGCCGTCCCTGATGAATAAAAAAAAAAAAATAAATAAATAAATAAACGAAACAATCAACTGAGGTTGTGGATAAGAGCCTGAGTCGCAGAATTCCAAAAATTTATGTAGAAGTAGGATTGTTGTAGTGTTAGCAAATTCAGGACTCGGAAGATTCGAAGATTCAATCCCGAAAAAGATTCCCTAGATTCCTAGAAAGATTCGATTGATATTCTACCTGATTCGATTCGGATTCTGATATTCGATTTTCCATTGAGGTTCGACTTTTCCCAACACTTGGCTATTATAGAGTTCTATTGACACCAGGCCCCAAGTTGACTTAGGAATATTGCGCTTTCCTTATTGTAAGGAAGATTCCTGGAAGAACGAAACAAACAGGATAAATAAGGACTGAAGAGGAGATTCTCTTTTATCGACATACATCAGAGGCGAAGGATGTATAACCAACTTTATGTTTTTCGAGCTGCTCGAGTGACGGTTGAATTTAGATTAAATTGATGTTAGGAATGTATGTAAATCACTATTGCAAACTGCTATCGAATCTGACCATCCGAATAGATATAGCACCTTCTCTTTCTAATGGCTTACTCTACTCAGCCCAAGACCATGACCAACTTTAATTTCAAGCCGTAATTGTCATTCATTGTTTGGCATAAATTAGCACCTCGAACGCCTTCTTCACGCACACTGAGTCGACTGTCTTTGCTACAATATTGTTCAATCGGCTGCAAATCACTTCATTTGTTTTTTTTTTTTTTCTACACACCACCTGATGTGATGCGAGTTGATGTGAGCGAGGTTTAGCTCTGCAAACAAGACATTGATTAATCCACATTCGCTCCAAAGGTTGCAGCAGAGTTGTTTGATCTATTTTACTCTGTGAGCTTTAATAAGCTTTCGTAGCAAAGACCTGTCCAAAACCATTTTCTAGCGACGGCCAGTGTGATGTTGATGAGATGAGGTGTCCTTTCGCACTTCGCTTACCGTGCGCACACGAAACTCGGCTCATTAGTCAGCCGACCTTCAACGAGGTGTTAATTAAACGAATTGCGCAAACGACGACGACGACACTGGGCAGTTGCACTAGTGTGGTGTTTTCCAATCGAATGATTTATTCCCGACCAATTCGTCTTGCGCACTGGGTTTATGCGTGTATGCGCAGACAAACGCTACTATATTTCTCACGAGATGAGAGCAGCAAAGCAACAATGGATGGCGCCAAGTAGCAAACAAAAAATCACAGTGTCTGGGTAACTCACAACGTTCCCCAGCACGTTCCAGCTCCCCCAATCAAGACCCTCCAACAGCTTGCTGTCAATTGTTTTTCCCTTCCCGGCACGGTGTGGTGTGCATATGTCGGACGGACCGGCGGGCCCAATGGACGACAAATGTCGGAAATGATAACGACGTCAACTCGTTGATTGATGTCACCGTTTTTGCTGGTGAGCTTGTGTATGTGGCCCTCCCTCCCCGTCGGCTAGTGACGAGACATCGCTATTTGCATTCTATTGATTTAATAGCCATTTTGATTTGATCAAGAACGTGAACGACGAGAGAAGAAGCCATTTGTTTTGTTGAGGAATGAAACTCTAACGGAATTCAAAACTTTCAAAAGAGAATGTTTCAAGAATCGTTGCCGAAGTCGTTCACGCGAGGGAGTAACCTTCGAGAAGAGAGTAGCACCCGTTTAGCGCACAGCCATCCGCTATGCCACTGGTGCATCCGTCACCAGCCCGATTAACTCCCTCCTCTGCGAAAGCGGTCCTATGGAACACATCATCCGCAACCGACTAGTCGCAGCTGCAGCTCGGATCCTTGAGAAAGGACTCGGCCCAACTGCAATCATCATTACAGACTAACCGACCGAACGTCATCTTCAGCGACAGTGCCAGTGTTCTGGCTGCCCTGTAACAAGGCACCTCCAAAAACTTCCCATCTTGCTCCTAGACTCCATACCTGCATCCCCGACAGTCGTTTTCTGTTGGATTCAGGGTCATTCTGGAATCAACGGAAACGAGAAAGCCGACCAACTAGCCAACGATGGTCGGCTCCGTCCTGACGAACATACAACACCCTTTCACGCTGTGATGCCATTCGCTACACCAACACTGGAACACCACAAGGCAAAACCTAGACCTAAGCAACAAACTTCGTCCCATCAAGCACAACAGCGCTTCATGGGAAGATACCGAATCCAGTCACATGCAACGAGTCCTTTCCCGCATTACACACTCATACCGCCTAGAAAAATCTAGTCATCCACTCTGCAGCTTCTGTGGCGTTGGCATCACCGTCCGCCACATGGATACACGAGACACCGTGCCACCTGCCAACTAGACACCGATTACAACGACAATCCTATCACCTGACAAACTTCATCAGAACCGCCTCATTAGATTTTTACGCATCAGACATTTAAATAAAGAAATTTAAGCCATAGTTTTAACTTATCCATTACCATATGCCATAATGGCAATAGTTTTGTATTGGATTATACCACTTATTTATACAGTAGAGAGGCGAATGTAGTCGCTAAGTCTCAAAGCCTCTATAAATAAACGAAAAAAAGTTTGCCGAAGTCGTCAAATAGTATCAGATGAAAATGAAAGGCTATACAAGCTTATAACGTTCTCGAGAGTACTTGCACTTGCACGAAAGACCTACAGGAGCTCTGAAGGAATGGTGGAGTGGCTGGTATGTCATCATGTTTATCATCTTAGCCCCATCTGATCACCACCCAGCGTCAGCAGCGCAAACGTCTTCGTCATCGCAATCCGCCAGACATCACTATCACAATCATCGGCGACTCATCATCATCATTGCGGCACGGCACGAACATTGTTGTACTGAGCAACCGGGGACCGCAACACCATTCTGTGACGATTTTCTAGGTCATTTCAATTTAAAAAAAAACTCGCCAGAGAGATAGATAGAGAGCCTGACATTCTTGAGTAGTCACCTAGGAGAGACTAGCCTGTCTAAGACACACATTTGTCCACAAGTATTAGTCCACTAAACAGAACAAAAAAAAGGGTGAAAAAACAGTGCCATTTTGCAGTAAATTTAATATGTCAGGAGTAACGTTAGACATTTTAGCTTGCAAAATCCGTCCCACCGTCTCGGCGTTCGCGAGCGAGATTAGAAGCAGCAGTCGTAGGCTTTCCGGCCTGGTTAAATATCGTTTACACTTTCACGGGCCACTTTACGGTGGCCCATCGAGGGTGACCGCCCCCTCCGCTCGAGGTGGAGCAGTTTTGTCGGATGTCACACGAGGTCAGCCGACGATCCCTGTCCCGGACACAGGGGCACTCCGTGCTTCCCATTTTGTTGTGTTTCGTTTGCTAGAATTTTCAATTTTCAAGCCTCTCTCTTGGGCAAACGTTCCAGAATTCCTAGACAATTTCTACCCACGGGTCTTCCCGAATTCTTCTTCGAAGCACATGATTCGATAGAGGGGGAAAAGAATCTTCATTGTTTATGACTTTATGAATTGATTGTTTTCCGTCGAGCGTTATCAGTGGTGTTTGAGTGCTTTTTCAGTCGGTCACCGTTTTCCTGAAGGCTTCCTCTCTTTCGCGCCATTTCATCACAAAAGTGGACCGTGCCCCCCTTATCGCACCTCAACACGGGAGGGTGAAGCTGATAGCTGTGGCTGGTAATTGTTGTGTTCCCGAGGTCCACAGTCGAATGACACGACCCCAAGGCGTGAATGTGTCAGCGGGATAGAAGCGGCGGCCATTCGATAATTTCGCTTGGATTGGCTTTTTTTCATATTTTAAATTATCAAGCGTTTTGAAAATGGGTGAACGAAGAAGTTTATTTTTAGTGGTGAGCTGATTTTGAACCCACCAACCACAAACTATAAACCAGTTCAGTCACTATCTGTCAGGCGCGCACGATCGATTCCACTAATATCGGTCAAGAGTTGAGAGGTTCGCTTCGCCTTCGACGGACAGACAGAAACAGAAAGGATAAAATGGCCTCTGGTAAACCCCAAAGACCTATATCCTAAGCCTGATGCCAACAAGCATCAGCAGAACAGAAAATAAATTAAAAAAAAAAAACATTCCTTCCGGACAGGCAAAAAAACTGAACCTTGCACACAAACACAAATGGCGCCAAATTTTTGTTGCGTCCAGTAGAGAGAAAAAGAAGCACAGCATTCCGAATTCGCCATCCTTAGTTTCTCTGCCATAAAACACTCGGTTGCCCGGTCAACGGATAATCTCTTCCTGGGTTTGCGAAACGGAAACGTTAGGAAATTGCAAACAAAATTCGCTGAGAAAAAAAAGAATGGCCCGGCCCGGCCCTATTTTTCCTCGGCGGAAATGTGTCTTCCCCCCCCCCCCCCCCTTCCACCCCCAGTCAACTCGTCTCGTTGTGTGTATTTGTGGAAACAAGTTTAAATGGTGCATCATCACCATCAAGGGTTGGTTAAGGGAAAAAACAAAAACTGAACGATTCGTATAAAAATCCCCCAAAATACGGTGCTGATGGCCACGCTGACGAGAGAAATGCTTTGTTCGATGCGACGTGTCAACATGGGCGCACATCGTTGACCGGATAATCGAAGCAAGGCCACGCTGACTGGCCGCTAGTGTTTGGGAGGAAAAAAAACCCTCCCCCCCTCCCCCCTCGTCTAAAAGGGAAAAACAAAAATTCCATCACCTGCCTTCACAAAACCGGGGATCGGCAAAATTAAATCCAAAGCCTCCCCCTACCCCCCGCACCGATTCCGACAGGGGGGTGAATAAATCACACATGCTACAAAGGGGTTCTAGAGTGTCCTCATACTCCCCACGACGGAGGGAGGATTTCCATTTCCGTGTCCGGTCGTTGAGAGTGCAACAAAAGGGAGAAAAAATGGCTCCTGAACGGCTCCAGGCTAACGGGTGAGGGGAAGGTAGGATAAACAGGGGAGAAGCGTCCATCTCTAGCTAACAACGCCATGATGGACAGCAAGCAAAGGAATCGGGTGATGGGGAAGAAGTTCACAAACCCCAAGCTGGACCTCGAGGACCTCCAGGACCAGAGAACATCGGCCTTTGCCAGGACACGTACACCACACACACACACGCCCAAATCCCTGCAAGGGTGGAAAAACGAGCTCAGAAAAGCTCATAGAGCATGACACTCCACCGAGGAAAACAGATCTCGCCCCAGTCATCCCCCACACAGCCATGCAAACCTGGCGAAGGAAAAACAGGGTGGCTTTCACATCTAATTCGATTTGTGCCCTTCTTTGCACTCTCTGTCTCGCTCTCTCTCTCTCGTTCTTTCTCTCATACTCAAGCAACCCTCAATCACATCCCCACTCCACACCACTTTCGAACGCTTTTCCCCGTCGGAATGTGCAGCCAACACACCCCTTGTGCACTGTTTGCGAGAGTAGGCGCACACCACATCCACCACACGTCACTCATCTCGCTCGCACTCACGAGGAAACGGGCAACTCACCACCACGATGCCGCACTATTACGGGCGTGGTTCCGTCGTTCCGTCGGTACTTGTGTGCTCGCTCGCTCACACAGAGACCGAGCAAACGCTCTTTCACCCTCCGGGGTTGGTGAACGCTACCCTCGGTTTTAGGGGGTTGCGAACTTGCTGAACTCACCACCACCGCGCGCTCGATGCTTCCTCCCCTTGCGACACCACAGCGACCGGCACAGCTAGAGCTCTGTTCGATCCGGTTGGCTGCAGCGGTCGACACCAGCGAACAGAGCGAGAGACCGTCGGGTAAACGAGACAGGCAGCGGGTGCGTGTAGCTATGTGTGCGTGTGTGTGTGTGCACCAGTAGACACAATGTGTGGTGGGGTCGTCTGGTTGATCATCGCGGTCGGGTCGGGTCGAGCCAAGCATCAAGTTCGACTCGGGAAGTCCTTCTGGTCAGGCGTGCGTCGTTCCCGTGTGCTGTTGCGTTTGCGTTACGTTACACGTTTGCGTTACACACGTCCGTATCTATCGGGCTCGTAAGAGAAGAAATTGTACGATCCGCTCTGCTAACTACTAACCCAACATCTGTACGCCACGGGCCGCGTGTTGTTGTTGGAAAAGTGGATTCAATTAACGGGTTGCGCTTTTCGTCACTCACAACAAAAAAAAACACAATTAAGGCTTTCTTAAGGGCTTCTTTTTTGGAGCTCGTGCATATAGCAAGTAGTGTTCTTCGAAAAAAAAAGGATAACAATTCGCGCGTGTTTACATGTAAAGAAGATTCGCGGCTCGGTTTTGTTCTTTGCTAACTCCGTTGCGTTACGTGCGTGTTACGTGCATTATTTTTGTGTTCTGCTGTCAAATCGTTCGCAAAACGTCACTTAAATCACTGTCATCTGGAGTGCAAAAATCAGTGCTTAGTGTGTGATTTCGGTGTGTTTTTGTGCTACTTTGATTTAGTTGGAAAGAGAGCAAAGTAAAGAAAGAGAAGAGGGAGAGAGAGAGAGAGAGAGAAAAATTGTGCATGATAGTGCTTGGTGATGAGAAGATAATTATGCATTATTTATCCACCTGGCGAGATCTGTATGCTCCTGTTTGACAATTGTTAAGTGAAAAAACATCGATCGTCGATCCTCGATATGCTCAATCACAAATGACAGGAGTTTGATGTGTAGTGCTGCTGCTTCCGTTCCATTGCCAGTATCAAAATTCCAAGTGATTGTGTAACTCTGCCAGAAGTGGTAGTGGTGTCGTAGAGAAGCATCTATCGATGTGTGTTGGGGTTTGTGGTGCATTGCCAATGTTTGTGTGCTACCGGTTTCGATAAACAAATCTTCACCCTCGCATACTTCCCCACAAGACCCATCAAACACACCTTCCCCAGGTCCAATTTCTTTTTGGCACCGGTGTAGGAAAAGCGGGAAAAATTTTCCTCGATAGCGTCGGCCCCGACTGTGGGGCCAAAACCGGAAGCAATATTCTGGCACACAACACCCTCAGTATGTACGGTGGTGGCGTACTCTGCCCGTCGCCCTCCACGGCGACGGGTTTCTACAATCCCCGCGGCCAGGGCTCGGAAATCGGTGCGCTCGAGCTGGGTTTCCCCCGGGGGATGGCCCTGGTTCCACCGCCACCGCACGGCCCCTGGCGCGATCCGAGCAGTCTCACCGGTACCCACCTGCCCGTCGCCTCCAGCACGGCTACGGCCGCTGGCGATGATATTACCACGCTCGGTGGACAGGGCGGTCCACAGGGGCAGACCGGTTCGGTAGTGCCCGGCATGCAAACGTCCTCCTCCTCGTCTAGTGCTGGTGGTGTGACGCAGGACAAGAAGGACTTTCTATCGTCCTCGTCCGGCGGTTCGTCGATCGGTAGCGTTGGTCAGCATCCGTCGGTGGCCGGTGCCGGCGGAAGCGTGACGCAAGGGAATGTGATCGAGAAGAAAGAGTTCCTGTCGCTGCAGCAAAGCACAACGCCCGGTTCGCAGAGTATGAACTCGCAGAACGGGCAGGACCTGAAAAATCAAAACATCGAGTGTGTCGTCTGTGGTGATAAGAGTTCCGGCAAACACTACGGACAGTTTACGTGCGAAGGTAAGTGACAGTTGGTTGACAGTTTCTTAACATTTTCAATATTAGAGATTCAACGAAAAGACTTATGCAATTAGGCAGAAAGCTTCTGTTATTAAGAGCTAAATTAATTGCCCTTATGGAGTGTAATGTATCAGTGAAACACACCTTATCAACGGTAAAGCAAAGTGAACTTACAAAGAGACGTTAAACTTCAACCATGTCGGCTATTTTTGGGGGAACATCTCTTGCATCCGTACCGTGTGGGAACTTATCCGACGCTTCCCACCGGGACCGCTTAGGCTCGTGAGAAAACTTCCTTCCCAAACAGCCCACATACATGTTTTACAAGTTTTATGACTTTTGCGCCTTGTTTCCTCGCCCATCGTTTGCCTGCCCTCGCGCCTCGCTCCGTTTCGCTGGCAAAACATAATTGCTTCATTCTTGCATATGTCACTGCGCTGTACTTTCTCGTCGATCTAGACGACCACACCATTCATACGTTTCCTTTTTCTTCGCTTTCGACTTAATAAAATTATGATTATTGTGGGACATATTCCTCCTAGGCCACGGGGAAACATCACGAACTTCAGTGACAACCACACCACGACCGGCCGTCGACGACGGTTTTCGCTTCGCCCTTTAAAGCTTGTTGGTGGCTACCGGGGTTTTATTTTCCTTGCTCGCTTCCTTACAACGAGACTTCAAGCAGCAACGAATTGAGACGTTGCACAGTCCCCAATGTGCGCTTGTATAGCTCGTTTGGTGCACAATTAATCAAAACAAATAAGCATAAAACAGTCATCAGTCAACTGTGTGCGCTCTACCGACGCTACAGAAGGGTAATGCAGAATGATGATGATGGCATGTGTGCCCTCTTCCTTGAATATTGCCTTTTTTATGGATTCTTAATAGCAAAGTGTAGTCGATTATTGTGACCCGAACGGTTCCCTTTTTCACGTCGTACCTCCATACCACGGAACCACGGATCAATATTCGGAAACATATTCCTCAAGCAATTGACTTCTAACATTATTTTTATGATGTTTTCCACCCCGACAGAAGTTTCCCTGGGAAGGAATTTCCTCGCTCTGTTCCACTGTTGCAGTACTATTTTTAAAAGGCATTTCAAGAAAATCCTCCACAAAAAAAAACTATAAATTTTCTCCGTTGCTTCCGGCTCTCCCTTTCTACTAATGCTCTCGTCTTGGTTGCACTGTTGGTAATTGTTATGATTTTATTTAAAAGGATCTTTTTGTAATGTTTTTTTTTGTGCTTCTTTCTTAACCTCACTTATGGTTGAGATTGTTTTCTTTTTATGAGTTTTCTTACCATGTTCCTTCTGCACTAGCTACCCTCTCTGTGCGCGGCTAAGAAGGCCCGATCGGCGTATCTTTACAGATTAAGGGGGATTGTTTTCAACGATTCCACAACTTCTCCAAGGCCGGGTGATTTCTTCCGGGTTTTATTTATGGAGCAAAACATTTTTCTTCCACCGTTGTTATGATGTTTCGTGCGTGTGTATATGTGCGGAGGAATTCATCCGACAAATGTCTTGAAGGAAGATGTAAGACAAATCGGATCTTTTTCCTTTTTTCTCCTTCTTCCCAGTAGCAAATAGTCCTTGCTCGGCTAAGAAGGATACGGCTATAAAACTGCCTGTACTTCTCTGGCTGTTGCTGGTTGTGCATTCATGAGTGAAAAATGCGTATGCAAATAGTTTGCCCTTTTTCCATCGGGCAGCAAGATGATCCCTGCAAAAAAAAAGCTAAGGAAGTACATCTACATATCCTTACATCCTTCCCGTTCTTCCCGGGTGGTTAGCAATTTTCCACCTCACTTGATTGATATCGGTATTTAATCACAGCTATCCAAAAACAGTAACGACGCCTATCAACCAGTTCCTGATACGCTGGTGACGGTTGAGAGACGGTTCAATCCCAACGTATCCAGTTGCCTGTTTTCGTTGCGCTAATGAGATGGGTGTATGAAGATCCTTGCCTGCCAGTCTCCATCCTCAGCAGCAGCAGGGGGGGAATCGTATCAAATGTGTACGCAATGTCAAGAATAACATTATGAAAAGGGTCACAAAAGGGGCCACCGGATTTTGCATGCTAATGGGCGCGCACAACGGCGTAAGGTGAATTTAAATGACTCGGTTCAAGGGGATCACAATGAGACAATGAGGAGCGCTCGAGTAGCTTTAACACCGCCACATCGAAATGCAATATTAGTTCCTTGAAACAATGTGCCAATCTTTTTGTTTTCGCTAATACAAATAAGACTTTTGTGTAGGTTTGAGAATGAAACCCACTCAAACCCGCTCATTACATGTTCTAATCAATTATATTACAAAACCTCCAAATTGTGTTTGTGTGTCTGTTGGCCCACCCCACTGCACTTGGGCAAAACTGCAACAAAGGTTTGTGCGACCTGATTCACTGCAACAGTGCCGCAATTAAAGTTTTGATAATCAAACGGTTTCGTGGCCGTAAAACGGCCACAGAACAGTAATGTCTCCCAATCGCCCTTCAACAGGGCAGAGCGGGTTTGACATTTGACATCCGGGCGTCTTGTGATGCAGAGAGCTATCGGTTATTGTCAGCGTGTGTGTGTCCCCCCCCCCCCCCTCATACTTTGGACTCAGCAATGAATCTTAATGAACGGTGGCGAACGAATCGGAAAGGAGTAAGAATAAGTCGACGGTCAAACAAGTCAAACACAGCAAACGGCATCAATACGGCCATAAAGAAACGATTCAAAGTTTTCGCTGCTTTAAGAAGTGTAGCAAGTTCAGTCTAAAGTGTCTGCGCTCTGGGTTGGCGCCAATAGAGGAGAGTTGTGAGTGAACAAAACAGCAAAAAAAAAGCTTGTGCCTAAAACAAAACATTGATAAGAAAAGCTGTTCGTTGTGCTTGTCGAAACGGTTGGCAATAAGACGAAAAAAGGACAACGTTCTAATCTAAGCCTCAAAATTGCGTCACCACGTGCAAATATGATACACTTACAATAATAATGATCATTATGTAACGGATCTGGCCATCCTTCCGGAAGTCTGGAGAGAGGATGGCTTTATTCGCACCTTTCGCAACAACCAAGGACCTCGAAGGGTGTGTGTGTGTTTGTGCGTTTGTCTCGGCCTTTTTGAACCCGACGGAAGTGAACCGGTTTTGGGTCTTCTAAATCCATTCACAGTTCGCAGGGTTTCAGGGCTGTTTGGTGTGTGATTTAAAAAAAATGCTAACAAAATATGGCAAAACCTGAACACAGGCACAGGGGCCTTCTCCTGTGAGCGAGAAGGATGAGAAGCGAAGATCACGCAAGGATCATGCGTTGGAAAAAAACGGGGAAATAAAACCAGTAGCATCCAGTCAGCACACGATTGATGATGATATGATCTTGCTGATCCCCGCCGGCATGATTCGTAACTGGCATTCTTCCTCACAATTCGGTTGGTTGGTTGTGTTGCCGCGTCCTTGCAATCCTAGCCGACTGGTCAAATGTCAAGCAGCATCCACAGTCAATTAATCGTAAAGCGAGCCTTACCGGGGGAGATTCAATTTAGGCTTGCTAACCTGTTTTTTTTTGAATAACTAGTTCTTCCGCATACGCTTTGGAGTGTTTTTCCTTCTATAACAACAATTTCCACGCACGCATTCAACCCTTTTCACTGTTGAGTCTCTTAAAACACAGCCTCACCGCCGCACGACCGTTGATAATGGACTCGGACACATCCAAATGACGGACGCACGGCCACAGAAATTAAAACAGGGGGAAAAACTGAAAACTAATCAATAAAGTCACCATCGTTTGCATGGCTTTTTTTTAACAAACCTTCTCTGTGTACGATCACCACCCATAAAAATTGGTTCCCGGGTGCGATGATGATGTTGATGAACATGTCCGTACACCGTGCGCGCAGCACAAGCGTAACTGGCGTAAAATAATTTCAAAAAATAGTTATCTTCCACCAGAGAGCCTGCCAACCCGGCCGGCCGGGAAGGTAAAAACGGTTTACGGCACGTGTCCAAGGTGGTTCGGGGGTTTTGTTGTTGAGGCACAAATGAAAACAAAACAAAAAAAACTCACTAACCTTCCACGGGCGCCATCATATGGTGAAGGTGTTGTGACCATCGTTGGGCATCACGCCGGTCAGCAGGTCAATTGCGTATTTGCTGTCGCAAGGGTTTATGGTGCACAATCCTTGGCACTGAATGTGCGCCCTCTTCTTCTCAGCTCTACCGTGTCTAGAAGCATATTGTGCGAAGCAGCATGGCGAGCGCACTTTACGGCATCTATTTTTATGAAGTACGTTATGAGTCGGGCACCAAACACCCGCCACGTAACCGGTTACGCGTTTTACAGATACGCCAAATAGCGCTATTTGTCGAACGTGACATAAATGCAGTCGTTTTCGGGCTAATTTTCCTCTATTAGCAGATTAGATACGCAGATCACTCCATCCTGTTGTTAGATGATTTTGTGGTGTGCTGGTCGATCGTTCAGACATATGGGGTAGTTTAAAAAGATTGATCGGGGACACTACGAAACTACGAGACTGCAAGCTTTCCCTATCGAACTTCACAAACTAAAACCCACAGACCCAAAGACAGAACATTCCCAGCGCAACAGCACAACCCGGCATCACCCGGCCGATTATTATTATTACATGCCACTGATAACAAGCAGCGCCGTGCGTCGTGTCTCCGGACATTCCGGATATGTTCACCAAAAAAAAAAAAAACGCCTGTGCCCGACGAGAGTGTGTCAGTTTACAAACAACCGCGTCGTGTGCTCTCATTTTCCCAGTGCCAAGCTCCCAGTACCGTCGGGCTACCTAGTCGCGGTCCAAACAATCAGCATGGCGTCAAATGGTGCACGACGGAAAGGAGAATGTTTTGATTTTTTCCAACCATCCCGTCCGAAACACAACCGGCCATTATCGCCCGAACCGCGCAACCCGGAGGCTCTGTGCTTTTCGGATGGGTGGCGCGATAAGCCGGTGTGTGTGTGTGTGTCCGAGGTTCAATTTATGAGTAGCAGCTCTTCCTGCACAGCACCACCTCCACACCTTCGATGGCGGGTTGCCTCGCTTCAAGCTCGCGTTTCAGTCTGCCAGATTCATTACGCGTGTGTGGGGCGATGCCAAATGTACCAGTGTTACCAAGCGTCCGGAGTGTTGTGTGCGTTCGATTTCGATTTCCCAAAGTGCACTGAAATTCATAAATCACTTCTAGAAAAGTAAATAGTTAAACCTCGCTGTAAAGAATTGTCCTGTAAAGCGTTTTTTGTGCCAAGGCTACGGTCGAGGGAGAGTCCGTTCAAGGTCCGTACCAGCTGATCGTCGTTGTTTATGTGCGGCCCTGTATAACTCTGTCCCGCTATCTCTTCCGCAGTGTGGTGCCGGTTTGCTTCCATCAAACGGTGCATAATTGCAGTGTACAGGTGGGTGGTGATTATGAGCATGCAAAAAAAAAAAACGAAACCCACCATCCCCAACGCTTCTGCCTTAGAATCTAGACAGCCGGGGAACTTGCGCCCAAGAATTAAACCATTGTGTCTTCGCTTCTTGTGCGTTATGACTATCTCTCCTTCGACTCATCAACCCTGGGACCAACGAACTTTACCGGCATAATGTTGTTGTTTTGCAAGTTCCACCCCTGGGGAAAGGAAAATTTACACCAAACATGCAACTACATTCTCCATAGATTATCTTCATCTTCCTTTCGGTACATCAAGTACCTGGTGTTTTGCTGTTCGAAACCATTCCCGTTTTGTACGCTGCTTTACGGTGCCAATCCGGGTGCTGCTTGTAGCAACAAATTAATTACCAAACAAAGTAATCGCGTTGCATTTTCTCGCCCCACAAAAACACAATTTCACACTACGGGCGCATAAAGATCCAGGCTGCTTTCTGCTTTGATCCGTTCCGTTACCGAAGGTTGGCTGTTGTTGTTTTGCGCTTGGATAACTTCCTGCGCTGCACGGAAGTTATGCAACCCGCACTCCCCCGTTTGGAGCGAATGATATCTCTGCAGATAGCGAAATGAATCACCAAAAGGTGCAAAAATTGTGCAACAATCACGCCGTAATCTTCACACACGGGCGTCGGCGGAATGTTCCAAATTTCTTGAGAATGGGAGATTCTCCGATTTTCTTCCAATTTCTTGGTAGCTGGTGCTACTTTCCGTCCTTCATTTATGAGCTTCCCTAATTCGGCTAATTAGCCATAACTGTCCACCACTGCTTGCTTGCCCGGCGTCCGGCAGGGGTGTCCGCTCTTTCTTGCGAACTCTTCACCCGACCATGACCGTTTTTCCCGGCGGCTTTCCTTGCCTTAAGTCTTGCCGACATTCTGCGGAAATTGCTCAACCGTTTTATTAGGGCGACCAGGTTCTTTCGCTTTCATATCAAGCATCTCACGTTTCAAAGACACTCAGACAGAGGTACCGGCGAAAAAAGGAAGCTACAGAAACTGGGCCACCAGACATACTCACCAAACGAACCACGCATTGTGGCGCCAGCTGGACACGCAGTTGGGTCCTCAAAAAGAAAATCATTATAATACCATAAAGCACACACGAATCGGCAACGCACGTCGCACCCAATTAAAATCAACACATCGTTACGGGACCTGTACGCCTGGAGAACAGGAACAATTCGTCACGAAATCATCGCAACAATCCGTTTGCCCCCAAATTGCCTAATGTGGACTGATTGCCATTGTTGCGAATACAATCGATACCGTGCACTCGCTCTCTTACAGAGATTTCGTACCAGAAAGAGCCGCGTTAGAGATTCCCGTACCGGGGTGTGCACCCTTTTAATGGCTCCAACCCCTTTAATACCGAGCGGGTCATCTGACGCTCTCCAGAAACGGGTCAGTGCGCCAGAACGAGGTGTGCAATCGGGTCGCTCAGGGGTCAGCCGGGTGGAACGACTCCACGACAGAAAGGGAATTGGGTGGTTTTTATTAACTATTAACCTCAATCGAGATGATCGGCGCTCGAGAGGATGCTGCACGAGCACACCCGATAGAAAGAGAGAGACTCGGGTCGGTGGAAACTCACGCGACTACAATTTCCCGCTCCACACCATCATCGCGCATCCAACACTATCGAATGCCGGGATCGATCGATTTTCGATTTTAATCCAGCTGCCCCACGATCGGGGACGGTGCGATGGGAATAAGGAAATCTCTGGCCACGAGACGCTCTTGCACACAAGATGAAGTGAGCAAAAATCGTGACCTACTCGTGCCTGCGATCAGCTAACCTCTACTCTATATCGCCTTCTTCTCCAAAAATCACTCTATAAGACACCGGGAAGGGAACGCATAAGTAAATGCCGTTTTTTTGTTGTTGTTCTGTGACTCTTCCTTCTACTTTGGTTAGGTCAGGTCGATTTTCACACACACACCCTGTTTATCCCTGTTCGATTCACCACGTGCTTCCTCTTCACAATGTTATTGTTTTGCTTTTTCCCCATTTACATCTACATGATGTATAAATCCTTCTCCATTTTCATCAACTGTTTGCGCGTGATGATGAGTGGAGACTCTATTATGGCTTTTCGTCGCCGCGATCTGCGCGCGTCGATCAATCCCGCCGCCACCCACACGGGACAGAACGAACCACTTCAAACTACACCACCGATGATACTTCTTTTCCTTCGCTTATTAATAATGTGACGTTGGTGGCGTAGATTGGGGGAATGGCGAGAAAGGGGAGAGACTCCAACACAACTCCCCATCACCATCACCGACCCTTTTTTTTTTGCTCTTCGTGATTGCGATCCGATCATTATAGATGTTTGAGCTGATGATGATGATGATGATGAAAACGATCAATATAATCAGCTGCCATCATCATCACCGGGCCCTTAATAGTGATTCTTCTTTTATCGTTTGCTGATAATTATAATGAGACCAAAGAGGTGCGCTTCACAAAGGGGAGAGACTAGCCATCCAGCATCGATTCCCCGTTTTGGTCGTTTGCTTAAATTTCTTAACTAACAACAATCAGAACGTCAAATCAAATTGAATCATATTGAACTTCGTTCCAGTGTTCGGTTTGTGTGCGTTGTTCATTGCCGGATTCTTAAATTGATTTTAATTAACGTATACGTGCTGTGCTGAATGCATTCCCCCGTTGGTAGATACAGCAGCAGTTCCGTTTGTGACTCGAAGACAGCGCATCCTACCATAAAGCCTTCACTTGTCCACGATCCACCCTGTTGCATCAATCCCTCGGTGATGGTGTGCGTGTTGGAGCTTTTTTTTTTTCAAGAGGCACACTATTTTTAGCGATGTCTTTATTGCGCGACTATATTCCACCCATACGTCCCAGGCCCCATGTCGTCCGTGTCTTAGCGATAGATGGTGTTGAAGATTCGATCCCATGATTAGCATCTCGCAACTGATCGAACGGAGCGCGGGCGAGCGGACGCCAGCGACAAGAGAGTGGCACAGCACCCAACATTGTGGTACGAGGACCACTTGTGCCCTACAAAAAAAGAAGAGGAAGAAGAAGAAAACAACAAGTGATGTTAATTCCATCGATGATGACACTTCAACAAACAGCTACAACGCTTTACCTGTTTGGTGGCTGCAGCACGCTGTGCGACTGACAATCCGTTTTCCTTTCGGATTCGGGCTCTTTAGTGCTTTTTTTTTCTTCTTCCAGTGACGACATTTTAACCCATTCCCATACACATGGTTCGATCTGAAAGTGATGGAAAGTTAAATAGAGTTATTGAACATTGGGACGAGCACAACATACATGCTTACGGGCGGCTGTGCTGTATCGGTCGTGTATTCGCAACACTGTTTACCCGACGGATGATTTACGTGTGTCTCGGGGTTTCCTTGTTTGCTTTCGTTTCCATCTGCTAGGGGGTTGGCTAATGAAAAACTTTCCCCAATATTTGAGAGGCGGTGTAGAATATTACCGTTGCCCATATGGGGGTGGGTTTATGGGTGGTTCGTTGGGCTATTTTCATGTTGCACGATCGGACGGACGGACCTGTTTTCTTCATCCCGCAAGGAAAGATGATTTATTCGCCATAAGTCTTAGCGGTGATGATATTGTTTTACTACCAAATTATTTGTACTTACTAACAAAGCTGAGAAATGTCCCTTCTAAAGATGAGCCAATGCAATGTAAATAAGCAACAGAAAATTCAGAACACCTTCACGGCGATCTGATTTTCCGAGCGGTAAGCAAATCCCAGATTTCCCCCGAAAAGGCCAAAGGTTACTCAAACTCCTCTCAAGTCTCCCGTTCCGTAATTCGATAATTATCGCCATGTTTGCCAATTGCAAGACACACAAAACACACCCCGAACACACAGCCACTGCTTCACTGCTTGGACAGAAACCAAACCCGCTCTAGAGCCTGGGAACTTGAGCGTTCCTCGTTCGGCGATTCCAATTTTAATTCTACCCTCGTCCGAATGGTGCGCGCGCGAGCACACACACACACACGCTCTTCGCTCTAGCAATCGATTTTAATTCAATATTATTTTGTTGCTCGTTGAGCATACCCTAGAGACGGGAAGGCAAGCGCAAGCTGCCCCACGGCCCCATACAATCCCCTGCAGGGGTAGAGTAGCCAGTAGATCGAAGCTCCCGTCGAGACTGGTCAAAGTATTCGGGAAGATAATAGTCCGGTAAGTCACCGGCAAACGGCGAACCCTTTGCGCGCGGGGAATCGATCGGAAAACTGGCAGTGCACCCCATACCTCCCCCACCCCCAGCGGTGCATTCTCCGGGTATCGTACGATGCGAAATTCGTCTTCCCGTGTCTGGTCAAGTCATTTTTCGGTGAAGCGCGCAACGGTTCGAAACGGTGGGAAGTTCGTCGGAAATAAACTCATAAGTACCTGCAAGTCGTGATCTTATTCTTTATGCATCTTTGGCGAGGAGCGAACTTGCTGCGAGTTGGCCGCGAACGGTACGGATAAGTGAAGGAGCGGAAAAGAAGAGGCTCAGGAAACCAGGAAATATCTCGATGCGATCGTTGCGGTGAGGAGGCCCATGCTGCGCGATCGGCCTCGTACAGTGTCGCACGGTTTCGGGCCAGAAAGCGTTTGGCGTTCGGTGGCTTGGAGAGCCTTCCCCTCCCAATCGGTGCATTTCCCGGGAACCCTTGCGGATAACGGTTTAATTATGTTTTAAAGCAAGCGCAAGAACGTACGGATGAACCACAGCGCCGGTAATAGGGTTAATGAAATGATTTCGAGTAGGTGGATGAAGAAGCACTGCACTGCAGTTGTGCAGATGTGGTTGGGCAGACTCCTTAAAACACACACACACACCACAAAACGATCGCTCGCTAAACGCCGATTCGCTCAACGATCACAGAACGTTAAAGAATTAAATCGCAGTACGAGCCCTAGAAGGGTGCACAATCACAATGTGTTTCAGCTTTTTTTTTCCGCGTGCGCGCGCGCGCCTTCGCTCCTTCTGTTCTTGTCCTTTCAGTCCTTTACCACCACGCGTTCCATCCAAGATCGGCGTGTGCGCGCGCGCGACCCCATCTCGCACACACATATTCGATCTTCTCGACGCAAGCGACCCCCGATCGTCGTCTTATCTCGGCGCATCGATCGAAAAATAATTTATTATTTCATATGCCCCTTTTTATTAACTGCTGCACGACTGCACTCTGCCTCTCGCTTATCTTTGTACCCTCCCTGCAAACACCATGGACCCGGCTCCTTCCCCACCCTGGCTGTAAAGAAATTGCTTTTCAAGCTCCTCCGGCACCAACTGGTGAATGAAGGCTTTAGGATGATCGTGTTTACTTTCCGTGGTCGCAGTTTGCGGCGGATAAGCGGCCCATGATCGATCGTTCGCTGACGGACGCCTTCGAACCGTGCCTGGTACATACGTCCCGTCGTCGTCGTCGTCGT
Source organism: Anopheles maculipalpis (assembly GCF_943734695.1). Classification (NCBI taxonomy): domain Eukaryota; kingdom Metazoa; phylum Arthropoda; class Insecta; order Diptera; family Culicidae; genus Anopheles; species Anopheles maculipalpis. The sequence goes on from NC_064871.1 coordinate 5,276,764, forward strand.
CGGTTGCTTTCGATGAGTGGAAAATTATAAGATGGGAAAAATTTTCACCCTCCCAGATAACAACACGGACAATGGAGAAAAGGTGATGTCGCTTGCCAGTTTTGTCGGCGCTTTGTATCGGTTGCAAGGCGCGGTACAAATTGTTCGGCGTCGCATCAGCAGTTTATCCTCCCTTCCCCGGGCAGTGATCGCAGTATGATTTGGTTTATCAAACAATTTGGATGATTAAATCGGTTAATCACTGTCTACGTAGTGATAGTTGTCGCACGTGACACTTATTTGAAAGCATTCCTTTGCTTGATTTAACGAACTCCGAGGTCATGCCAGCCATATAATGGACGTAGTCGATCGAAGGAAGCTTCAAGGAAGAGGTAGGGAAGACATTTTCGCATTCGTATTCTAACATTTTCTAGCTAGAGAAGCTTAAGATGCTTGTTCGAGCAAAAATATGACTTGAAGATGTCGTATTTTACATGTACATTTTACCAAAAATGTATCCATCGGAAGTATTTTAAAAATAACAGATCTCGCTTCCAATGTCCACTGCAGCCAGATGCTAAATTATCTGGCATCAATTTCAGGCACTGATTTTTAATCAAATGCAATTCAATTAAACCTTCATGTACGTCACTCGGTCACACAACTGACAACCGGATGACCACCATCGACGGTTGAAAAGTATAGAAGTGTTTTACATTTCTTCACTCCACATTCTGTGGTGTCGTCGCACACGCAGGGTAAAGTGAAAAACATCGAAAAAAAAAGCCCGCCACCAGAGCACAAAGTTCTGTAACGCGTGCGGCGGCAGTTGTTGTGCATGCAAATTTATGCAAAATTATTTCCTGTTAAGCATTCGGGCTATAAAACGCGCGCCACTGTAACACCCTCCACACCAAACCACCGACACAGTCGACTGGGGCGCGTTGTTTGATATCGTTGGAGATATCGAAGGCGGTGTTGCAAGCGTAACCCACACGAACCTTGGCCGTTGGCCAAATTTTAGAATCCTGACGACTCATTCATCCCGGTGCGGGTGCATTGATCGGGCAGGGGGGAGGATCCTGAGTTAACTCACCCTTACCGGAAAATTGCCAACGGGGGCCACTGGAGACTGAAGCCAAGGCTAGTTACATGGCTACAATGTGTGACCGACTCTCCTTGCATAGTTTATGAATAATGTATTCATACATCATATGCTCCTACCCTTATCTCTTCACTCTACCATGTGTGAGTGTGTTTTTGCAACAACAAAAATTCCAACACCCCTTTTTTACCCCGCCGGGCAAGCTAGCACACGGATGGAAAAGTATTCTAAAAGTATCCTTCTAAAAACTGTCACGATTTTTCTTCTGCCCCAAGTCCCACTGTAGTGGGAAACCGTCGGGCCATAACTGAAAGGTGGCGAAGGGTTCATAATCAATTATCTTCCAACGAACCACAAAATTATCTCGTTATGCATCCAATCCGCCCTCTCTGCTGGCGAAGAAACTCCGACACATCCGGGATCCGATACGCTCGCCCAGTGTGCCCTCGGGACATGTGGCTCTGGTGCTGTTGTTCGCCCTGGCACCAATGGCTGCGTGGGTGGACCGAGAACGGAGATTCACTTACGTCCGGATCTAGATAAATAGGTGTATCATCGGGATTTTTTAATTTAATTATCCCGATTCCTTTGCCCGCCGGCAGTACCCATGTATGGATGATGGTACGAAAGCGCGAAATGGAAGGAAGAAGTGTAGAACTTAGTGTGGGACTATTTAGATATGGTCTAACCGGTCAGAGGCTTTTGTGTTTCATTTCCAAACAATCGTAACATCTTCAAACGTGCAATTTTGCAATAAGACTTTAACTTTCGAGAGCTTCATCTGAGTATCGCGAGCTATAAAATCTTTAAGAGGGGATTTATTTATCCGAAAATTGGAGTAAAGAATTGACAGGCATAAAAACAAACAATTCTGATTGCTTCTGGTATCGAAAGCCTAATCTCATCAACTTCAAACAACGCAATTCCGACAGATTGTTTGCAACGCTCATCAACAACACCGATTACAAGACTTTCCACCGGCACAGCACCCTCTCTCCCATGTGTAATGTGCTACAAATTGAGCGTTAATCTTAAATTAAGCAATTCCCATCGATGCATCGTCGGTGCAATGACCACCGACTGGATGAGGTTTTTTTTTTTTTGCAGCGGGACGTGCCAAACGAACCGTACACCTCAACCACCGCCAACCGGTGCAACAGTAATCGGTGTGCAGACTCGATTGCATTACATATTAGGTAGGTGCATTATGAGTGCCGCTGCTGCACGCTGCAACAGTACGCTGCACACTCTAATTATCCCAGAACGCACCCGAGGGACTCTCACATCAACAACCTCCAATATCACAGTGCGCCCTCAGAGAGTAATGAGATAAATAATGAGAACCACCGATCGCGCCGGTTTCACGCTTAGACGTCAGTTATTTAAATTTCAAACCTACTTACACATTCGCACCGAGAAGAAGCATGAAGGTGTACAGTTTTCGGTGGTTTTCTACACGCTTTGATCTACTCCGACGACCTCCCCGGTAGAGCAGAGCGCCCTTGTGAGGTTCAATAATGAAGTGACCCCAACGGAGGCGAGATGTAATTGAAGAAACAAAATCTTCGTCACTGTGAACAGCATCCGGATACCGTCCGAAGCTACCGGGTGGGTTCGATACGTTCAGTCATAAGCTCGCTCCGCCTTTCGCACACGGTTCTTCACTCTTCATCATTACATATTATTATGATTATATGCAGATTGTGTCGGTACGTGCGTCGATATTCGGAAGCGCGAAACTCGCTGTTTGTCCCGCAGGCAGAAAAGTCCCGCGCTGCGCGAAGATCCAGATCTTGCCCCAGCTGGTCGCGAACCTGACCGAACCTTGACCACGTGATTGCATGGGGGGCCGCGTTCATGGTTCGCAAACGCTAATTTACGTAGGGAAGAAGTGAAGATCCGTTAATATCCCATTACGATGGCGAGGCGGCATCCATCCATGATGCCGTGTGTCCCGGGCCCCAGTCCCTTGTGATGTTTATGCTTAACGTCAATTTTATTGTTTTTCCTCCATTCGGCATGCATAGGAATGAGCTTTGATTTATAGCCTTCACAGCGAAACTCCCCGTTCCTGATTGATCCTTTGCACACGCGGTTATACGCTGGTGGCGGTGGTGGTTTGTGGTTTAAAAATTGAAATTCATATTCGTTAAAGTTCGTGCGTAAAAGTGCACAACCAAAGCACGGAACTCGGTTGGACACTGCATGACCAACCGGCTCCACAGAGTCCTCCCCCTGTCGGTATCCGTAGTGAGTTGTTATAACTCAATTTATCACCCATTTTAACCAAAACCGCGATTCCCAACACCGAACCGAATCGGAAACAATTGTCTTCGAAGTCTCGCCGCTCCGGTGTCCTCTGGGGGATTTATCCGACTGCTTCCTAGTTTGCTTCTGGGTGGGTTTCGAAATTTACGATGCACTCTGTTGCATGCTGCCCGTACCACGCCATACGAAACGAGTTGAGGTGAGTGTCAATTAGACACGACTGCCAATGCCGTACCCAGCGAGAAAGAAAGAACCCGCCGCCGGAAGAGAAATTTATGCTTCTCCGCAAATCAATCTGTCGAAAATGAAACTTTACCTTTTTACGATCTTTCCCAGGCCGCGAGTGTGTGTGTGTGTCGGCTGTTACGGTTGCAAGTAAAAAGGAGAAGAGGTTATTGGCCCCCTACAAGTCGCCTTAGAACGAGGCCATATCTATTCTAGAACCGAGCAGACCTAGCACGACGTGCAAAGTCTTTGCTTTTGGCGAACAAAATGCATCAACAGACTCATCCACCCGATGGTCTAACGCTTCTGGCTCGGATTTGATGGCAAAATGTTATGCAAATGGATGTGAAACAATGCTGTATCCCTCCACTCTAGCGAGCCTTGGCGTCATAGGGAAAGTTTTTCTTTCGACAAAATGACCACATACTCCGCCTAAATACGCACAATGTGCTACTGGCCTGGCATACAATCGTTCCCTGGTAGACGTAGCGAAGAAGAAACTGTCAGTGCATTGTTTGGTAGCCATTCAAATGCACCCCGGAATGCAATTCGTCTATTCGTGCTTCATATTTGATTCAACACACAGCATCAAATCACCATCATTGTTGGGTCCTTTTGCAACATTTGTTTGAGGTTGACGTAAAGAATAAAACATAAAAACAACCCTAGCGAGCAATCCTGCGTAATGTAGACATTCTTTCCCGTCAGCAGGAGTCCCCAGCGCTCTGGCGCACGGCAACCATTTCGACGACTTGCCCTCGGGCGGAGTAAAAACGAGCAAGGATATACGGGAACGGGAATTGCTCCTAATTAATAGGACCCACCCGGGAGCGATTTGGTTACAATGTTACCGTTACCGCCTTCTTCCCATTGAGACGTCCCGTGGACTCCTCCACCCCTCATGAGCAACCGGTTGTTCCCGGTGAACGATTCCGATTGTTTGACAGTTTATCAGGATCAGCCCCCTTTTTCTTTACTTGCCAAAGAATGGGCACCATGGTGTGTGTACACGTTTCTTTAGTTCGATTTATATACTGCTGGAATGCGCAGGATAAATGCTTCGCAAGGAATTGTTCTTACTGTGCGACACTGCTAGCCTAAGAAGGATTGAAGCGCAAGAAAGTAACAAAAAAAAATACACTACAAATTGCTCTCATTCCCAACGGCAGGAGACCGCAAGAAGGTTGGCAAGTTCGCCAGGTTCGGTTCGTTACCTTGATGGATGATTAAAATGTTCCCAACTGGAGCACCAGTAGGTGTAGAGCTTTGCGCTTGTCCGGAGCACATGGCACGTGAAATCGTATCGAGTCATTATCGAGCAAGAACCCCCCCGCCCACTGTGCATAAAAGCCGCTACTTTCGCCGCCAAAGATCATCGCTCACTGATACGGTAAGATGGGCCGGCACACAGCCGGTAAGTGAGCGACCGCGGTCACTTCGGCTAATTACGCCGACAGGGAGGTTAAACTAATTAATCTTCCCACGAAAAAAGGCCAAAAGCTTATACCCGCCCTTCTTAACACACTTATTGGATGGTGGGTCGGGATTGGTAGGTTGGATGGTGGCGGTGGCGCTAAAATATACGCCCCTTGAAAGCTGGTCCTGATCGCACCATCCTGATGGGCAGCGAAAGTCAGCTAAATAGCTTCATCCATCGATCAGAGCACTCCGCTAGAGAGCCACACATCCACTTGCGCCGTAATCGATCGACATTTGACCAGCCGCCGGCACTGAGAGAGAGAGACCCCGACCCACACGTGTTGATGTCGTTAATCTGTGTATGAAAACTTAAATTGTCTAGCGTAGTCTCGCGTTCAAGTTCTCGAGCTGCTCCTCCTAACTAAAAATTCGTTTCACTCTTCCTCTCACCTTCGCAGGCTGTAAATCATTCTTCAAACGCTCAGTACGACGGAATCTCACCTACTCCTGCCGGGGCAATCGGAATTGCCCGATCGATCAGCACCACCGAAATCAGTGTCAGTTCTGTCGACTACGAAAGTGCCTCAAAATGGGAATGCGACGTGAAGGTAAGTCTGCAAACAAAACACAAAAACCCATCTACACTTCTGTTCATTTTTGTATCCTACTCGTAACCACGCCATGACATAATAAGAGTCGCTACCGCCAGTCTTGTAAGTTTTGTAGGTGTTTCACTTCTAGATAATTAGATTCGCTGGTTTGTGTCCCCCTTTTTCTTTTCGCTAGTTTTGTTTTTTACACACAAGGGGAAGAAGCCATGGTAGAAGCCTTCCTTCATTCTGCGTGAAGCAACACCACCAAAAGCCGTTACCGCATTCGCACGTCGCAAGTGACAAACGATGTCAAACAGTTGTCCCGTGTAGGTTGAAGCGTTATCGTCATTGACACGGGAAGGTTGCTGTCTAAATTGCGACATCGTTGTACAATTCTTCTAAACCCTAAGAAAACTTCGATCGATCGAAGGCTTCGCGCAGCTCGCAGCCATCTCTTTAGAGCCTCCCTGACACCATCTGCAAGAAATCGCGTCTGAGAATTCATTCAATTAGTCTTTTAGGCCCAAAGTACCATACTGTTTTGATGCGAGGAAGCATTGTTGTGCTTTTTTTCCTCGCATAATCACCCCGCGGGTGGGGAGAGTCCCGACGAACCAAACCTTAACCCTTCCATTATTGGCCGCGGGCGAATAATGCGTGCGTTCGGGAGTATCGTTAAGTAATTACTGTTTTTCTCAAGAATCGTTACGGCTACACACTTTTCTGAAAGGCGGCAACAATAATATCGTTTCCACGTGAACGCCACGGCAAGGCGTCATGCCAAGAAGAAAAGGACCCAGCAAGCGATTGTTCACCGCATGAGCTGCAGCAAAGCGCACGATTTGTCCTTAGGAATTCTGCTCTATTTACCCTAGCGCATGGCTAAGGGTAGCTGTTGCAAGTTTTGTTGTGATTTTTTAAAGAAGTAATTGACTTCTTTTTCTCATCGAAAGTGCACCCGAATCAGCTCCTCGATTGTTACAGTTGGCACACAACATGCTTGACTTTGTTTGGTTATGCTTCCGGGAGAGTTCAAATCGATGAGAACGATTGATCCCATCAAGTTCCCAGGTGAGCCGTTCGAAGAGATATCATCAAGTACATGTCCCGCTGCTTGGGCGAGAAATCAATTGAACTTAAAGGATCCTGCCGTATGACCGGATCGTGACACTCAAAACAACTGCGTGTCAAGACGGGAACAGTTATTTAAGTGGCTGCACGTCAAAAATGTGCTTCCTCATATGCGATTTTCTTATTCCGCTTTTGGACTCCATTGGACTTAAATTGGAATGCGTAACGGAAATTTTCATGTCATGGCTGAGCATTTTCCTGTGGCGCAGTAAAAATGGACGATGATTTATGAAATCGTTATGATTTTTAATATTTAAAACAAATATACCCGTCTTAAAACACACACACACGCACACTACGAATCCGTTACGCAGTCAGCCCTTCGGATTCGCCAAGAATCAAACGGGAAAAGAAGGGGTTCATGTCTCATTTTCCGTACACAATCCACCACCGTTCACGTGTCTTGCCACCGTTTAGAAACAAAAGATGTTCCTCCCAAAATTTGAACGTCCGAGGATCGAACCAGACATTGCACCGGATCGGCAATGTGTAATATTTGAACTATTCCTAGCCGGACCATTATCTGCAGCTTCGTGGAAGATTTATTGCCCCATTCGGAAGGACGCAGACCCTTCGCAAAGGAAAAATATTACGAAAAATAATCATAATAATGACTGGACAGTGTCCGGCACCGGAACGTTTTACACCGAAAAGGATGACCAGTGTCCACCAGGGCCAGGGTTTTCGGGCTAATCCGCTGAGAAACAAAACCTAGTGGAGTTGTGAGAACCGCCCTTAAAGGTACACCACTGTTCGGTGTTGCGGAGGAACCGGTTTTCCATTTTATCACCCTTAGACCCTTATTGTTCGCGGCGGGAAAACTCTCGGGAGCTTGAGAATCGACCAAGACGAAACTGTCCACCACAGGGTCAGTGTCTTGTCGGCTGGTCAAGACGAAAATCAAGACACTGGAACTGACCGTTGGAATAAATTATAATTCATTAGGAAGGTCGACGGAAGGATGACACGGCCACCAGACGCACTGTTGGCATGTAATCCTTGCCGCACGGGAAAGCACGGGCTGTGAGGCAAACGTACAATTTACGCAAGGATTTACAAACGTTTGCTCTTCCTCCCTGTCGAAGGGTTCACTGATCGGTGGATCGAGGTCACCCGAACGAGCGAACACACACACACGCACACATATCGGTATTTAGCTTGCGGCGAAAAAAAAAGCCGCAGGGCTAGATTGCATCAAAAGATGCAGGGAAAGTTGTTCGGGGTGGTGAAGAATACGGAGAGAAAGGGTCCAACACCAATCGGCTGAAGGACATCACCACCGAGAACAACGGGATTTGGTGTGAAGATTACGGGTTTAGACGTTTTTGTTTCCGTGACGCACGCGTAACGAAGGAATGATTTTCCAAAACGTTGGCCACAATTTGACAGATGACTCTGGTGGACGAAGGTGAAAGTATTGTTCATGCAATCGGATGAATGGCAGCATCAGCGGACTCTTTAAAACGAAGATGAGAAAGTTTTAATAAAATATGTGCCAGAAGAAGAGTTCCTTCCTTCTGCACGTACCACCTACTTTTGAAGTTGGAGCTCCAGTGCCCGATAAATCCGGATCGCACAGAATTACATTTGTACTCACGATCGATTATAAGAAAACGCACATTTTCACACGCTCTGAAGCGCGCAAATCGCACACACCAACCAAAACCGGACCGCATGTCCCATGTTCTCCCGCGCAAGGGGGAGGCAAGACACGATGCCCGATCCATTCCACTCCGCAAATTGATGATTATATTGTTAACAACTATTGGCAAGCCGCGAGGTTCGGCACTCGTCGTTTCCCAATGTCCCGCGGATTGTGCGATGTAATCGAATGAATATGAGCACCGGATAAAGGTGAACGAGTCGGGCGATCGGGATTCGGCATCTGGAACACGACCACCACGGGGAAAGGTGAGATGAAGACAAGGAGAGGCGAAAAAAGCATAAAACATAATCATAAAATAACACTCCTTCACGAATGCCGCTGCATACAAGCCTCAAACATACATTCTTACACGCTCTTACGATCATCGTTGCTCACCTCAACGATGTCGGGTGCTCCAGATCGCCACATACATGAAAAGGCGAATGGGAATCGCGGCCCTGAGCTCACAAGAGCTTCGAAATCTGCGCCCGGAACGAATAAGTTGCCCCGGTGTGTGTGCCAATCGAGTGCTGCAGATCGTCATATTCCCTCGAAACAATCACTCATGCGCTGGTGGGTGGATGATGACGCGCAACGAAAACAACGACGATGATGATGATTATGATGCTGTTTGCTGTGTTCGTGTTTTGGACGATGTTTGAGAGCGTTAAAGTGCGTCGTCCTGCAAAAAGGGTAAAGGATTTCCGAGTGCGTTCGTGTCAAGAACCGATGCGGGATTGGGGGTTGAGATTCTTGGTCCCGGGTACCCCGGGCCTTTCACCACCGACTGGGCAGGGCTTGCTGGTCGCTTATCTGGCTGCTGGGATCGTGTTGGTACGGGAGAGGTTTGTTTGTGGCCTGCCTGCTTCACAAAACCTCGTCCGGATGTGTTTCATTACATCCAAAGCGACATTCAATACAAGCGGTAAGATGCCATGAATGAAAATTCTCTTTGACTGTGCGAGCGAGCAGCACCGCTGAAGTATTCTATTGTGTCGTCAGGCAATAGATAATGGAACAATAGTGCGCGTCGCCTCAAATCGATCAAGACACGCTGATAAGCAGGCCTCAATGGAAGCTGCTCTTTCGACTTTCTCGACCACAAAACCGTTCGAAAAACAGTCGCGTTCCTTCGAGGTACCGGCATTGCTTAGCTAAAAGTTGTCCTCACTCACAACGAAAATCCAACAAACCATCATGCATTCCCAGGTAAACCGTTTGTGTCCACAAAAAGGGACCCGCCACATTACGGGAACTGTTTTGACCACTGGTCATCCGGAATAATCAAACCGTGCGCAACAGGAAGACGACACGACACGCTCAAAAGTGCAAGGACAACGACATTATTCTCTCGTATTCGTTTGGACATTGAACCAAAAGCAAAAAGGGTTAGAACGCTTAGACGACCTTCCAACAAAAAAAAACACCTCAAAGGGCACCGGGGAAAAACTTAATTAAAATAAAATGTCCATTTTTTAAATGACAAAACAGCGTCATAAATAGCGTAAACTTGCCGCTGGCATATCTCACAGCTCACAGGCGACGCTTGCAACCATGCCCGGGATGTCCCAGCCAAGACACCTCTCGGCGATCCCGACAACTATCCGACAAGGAACGGGGTTGATCGGGAAAGCACCGAAAAAAAAAGGATTCATCCTATTTCTCGTGCCCTGCGCCGCGTCAAGAGGTTCGTTTCGGATGCGGACTATGGTCCGCCCTTTTTATTTTCAACTGGTGGCACATTCTCGCTAATGTATCCTTTTTTCCGACCGATACCCGTCATCGCTCTTCAGACCTGGCCCAAAGATTACACAGGAAACCCCTTTTGTCTCTCAACACCTGAAACTAATAAGTGATCATAAATTTGACCTTCGGGCCCAGTACCCCGACCGATACTGTTCCGTGTGCTCGGTCTAGACATCGCAAAGGACCCGAAGCGGTCACTGGATGCCATCGGTGTGGATAGGGGTCGATTCGGCCAAACGCAGCCGGGGGTATTTGCATGGGAAATTGTGCAATTAAGAGGAAAAATGCTGCGAGCCTACCCGATCACGGCACTGAGAAGGACATCCGCCTGAAGGATACATCTTCGGCCGGTGAACACCGTCTACAAGAGTGATGGCAAACGATTAATCAAATTAGGCCCACTTGGGAGGTGGCCGTCAAGTTAAGGGTGGAACGGAATGGGAAATGGCCGTTGATGATGGTGAACTATACGGTATGGAAATTACTAGCGAGCAAACTCTTGAAGCCTATTAAACCTTATAAATAGGTAAAATGATTCGTAAATAGAACAATCGACACGTTACTTTCTTTCAGGCTCATCTCTATGAGCGTGACTGGCGGAATCCATTCTCTTGGAGTCATCCGACACGATACCTTTCAAAATCAAACACCGTCATGATACACGTCTAAACGCCTTCAAAGCCTCGCGGCTATTGAATGCTCAATGAAAAAGGAAACCCGTTACAAATTGTACCTCCAAAATGCAATTTGTTTGGTTGAAGAATTGAACAGCTTCAGTTGCATTTGGACCATGTACCATTTTTGCACAAGCTGGACCTAAGCAATGCGTAACAATCGTCCCAAACCATGACCAATGAAGGTAAAGCTCGTCTATCCTGTCATTTAAATTATGCTTCGTCTTCCCTATTCTCCATTCCGCACACAAAAGAAACCATTATGGGCTCGATTTTGTTTTGCAAATGAAAATCCTGCCGGCTTCGTGCGGGCTTTCGAGGCCCAAAAATTCATCCATGCAAATCATCCCCGAAATCTCGACGGCACACAGGACTGTCTCCTATCGTCTCCTAGTTGAAAGTCTGCATGCACCTAAAACCCGTGTGCGAATGTTTTCTGCGTACGCTTATTATGCAGGACGTCGTCCTGGATGAAAAATCCCGAAAGTCCCAAATCGTCCCTTGTTCGCGAAGCACCACGTCAGTGTCTTAAGTCGCAAAAACGACCAAACAGCAAGAAGATGAGCACGCAACACAACCGCGCTCGTTTGTCTTGCTTTAGTCCAGGCCAAAACACGGTGCGGAACCGACGACCAAGCGTCCCCTTTTTATCTTGTCCCTCTTGTCTAACCGGGGATATGCTCGACTGTGCAGCTTGCGCAATTTTTGGACGACAAAACACACCGCACACTGCACGGCCAGAGTACAAAACGCTCTGGTCGATAATTATCTTGCCTGTCGTCCGTCGTTGGCCGCGCGCATCGTATCTACCGAATTGTTCGGCAGGCCGGATCTAGGCAGAGGTCAGAAATCTAGCGTTGTACACTGCAACGCGCTACACGATGTTCCCTTGTCCCATGGCGAGTACCGAGGGATCGCGCCTGTCTGTCTTGCAGGGCCGTGGTGAGAATCGTGGAGACACACCGACACTGCTACAGCAGCCGCAGCCAGTCGAGGAAAGTATCCGCTTACAGAACCCGCTGCGCTGGGAAAGTGACCGGTACCGATCACTGGGGGAATCGTTTCGTTTACGTATTTCCGTTCCGGATCGGCTCGACAACTGGGGGATCAGGAAAATTAGCCCACTGGACGGCAAGCGTGCGAGTGTGTGCGTGTGTGTTGACTGTGGTCGCATTCGGTGGTTCTGAAACTGATTCGGATATTCGATACTTTTTTCCGCTCTTACACCCTATTGCAGCAGAATTCTTCCCAGACAGTAAAGCATGGGCCCTTGTGTACGCCTCAACCTCACTGTTTGACAGTTCGGGAACACTGAAACATGGACATGGCTCCTGCCATGGAGGGGTTTCGCGAGTAATTTGAATAATTGTTCAAGATGGCGTAATGATATCGGCCGCAGAATCACAACATGCGCACGCCACGCCAGGTATACACCGATGAGCCGATGATACCTGTGATGCCAACTTTGTAGTGAGCGGAGACCGTATGCTATTGCACGAGCACGATTACCGACGCTAAATGAGGTTAACGATGGTGACGCATTCACACAACAACCCCTGTTGAGAGCCGTGGCAAAGATCTGCGCGCGACAGCCAAACCAACGACAGCAAACAATAAGTCAATAGCCAATCATACATCGACACCTTCCTCAGAAAACGTTTGAAATAGTCTTTTTTTTCCCTTAAGACGATCGTTGAAGATCGTTCGATCGCATCATCCTCATCGATAGTCGCTACGTAATAGTGTTCGTGGTCTAAGGCTCGCAAGACAGTTTTGATGCTTCTCTTCACCCCCATTGGGACGCCCTCCCTTCTCTCAATGGGGCATTAATCGCAACACGGCTGACGGCTGAAAGTGGCGACTCGCGCGGGCCACCAAAAAGGTGTCTCGACACCCGCTGCTTTGATTGCTCATTGCTGAGAGCCGTTGTGGTCATCGTTCCATTAGGTGGCGGCTATCAAGCGTGCCGGAAAGCACGTGCCCTAGCGTTTCCCGTTTTTCCACACCCGTCGTGTGCTCTATGGAATGCCTCCTACAGCATGAGATGGCAACTTTACGCCGTCGGCCGGATAAATTCCGACTCCGAACATCATCACATCGGAGCTTCGAGAGATCCGATCCGTTAACATTCTGCTTGCCACACCAACAAATTTGATTACAAGTGTTTATGCTAGCGGTTAAGAATATCGATTAAGCGGGAGGGGGATAAAAAAAAACTCCGCCGCCTCATTCACCAACTTCAGACCCACCCAATGACTAACAACTGTCGAGTACCAACCAGCTACGCCACGCAACGCAAACACACTTACGATTTCGCTCGTCTGGATGTGAAGTGTTTCGAAAATTGGATAAAAAGCCATAATTCATAGCCCGGTTTTCGGCGATGGGCCAAATTTGCACCGCACAGCCTCTCTCAGGCGGACTTAATTGACCCACGGGACACGACACGGTGTGCTGCCATTTGAACTGCCCGTTACCCGTGCGCTACCGGGTAGGTTCACCGGTGGCGCACAACGGGTGCATTTTGGCAATCACTTCTCGTTGACATGCACGTTGTTGTTAACCTCTTCAGGGCGCCCTCTCTTGACTCAGCAAGAATTTTTGCCCCGAAACATTGACCGAAGAGTTCCGTTTTTTTTTTTTCAGTTGCGTTTTTCAATCCAAACCTCAACGTCGTCTTTTAATCCTTCGCCCCGGTATAATACCCTCGGAGGCTGTGGTGTTGTTTGCTACAAGGAGAGAAGAGTAACGATTACTTTCAAAAAAAAAAAATATCTTACTCCTTAAACGATCCCTCTTCTTTCGGAGGCTGCCTGTTTCGTTCGGCTAATGTGATTAATCTTCACCTTTTTTTGTGGTGCCAGTTGTATCGACGCTGTCCCTCCGTGTGTATTACATACGTTGACACAACATCACCTTGCCTCAAGGTCCCTGTAGTTGCTTGTTTTTGCGATTCCTGACAGTGGTTCCGTCGAGCCCTCCAGGCAGAATTCCGGCCAGGATATCCTATTTAAACATCATTTAGCACATCGCGTAAGCAAGGAGGGGAGCACCTACTAAAATGAGACACAAAAACTGAGTTTTAAGGGACTAACAAAAGGAAGAATGGATGAATAAATGGTTGTTGTATTTACCATTGGGTGACACACCAAAAAACGTGGCCCTTTTTGAACGTCAACAGAGCCTTTACGCCTGGAGCCTGTTTGCTTGGCAAACTCTAACGCAGATCATTGCAGAAAGCCATCCACGAAGCTTCGGCAGTCGAACCTTTTGTTTGGACGCGTGTTCTAGACCGGTGACCGGTGTTGGTTGGTTGCTATTGCACGTAGTAAGGCTCCTGATTTCTACCGTAACCTTATCATATCAGGTGCGAAAAAAGACATTGCGCAGGGATCTCTTGCTAAGCGTCACTACTCTTCTGATTGCTTGACGCACTACGCCAACATTGTAGTCGAATCCGTTCCGTTTTTTCCTGATACGGGAATATAAATTAATCAGCAAACGCACTTCCCAGCGAGCGTTTTACACATTACTCTCCTCTATTACGATAAGCGCAACATACACGCAGTAAAACACAACACAGGAAGACTCATTGCTTCGATCGAAGGAAGATGATCACCAACCACACACACACACACACCAACTCCGCTCGAGCGTATCGTACTGGTAACCTAACTTGTATGACTCTACCCCGGGAACCATGCAGCAAGCAGTTGAACGGCCAACGGGCCACGGTTGTTCCAATTTTATTTATGACTTCTCGGTGCGGGATGAATCGTCTCGTTTCGCTTGCACTTTTCCCAAGCTTTAACAGCGGCCAGTTTTTCGCCCTCTTCCTCGGTTTCCCCATGTGGGGCGGTTATCGGCGAGTTGGAGCGATTTTTATCATCTCAACCACTTTGGAAGCGGCCCAGCGGTGCGTCAGAGTGCGCGCGAGAACGGTTTGCCTCACCTTTTTTGCTTTCGCATCTGCGCGTTTCGCTTTTGGGTTGCGCGTCAGGCAAAGATAACTTATCGCACGTGATGATGTGAAAAGTATATCACGATCGCTGGATGAAGTTGAAGTTGCCATCTTATCCAGCAAGGCAGCAAGGAAGTTGGAGGTGGTGAACTTTTGTTGCCACATTTGCCGTTTGCTTTGTAGAAGAAAATTTAGCATGCCCTTCCGTTTGACGGTTCGGGCAGATTTGGTTAGAACGATATATATATATATGTGTGTGTGTGTGTGTGTGTGTGTGTGTGTGTGTGTGTGTGTGTGTGTGTGTGTGTAGCTTACAGAACACCTTGATGCTTTCCATGAGCATACACATAAACACAATCCGGGGTTGACGTTAAATCTGTTTTCTGGAGGTACAAACGGAAGCTCCAGGTGAAGCCCTGAAGGGGAAGAAACCCTACCGGTAAGAGGATGCATACATCTTGCCACACGTGTATGTAGCCTTCGGGTCTCTTCACATGCCTCCAGACGAACGGGCCACAAAAAGCGAGTATCCAATCACCCACACCGAGGTGTTTCGTTCTCCAGGTTCCTCTTCACGGTGCACGGTGAAACGTAACAGATATATAATTATGGTTAAATTAGTCGGTATTCACCTTGCCAGAAGGTTTTCGGATCGAGTGCACCACGGTGCATTCGTTGTGCTGTATCGTTATGTTTGCCCCGACCGACACGACACGCGGAAGAGACTGCCTTTCCACAAGAAGCAAACCCCCGTCCCGGCAGTGGGGTTGTTCAAGTGGATAAGGGCTAACCTGAGGCTCCCAGAAGCCAACCAGCTGGGAGACCCTAGGCTGCTCGAGAGCGGTCTTCAGTGCACTGTGCAGCGCGCGCGTTGGAATCGCTCGCTTACGAAGATAACTCTTCACCTTAGTGTCTGGCCCCTGTGAGCGTCGTCGTACACCTTTTCTTCGTGTCATGTGTTTCACCCGTTTTACTTTTTCGACATTTTTCTTCACACACAGTGCGCGCGTTTGGAGCGCTTGTTGTTTGTGGCTCGAAAATCGATTACGTCCCTGCATCGATACGACCTAGTAGTCTGCGTAGTGCGCCACCAGAAAGGGGTTGAACGATGAGATTCTGTCCGGCGCGACAAGATCGATGATGCGAACCATGGAGGTACGTCAGCGTTGGACGACTTGGAACACGCACAGCTTGGCGCATTTGCCACAACACTCCAATAGCGTTGACCACTAGGAGTTCGGTGAACAACTAAAAATGTTTATAGAAGCGAGCGAGAGACAGAGCGAGATCCTAGTTTTGCGAACGGGCCTGTAAACAATGCGGCAAGTGTTTTGATTGATGCCTTTTTCTTCTCCACCGGTTGCTGCTCCGCCACCGTCGTACGAGCTGGGGCGGTGTGCCCTGGTGATGATGAGGCGATTTATTGGATATGACAGTCATACGGTTTCGTGGTCCCGCCACGATAGAATCAGACGATGCGAGGTGATTTAACTATCGTCCCTTCCATACCACGTACCACGTACCACGGGCTGGAGTTTTTGTTTTCGATTAGACGTCCAACCGAGTGAAAGGTGACAGAATAGGGTAGTTACCGGTTAAGTAGGTCGCCTTGACCTCCTCTACCCGGGGCAGCTTTCACGCCCAGCCAACTGAGATTCCCAGGACTGTCGAACGTAGAATCGATCGTCTTTTTTCGTTCATATTGCCACCTTTTTAACAAAAATTCAAACATGAAAACTACTCAAGGCTTCTTCTAAAAACCGATTGCAATATAAACAACACATTCCAACGTAAAAAATGAGGTCGTTCACATTGGGTTCCTTCTCGATGCAGTGAATCTGACACATCAAGAAAATATATCTACTCACTGCAATTTATCCTGCGCGCCTGAAGAATTTTACCACGGGGGCAGATAACCCAACCGGACAACAGATGTAACAATAACACCCGCAACAACACACACACACACAATAAACGTGCTCCACACTGCAACGGTGGTCTTGGCAGCATCCTTTCCCAAGCGCGTTCCCTTGCGAAACTGCTTAATCTCCACCGTGTGGAAGGTAACAACAACAACCACAAAAAAGTCACGGCAAAGGTATCGCGGGATTACCTGGAACCTGGAACCCGCGAAGTTCGCCAGTTCACCATATGGTGTAAATTCAATTTTAAGCAACTGCTGCCGTTCCATCCAAAACCCGGCCAACTCCCGCCCAATACGCACACCACCCTACACGCCAGCGGATGGATGCTGCGTTCATAAGGCTCTGCCGCTACCTTCCAGGTCCGGTTCATTCAAAAGGCTCGAGGGAGCGAACAATAATAACAATAACAGCATCTACAGCCAATCTACCAACGAAATCCGTAGAATTGCACTGCAGATTCTGCAGCAAACACCCGCAATATAAACCGAAGTGCCCGCATATGTTACGCGCGCACGGTGTGTGTGTGCGTGTGTGTGTGTCTTGCTCCGCGCAGAACACAGAAAAGGAAAAAACGTGCAGCGCATACACAAAAATTCACAAACCTAAAACCATTCCGATGCAACAGCGGAACGTGGGTGAGAGAATTGTTGCGAATGGATGCGAATTACCTAACCGTTTGGTGAGGTGGAGGAGGGTACGCGGTTTAGGGTTGGGAAGCATACAAACCATCCTCCTTCATGTGAACACCGCATGAGATGAGGGTTCCGCGAATTTCCCGAAAATTGACTGTAAGCGAATTCTCCCGTTTTCTTTCCACCCCAATAAACTGGGAGAATATCTTGTAAAAATTGACAAACGAACTCGAACTCGCTGTAACCTAATATTGTGCGTTACGTGCCACGAAGTACAGAATGCTCGCCGACTGTTACATTTCCAAATTAAAGGGTAGCTATCCAATATCTGCCCAGCTTCAAGGCACTTGGTAGATTCGAAGTTGGATAGTTTGTCTGGGTGACATTTGGGCCCTTTTTACCTGCCATCGTATCATTAATCACCCAATAACTCACCGAGAATTCGACGGTTTCCCACGTCCCCTTTGCGAGTCCTGAATTTCTCCACCCGTTCCACGGGGATCGCCGAGTAAGTGAGTGTCCTGGACTAATTGATTCAATTACATCGCGTGATTAATGATCCGCGAAGCATTATTGAGGATTCTTTACATCCAGGAAGCTGTTGAATTTGGATCTTAGATTTAATTCTTCCCAAAAACTGTAACTGTAGAGCAACTTTCTTCCGGTGCCTCCGTACGTACGGACGCACACAATCACTGCAAAAATCGTCTCTATCGAGGGCGCGTCTCCTAACTCGCAGCGTAAGTTTTGATGCCAGCGTGAAGGCAGCGGTCCCAACCGGGTGATGACTATCATCATCAGCACCATCAACGGGCCATCACTCGGGCCCGGAACTCTCCGTGAGCGTGAGAAAATTCCTCAACTTTTATGATGATGCACTACACCACCAGTGCTTCGTGATATGCCGGGGTGATCGCAAGAACTGCATGCTGGATGCCTTTCTTTTCGCGCACCCCTTACCCGCTCCCCCCCACCATTCGTGCACGTGCCCATCCCATATCGCTTGTGCTTGTCCGGCGATCGTGCGGCTACGGTTTTATCCGTTTTGCCCTGGATCGCTCGCTCGTCGGGATGAAGAGAAGATGCACCACGCGATTTCGTTGGCATTCCCCGGTCAAAGAAAGCATGCCCTTCCGTACCGTGTGTGCGCAAACAACGGGCCTACCGATAATGACACTCTTTTACCGTAAGAAGTCTGTACCAGAGAGGCGTCCCGGGCAAACACGGTCAAAGGTCGTGCATTTTAACTAAAGCGCTAGAGCGAATTTAAACCTAATGCCAAAATTATTCCGCTGTATAGTTCAAGTAGTTGTAGTTAGCAAATGAAGAGGAAAATAACGAGTGATTTATGGTGAAGTTGAGAGCACTCTATCGTGTACGGTCAGGTCAGCTGACTTATCTGTCTGCTTTGCTGTGGTTTTTCTTTCGATCACACCACACATACCACACTGGATAAGATAGCAAACCCTCAAACCTGCATCTCAAAGCGTCGATAAATAGAATCTTTATCCCTGCAACGAGAGCAAACAACAACAACGGGCCACCACAAAACACGCTGTGTTTTGCAAATCTTATGCAGAGTTTTGTGTTGTGCAAATAAGAAAAAAACGTTACACTGATTGCAACTGCAGCAACTGCACCGAATAATCGAAGGATTCTTCTTCGTACGATTTCAAAGTGAGAGAAGGACGCCACAGTCCAAAGGGCGGAGTAACTCTACTTACAAAACCGTGAACCGTGTGGAGCTAATACATTTCCCCGATTCCACGCGTTTTTCCCCCCAAAAGTCAGACAACAATGTGCGTCTGGCGCGCATGTACCAACAACTGTGCCCGAGCGAGACAGATAGAGCGATAGAGATGGTAAAAGTTGGAAAACAAATGTGGCACAAAGTAGGAAAAAAAACATGCTCACACACACACACACACGCGCACGACAACAACAAACCATCGATCTCGCGAACTCTGGACGACGCACCACGGGTCGAGCAAAAGCAGCAGGAATGTGTGTGAAGATGGTCAAGGCTTCCGCCCGCCCCTCCCCCCGGTACGAAACGCGAAACCCGACAGCGCACACGCGGAACAAAACAGCGTCCAACATACATACGGGAGGGATATGCTTATATGCTGGGCTGGCGTATCACATAAAAGAGGCACGACCAGGTCTTTGGTCCGCGCGGAAATTGAAGAAGGTAGAACAGTATCAAGTATCGCACGCGCAAAAGAGAGAGAAACAGTTTATAAGATTAACATTATTATGGGATCAGATTAAAAATAAATTATAATATTTTTCACCGACTTCAACTCCCGGTGCCGGGAAGTGCTATATTCCCGTGGTTCGTTTTTCCGACCCCGAGCGGACGTTGCTGTATGCGTTTTTCCGGAAAAAATATTCTTTTGCTTGTGCTTCCACCAAAAAAAAAGGGCAGCAATTTCTTAAGGTGCTCTCTCAGTAGTCTTTTACCGCTTTCTTTCGGCACAACGGCAAACCCGTTTTGTCGTTTTGGGGCCTGTCACCGTGCTTGTGCTGTGTTGACTCGCCTGTTTCGGTAGATTCAAAAGACCTTTCCGCCCTCACATCGCGGCAGCACACACACCGTTCCCAATACTGCACCACACCATGTGAGAAAACTGACTCTGGCCAGACCATACCAGGGCTTTGGCGGGCGCGGTGCGATGGTAAGTTTATGCTGTGTGAAAAGATATAAATAATTCATTGCACGCCGGGGGTTTTTCGCGAATCTCCGAGGTCCTTGAATTGAAACATATAAATTAGGCCAGACTCGGCACGGTCCGCCGCACGGAACGGGCAGAGGGTATACACACAATCCAATCGCGATCGCGAATTGTATTTGTGCGCGCGATCGGTTGACGGTGCGCGCGGCGCTGGTTGGCACGAAACGATGGATGTAGGAGGGGGGAAGCCGTTTTATGCTGCAGATTTGCCAGCTTGTCTGCCTGCAATCACGGATTATATGCACCGCGTAACGTAACACGAAAGGGAGGAGGGGGAGGGGGAACGAATGAGACAATTGAATGAGCAAGGACTTGATTGTTGCTTGGTGCCTTCGGGTTGGGATTTTTATTCGATGTCAGCGCTCGTGCCTGATGAGTTTATTTGATTTCCCGAGTCGTTAACGCATAATAAGGATGCTTTTCGGGGCGGGGAAGGAAAAATAAATATAAAATTGGTCATCAAATTATGCTTATTGTCCTCTCTTGCTCTCTTTCTATCTCGGTTGCCCGACTGTGTGGTGACTTTCTGTACTTCAAATTCCACATCGGTTGGTGATAAATCCGTGCGCTCCATTAAAGAGTTGTGAGCGAATGAATCCCAAGTGTTTAAATCCCAACTTGAAAGCATAAAGATCATAAAGAGCAACCATTACAGATAGTTGCATTTCGAAGTTTGCTGTAAATTTGGCATGCTGCAGTACACTCGGCCAAAACCCATCATCGTACTAGCTTCTATCTCCTATCTACAAACCTATAAAATTTAATGTACTTTCCACTTCCACTACTACTTGCCTTGATAGTCGAAACATTCGTAACATTAAAACGCTTATCTCGGAAAACGCGATAGAGTGTTTTGGTACCTTTCTCCAGCTTCTTTCGGGTACGCCATTTTCACCCGCCAGGACCTATGTGTCGTACTGACGGCGAGTGGCCGTGCTCGTGGAAAATGAGGGAAATAAAAACAAAGCAAGATGTTGTCCATAAATTACGCGTCGAGGGACAAGATACCCCAGCTAGGCCTTTTTCCGAACTCAAAACAGCTCTGGTAGATAGTAAGGGAAGACAAAACAGTTCTGGTTTTTACTTTCTTTTCAGTCGAATATACAAAAGGGCAGCAGGTGTGTTGAGTTCCTGTTTTTCCCCCTTCCTCGGTAGGGAAAACTGACAGGAAAATGTAGCGCAACGGTTAATGTCTTTTTAAACTGCGATGATTGCGGTTCGTCGCTTGCGATGCTCAACCCAAACCCACGCAGCAAAATAGAAAAATCTTCTCAAGAATCATCAAACTGTACTTGGAAAATTAACTTCACGCTGCGCGTCCAACAATCCACCAAAAAAAAAACCGCAACTCGAAAAGAAAGCCATCCGGTAAGAAGTTGTGGTTATTTTTAAGTCGCAGTAATGAACCTTTTGCTTATCTGCCATCTTAACACAGAACGGATTTGTGCTTCGGGAACCGGGTTACTTTACTTTTCCCTCTCCCGGATGGTCGACTAAACGACCGTGAAGAATTGATTGAAATCACGTACACGAAGCAAAGGAACAGAATTCTCCCGATCCCGGCCAAAGAATGTCCGATTTGCTTCCCAATTTGATCCCATTTGCTTCAACCGAACCGAACACGTGCACGCGGAGCGCTTTCGACCGAACCGTCGGTACAAATAAAATCGATTCCATAATCATCGATCCTGGCCCACTACATTCCAGCAAGGGGTGGTCGATGATTTTGCGGTCACCAGCCAGGCAGACGTGTGGAGGGCACCATTACCACAACACTTTACGACAGGGCGTTAAGGCAGTTAAGGGAGAAAATTGGAAAATTTCGCAACAATCCATCACACTTTCAGAACGAACGAAGAAATTGATTCTGCAAAGGTGCAAATTGGGTCCGATTTTGGTCGATTAGTGGAAAAAGCAATTGAGGATTTGGCTGCAAAACGAGCTGCACGCTTTCCACTCCAAATTGGATCACTGGGACGTGACACGATCTGCAACATTGTGCGAATAATTGGAAGCTTCACGAATATTGCCAATAAAACACACGGATATAAGCTTCTAAAAAGTCGTCATTACGAAGACTGGGACAGGATTTTATGCCTGATCTGTGGCGTGTGAAATGCTGATCGACTGAAGAAGCTTCAACTTGTTTAGTCGTTGGAACACAGCAAAATTTTTTTCAGAAGTGAGCGCATTTAACCTTCAACAACGATCGATCATGCTGCTGCTGCTCTGGCCTGTCTGTCTGGGAAAAATCGTGACCTTCAAACGACAACGTCCAGTAGCGAGACTAAACAATTAATTACTGACAACCGCTGTAACAAGCAACAAAAACCGATTTCATCGTAAACGTGTCTCACGTAGTGATTTTGAGCTTTTAAACCAACCCAACAGACGGTAAAGCACTCGTAACCTGTTGCCTATGGGGCCAGTCTCTGGTAGAAGGTAGTGGCTTGTCATAAATTTTCCACCCAGCTAGTGAACAAAAGGCCAACCCGGTGACAATTTATTTTAAATGGTTTGACCCTTATCTAAATCATTTTTCCTACCGTCCCACTTCCTACCGTATCTTGATGTTCAGCGTGGCGTAAACATTATTTGCCATTTTTTGTGCAAAAGTAACTTTTTGAGGCGGTTAAAAAAGGAGAAAATTTATGTATTTTCAATTGACATCGACCTGTGCAATTTTTTGTTAAATAGTTTTTCTCAACCACGCCCGAAACCGTTGGAAACCGTTCGTCTGGGTAGTTATTTTATAATAAAAAATCGGCAGCTTTTTCAACTGGGCCGGAAACAGTGGTTTCCATATTTTCCAATTTTATTTCCATGAGCTTTTCCAGCGCACCTTTTCCTGATTGCTATCAGGCGGATGCAACTGATGAAAGTAAGCAAATGAAGCAAAAAAAAAAGATAAATTGTTACCTTTTCATAGGACAGCTAGGGTGTAAAATAACACCACGCACAGGGCATAAAAAGCTAGGTTTTGCCAGCAGCATCCGGGTTCCTTCGAGTGGAATATTTTTTTTCCCGATGCACAAATGGAACAGGATATCGGCCAAGAGGACACGCATTCTACTGTTGAAAAGCGCATCCGATATTAAAAGAGAGATAACATTGGGATAGGAAGAAGTGACCATAGAATCTCGTGCTTGACACGTGCCCGATAATAGGTACAACGGACACTGTGTGACTGGAACAGGAAACCATGTAAACCTGTCGAAGCATGGCATAGTTACAGGGGTTCGGGAGGAGTGTGATATAGTTAAACCTTTTTTTGAAATGTACTTCAATATGAGATAGTTAAACGCTTTAGAAAAGATTTTCATAATAGAGTTAGAAGCACACTTCCATCTTTGAGTTTCGAACCACGGACCTTTAAGCATGCAAAAGCCACTCACCAAAGCACTGCACCATCATAACTACTCCCGATGACGAATGTAAATGTCACATAAAAGCTTCAAACTCCAGCTTTTTCAAAGTGAAACCATTAAGCTTTCTGGCCGCCACTTTTGCAAATGCACACACACTGAAGTAAACGTCTACAAATCATACCACACGGGATCACGGGAGCTAATTTAATTTACATTTTTAACCTAACCAGCTACCATAATATCGTGAGAGAAAATGCCATAGACAATTAGCTGCACAGTAAATTGCTTTTCTTTTTCTTTGCCGTTGTTTTTCTTCTAGTATTCCGTATAGATACCGAGGGCAAATCGCTCCTCCTCTCTTCTCTGCTGTGGTTCAAGCAGCCGCTTTATTTTTCCCTTGATGTAGCATAAAAAAACGAAAAACAAAACAACCTCCCATCCCAAAGTGCCATAATGCGCTTCCACCCACTGCAAACGTGGACGATCGCACAGATTCAACTCTCCTTCCACGCGCGTTTGTTCTGTGCAGCAAACGGGAAAGATTTATTGGCTATTTTATTTCATTTTAAATAGCATTAATAATCGATGCTCGACGAGTGTGTTAACATGAGCCGTACAACAATAATAACCTCTTCTTGTCTTTGTGCATCGCGTTTTTCCTCCCTTTCTTGTGTCTACCCTTCAAAGTGGGTTGGGGATCAATACCCATGTATTTACCGGTGAAAGCCACACTGGTTTCGTCGGCCCGAGGGCACAAAAAGATGATGGCCTATCCTTCCGTCCGAGTTGCCGATCTTAAAGGCTGCATTTTATTGGTTTACATCTTCTACACCTTCTCTGTTACTTTCCTACCATGCAAACTACCACTGTTTTTAGCACACACACTCTAGCCTTAATTATCTGATTTATGCCGGTGAATCTCGCGACTCGCAGCTTGAGGCAGTCTGTCTGACTGGGCTAAAGTGCACGATCGTTTACGAAACGGCTAAACCGGCACCGGCGTATCACGCTGCTGCACAGTTACACACGGCCACCGATTCCGGGTTGCCGGGTCGTTTAAGCTCCGTTTTGATTCAATTACCATACCGCTTATCGGACGAAGGCCCAATGGACAAGCCGCCGCCGAAAGCGCAGTTCAATCGCGAGCATCATAACAAGGAGGATATTTTACCACCAGAAGGACATCATCATCCCGTGCGCATTGAACATCCACACGGTGCACACGAATGTAAATAAAAATAATGATTTGTTCGCTTACGAAAACTCATTTCGCAATCGCTGGGAAGGCATACGAATCCTGCTTCGAATGGACTGTTTACATCACTCAAAAACCCGTACACAAAAACACATTCCGATCCGTGAGCTTATCAAGCATGATGCTGATAAGCCACCCAACCGATAGGCGCGATGATGCCGATCGAGTCTTCTGTACAGCGCGGCGATGCCTCGACAATTAGCTCCCCTAGGGTCACTTTAACATCGGGCAGGCGCTCGCGTCTTCTAATCAAAGGTTCCTTAGATAAGTAACGCAACGCGTGCTGGGGACAAGGTAATGAAACCACGCGCAAGAAGTACGAGAGGAAAAATCGTCCAACCTCCATCTGCGTGCCCGTTTGGATGGGTCTTTTTTCTTTCTTCGTAAGCCCACCGGCACGTAGGTGCTACCCCGGTGAAGGGAGGGACGATTGCTTGCGCGCACACACACACTCAATGACAGTAGTAATCATAAATAATTAATGCTCATTTTTTCGAAACTTCATTGTTTGCTCAACAAGCTCGCATCACCGTGCGTGGCCGAGAAGCTGTACTCGTTGTCATCGGTTGTTGTTTGGGGAAAGAGAGAGAGAGAGAGACGAGTTAATTGTAGCTGTAGGTCGGTGTACGGGGACTTCGGGGTGTAGTAATGATGAAGGGTTTCAAGGGTGCGATATGGATGGAAAGCGGATTAACGGCGTTGTGTGCTCACACAGACACACTCACACACAACATCATAATCATCGAGCACTTTGAGTTGTCCAATGCGTGTCCCTCGTCCGGAGAGTTCCTCAAGTATTGCCCCGTGTACGGATGTACGTGTGCCTGTGGTGTGCACAGTTCTAAGTGGCCCTGACAGAAATAACGGAGCAACAAACACCGTTTGCCTCACACTGGTCTATGAATATTTAAATTTCTGGATGCTTTAAAGAAAACGAAATTCAATTACAATTGCACACGAAAGGAGAAGGAGTAGTGTGTCACCACTCCACAACTCCGGCACTTTGACTCGAAAAAATCTGACATGCACTGGGTGACGTACGGATCATGCATTTTTTTCAGTCGAAATGAATTTCCCAACCAACTAATCACGCTTCTTTCATTCCCCTATTTTCGTTGCAGCCGTCCAGCGAGGTCGAGTTCCACCGTCACAACCACCGGGCATACCGTACGGCCAGTACTCCATACCAAACGGTGACTCCGTGGCCGGGTTCAACGGTCACTCGTACCTTAGTTCCTACATTTCGTTGCTATTGCGAGCGGAACCCTACCCCACGTCCCGGTACGGTCAGTGCATGCAGACGAACAACATTATGGGCATCGACAACATCTGCGAGCTGGCCGCCCGGCTGCTGTTTTCCGCCGTCGAGTGGGCCCGCAACATACCGTTCTTTCCGGATCTCCAGGTCACCGATCAGGTGGCCCTGTTACGGCTCGTCTGGTCCGAGCTGTTCGTGCTGAACGCCTCCCAGTGCTCGATGCCGCTGCACGTCGCACCGCTACTGGCGGCGGCCGGTCTGCACGCTTCCCCCATGGCAGCCGATCGGGTTGTCGCCTTCATGGACCACATCCGGATATTCCAGGAGCAGGTGGAAAAGTTGAAGGCGCTGCACGTCGACTCGGCCGAATACTCCTGCCTCAAGGCGATAGTCCTCTTTACCACAGGTAAATTGCTGGACAATCTCTTCGGCGATGTTCACGCACTGCTTGCCAAAACCAGCACCCAGCTACACTCCCTCCAGTCCGAATCGGACGTTATCCATCTGGTGCAGGTGCATCTGTACCGTACCGCTACCAATACTTCCACGTCCAACACCGGACATAATACAACCGACTCACCTAACAGTTCCGTTGCCAACATAACGCTCAACAGCTCCAGCGGTAACTCCTCACTAACTTCCTCCACCTCCATGGTGTCCAACTCGGACCAGGCGGATACGTCGGGTGCGGTGGCACCGACTGCCGTAGCGTCCTCGATTGCGTCGCCCTCGGTGACGACGACGACGACGACGCTACCGGTCGGCAATACCACCACCGAGATTAACACCACCACCGCCCATAACCATAACAATAACAATGATCTTAAAACCATTAACCATAACCTAACCACCACACAACAGTCAAATGCTAGTTCTACGGCACCCAGTGTTAGCTCGCCATCGCTGGTGGCGGCCGGTGTTGGCGCACTGTTCGGTAGTAATGCGCAGTCGAAGACACCACCGCTACCACTGTTCAACTTCCATCAGAACACACCGAACCGATCGTACCACGGCACGCTCGATGACTTTGTCAACCTGAGCAGCAGCAGTCCGTACGCGGTCGGTTCGGCCTTCTCGTCCAGTTTCGGCACGAACGGTATCTTTACCCCGTACGGTAGCAGTAGCTTACAGGGTCCGATACCATCGGCAGGCTCCAAGTATCTGGGTCATGGTGGAAGTAGCTCGGACTACAAATTCTCCCCGTACAGCCCTTGGAGTAGACGATAGTGTACTGCACGGTGATGGTTTCTTGTATCCGAGGATATGATCTTTCGACTGATCCACTCCCTCCCCCTCCCCCCATCGTGTGACTTCACTCGAAAAACCATATCATCGACACACTGTGCAGAGTGGTATCTCTTAGTTCCTAATGTTAAAGTCTCCTAGCACGTAGTTGTTCTGTACAGATAAGCGCACCTATTGTATCAGTATTTGTTACCAAAAACGAAACAAGTCAACGTTGCCATGTATCCATAGCTCTAGTACCGATAGCTTATTGTAATGCATCTCCCTATTATCATAGTTTCGTACTCTTAAGCTATTTATTTAACTTATGCTCCACTATCTTTGTACTGTACTGTATAAGTTGTTGGTTATGTAGATTCGTAAGCTCCTTCATCTGTACACATCCTGTGGGTTTAGTTCTGGTCCACCTCTTCCTAGCTGTGTTGCGTTGTAATCTCTCCGCTTCATCGCACAGTTTCGCTCAGGATGGGATTAGATTAGACTCGCGCAATCGTGGCCTTGCAGCTGCAAAAGTAGAGAAATAAATGCAATTTCGTTTAGCAAAAGTAAAACAACAAAAAATGCCGTGTTCCGTGTTCCGTGTTCAGTTTGCGATGTTGTCGAATAGTTAGTCAAAGTCTGCCCGATCGACGCACTGGAGCACTTCCTTGCACAGCGCGTACTTGGTCATGTCTTTTGGGGTGAGTTCTCTTCTTGAGGTTTCTGCTTTCGATAGTGTCGCGCAAGTACTTGCTTGTCCCGTTCTGCCATGATTCAATCTTCTCCCCCATCCTCCCTGGTCGTATGTGTCGTTCGTCAGAATTCGTGTCGCAATCAGATCTCCGCACCGTTTCTTCTCCAATGTGTCTTTAATCGTGTACGTAGCTGGTAGGTTGTAGATTGGATTAGGTTGTACATCACTCCTCGAGAATTTCCGTATTTTCTTTGCCTTTCGAATGACAGTCACACACATACACATATACACTCCCGGATTATTCCCATCAAGGCGGGCAAGGCGTCCACATACTCCAAATTCCTAACCATCATTCCCGGTAAACAGGGCGACATCGAGCAGAAATGTTGCACATTATGCCGCGACGAATGCCTTCGCGCCTTCGCTCTGTCATGCGGCATTTCGCTGCAGCGCTTGTGTTTTTACCACTTTTCGGATAACATTACCGTGAAGGCAGCTTCCCAGCATCGCACCGGTTAAAAGATGGGAAACGCGAAACGAAATCAGAGAATCGGACTCAACAACAACCGCAGCAGCAACGTGCACCGAATGCGAGTCGTGTGTTGCGAGGAATTGCTTGGTTTCGCTCTTGAAGATTTCGTTGTTTGCTTTGTACTTGCACCCGGGGGCCAGCCTCTCCAGAAACCGTTCTCCACACAAGTGATCATCCACATTCAGAGTTGGCGCGAGAGAAAAAAAAAAAATCCGTCCACCACGGCCAAGATGGAAGATGTGAAGTGAAACAAACGCAAAACATGAATTCATGTCTCGTGCATTTTCATCTTCATCATCATCATCAACGCCACGACAAACGCGTCCTCACCGTCGACGTTGACTGCGCCAAAGCGCCGCTGCTGGTTTCGTGACGTACCTGGCAGTACCACCTATCACTCCCAGACGCGCCATATGCCCAACCATCTGACAATCGTGGCGCGGACCGTGGCTGGCTGGAGAAGGTAGCCGCAGCAGTAGCACTATTGCCGCCGGGGTGCTGCTTCTAGCCTGGGGTTTTGCCGGCTGTACGGTGGACACACTGTCTCCTTGCGAACTGGTGCATAAATAAAGCGTAATGCTCACAACCCTTGCTTGCTTGCATCACCCCCGGAACAGCTTCAATCCGTCCGGAAAACGGATCGAAACGGAAGGATCTCGGTTCGAGATTAGAGACCATGACCGTGAGGTGTGTTGTGCCGTGTTTCTTCTTTTCAATTCTCAATTCTCCATGCAAACCCGTCTTCAGTCGGTAGTCCTTTTGTCGGATCACGGCCCCCAAAGGAAGACGCCTTACCGCAAACGGGGAGGGGAAAAAGGTCAGTGCGAGATGGTCAGTTTGCAGCGTTCCGTACCGTGAAGCTGGTGCGCTTGAACTTCACGCGAACTGATCACCACCAGCCGTTTCTGTCGCTAGCATGGAAACCGGCTACACTCAAGCTGTGACTGGCCTCTGTTTGGGGCTCATTTAGACCCGCTTTAGGGTGCATGTTTCGCGGAAATTAAATTGAAATAATTTCACAACACAAAACACACAACCTACGGTGGGAGGCCCGGGCTTCTGCACCATGTCTGAGCCACAGAGATGGTGGGTACCTTCGTGCCAAGATGTTACGACTCTTGGCGCCTGCCTAGGCGACACGACCCGGGGAAATGTTGCACGTTTCCGAAACGCTTATCGCACCCGGGATAAATTAGCGATGTTTACAAGAGCTGTAATGTACCTCAATTCGATGTTTCGCAACGGAAAACAAAGCGAACACGGGAGGAATGCACTGACTGAGGATTTGGTCTGGCTGATTCACAGATTTCCTCCTCACCGTTCTTGACATTGTTAGGGGGGGGGGGGGGGGGGGGTAATCGCACTCGGAAGCAATGATCAATGAAGAGGGAAGGACTTTATTTACTTTTATTTTAAAACTTCAAGCTCTGAACCTCATTTCGATTTCGTTCACTCGTGTAATATTATTTATAGTCACCAAACCAATGACATCTCGTGTCTCCACATTCTTCAAAGAATTATCGACCTTTTTAAAAAAAAACTCACTCCCCCCCAAAAATCCCGCACTAGTCTGTGATCATTAAATTGAGATTTTTTCACAAGCAAGAAAAACTCCCGCAAAACCCCGTGGCCCATAAATAAAGTCTACCAAAGCGCAAGAATTATTGTAAATCAATTTCTTCCGCTCAATAAATTCCACCGTACAGTGTCACATGTGTGTGCGTGTGTGGTTTGTTTCCCCCCCACAAACCGATGGAAAGTTATGTTTCCATCGGTTCATTTTTTCTGCCCTTCATTGTTTTTCTCTGATTTGAGTTCTTTACAGCATTCGGCCGCTGGATGGAGATGGAGAAAACATTTCCAACGAGATAGAAATGGAAAAAAATAAAGCATTGCGACAACAACAGTATCACTTCCGTGGATGAGGAATGTTGGTCGCTTGTTTCGATTACGATTAAATCACGCGAATAGATCAAAAGCCAGACGAGCGTGGAACGTGCGTTTGGAAGCGAATTCTTTAAATTCTCCTCCGAAAAAGAAGAATCTTTTGAAAAAAAAAACATTCAACTCAGGATGCTGCCGTCCAGTGGAATGTCTGTGATGTGTTGCCAAACATCTGTAAGGCGGTGTCGCACAGTTTCGTGGCAACGTACAACATCCGGTAGATCCGCATTGTCACGTGCTTCACGTACTGGCGATAAATTTCCATACATTTTTCTTCCACTTACATCCGCCAAGATCGCAAGGTCGAATCTCTGTCGCGGTCGGGGAGGGCAGGCCGGCAGGCCGGCAGGCCTCCAGAAAGGTGGAAGATTAATTAGAATGCACAATGGTATAATCCGACGGGAATGTGTTACACAAATTGATTCCCTGTTTTATCTTACCCAGACAACTACGCCACACACGGGCCGGAAATATTACGATCGGATATAGGGGTTTCCCTCCAACAAAGTTGGTCCTCCTTTTTGTCGACCAATGCCGGTTGGGCGAAAGCTGGGGATAAAGTTTTCACCAGCTTTCGGCGTTAGTAGTTTCGGTACTAATATATTAAATTGTTTGCACAATTTTACCCACTCTTTTTAGTGCGATACCTTGCCATACGAGCAGTGTTTGTCCTGTTATCCAGTCAACTAATCTTCGACCTCCGGGACACTCCGGAGCATTGCTACAGCCGTGGTCGTTGGCACCGATTTGTTTGTCGTCTTTATCTAGAAGGGGTAGAAGGTAGATCTAACAGTATCCAGGTTGGGAGGTACAGAATGGCCATAAAGTTTCCAGTAGTTAGCGAATGCCTCGCTCTGAGGGATCTGTTTAATCTTTTGGACCAAATTTACATATCAAAAACTAATGCCACACAAAACAATGGGTGTCATTTTCAAACAAAACCTCAAGCTCAAAGGTTGCCCTCTCTCCATAAAAGGGGGTAAGAGACTGTGGTGGCGCGTGATGGCCCATAACAATAAGCGTGTCCCTTCTTCTGGCTTGGCTTAATTTAATATTCTCCCTCGCCAAGATCCGATTTTCTCCCCCCACAGAGGAGGTGTTATACTAACCTCTGTTGCACTATTGTTCGCACAAGGGATTCTTCAATTTCGCACAAGGGAAATGTCAATTTCCTGTACATCGACTCTGACATTTTCGACAACCAGATTCCAGGACGAGCGAGGACGTGCCCCGTTGTATTACGACTGCTGACCGTAACGAAATGCTTTTGACACTTCCATTCAGAGACAATAATAACAAGAAAAACAGTGACATTTGCGATTGGTTACGCTCCGTTTAAAGGGCAACCGATTGACGACCAAGGAAAAGGTGTTAAGAAAAAAGAAAAGAAAAAGAGTGATACTTTTTTAATCAACAAAAAATATCCGTCCCAAAATCGCACAACAACATTCCCTGCCCTGTTTTATTCACGCTTTGTTATCTTTGGTAGAAAAATTGCACGTTCATTAAGACTTCGCTTCACGGCTCGTGCGGGCCAACTTCAATCTGCTAAAACCACCAAAAAACACACACACGCAACCTTTACAACTTAACCCAACTTCGAGAGATGATCCGATTCACCACCATCGCCACCGATTAATGGCATAAATAATCAACCCTAAGCAAACCTTTACAGAGTTGGATTTTGCCAGCTGTGGCTTACCGCTTCCCGTGCATTCAATCTACTCCTCCTGCTAGATGTTGTGACTTCCCCCTAGCCAGGATTGAGTAGGCCACATGAACATGCCACTTGTGCGCACCACAACAATCAACATTTATCTCCCGCCAAACAAACCCCTTTTTTGGCCGTGTAACATAATTTACATACCTCCCAAAAAAACCGTCACCTCCTTCACCTTTTACGTCCTCCGCCCGTTCGGGATCTCTGGAGGCATCCTTCGGTCTCCCTCGGGGTGGACAAGCATCCGGTACAAATGGTCGGCACACGACCAAACACTTGCTACCATTTAGCACCTTTTCACAACAGCCCGGATGCCCGGTTGCGGTTTCCTGCCGGTTTCACACCACAAGGACAGCTGCGATAAGGTCTCCCCCCAAAAAACGGGCTGGTTAGATATTGTCTTCACAAATACAGAGCTGGGTGGTCCAGATGACCACCCCAGAATTTAAAAAAAGCATACCACAATTTAGTCACCGAGCGCCCATACCGTGGCGCGTAAATCCTTGTCGAGCTGTCGCGATGTTTATATACGTATTTTAATTATAATTTCATTCACTTCCCACAATAAAAAGGTTAATTATTACTTGCTAAAATTCGCGTCACAAGCGAACCGCCATGAGGATATGTGTGACGAGAGCAATTGAACCCGCTGGTGACACGTGCGAGGGCAGGACCAGTGGGTTCTATTGTTTGCTCAGTATCTGTTCGCTTTGCTGCTGTTAGAGAACACGTGCGACAAGAGAGCTGTTGACACGCAAGGTAAGCTGAAGACCTTAGTCACTCCTCCACTCAGTGTATCTCCTCCACGAGGTGTCGATATCGAGCCGTGCACAATTGAGATACTTCACATCTTCACCTCCTAGGATTCTTAATGCCACCAGCTTGCGACTCCCGCTGGCTCGGCAGCCACGGGAGATAAAATTGCACATAAAATTACGCAAAAAATAGGTGCGAAAGGTCGAACGGATGGGATTAAAGCCAGCCGGCAGTACGCACGGGGGACGGATTGAAAACATCCGATTGCGTGGTGCACCTTCTCACACGGAGTCACCATTAACGGCGTAAAGCATAATCATCATCATAACAATAAAGCAGCCAGCAAATTATAAATACAGTAAATTTCTGCGTAGATAATAAAATCTGTTAGTTTATCGCACCGGATTTTGCACATGGTCGGGCATTCGGATAGAGGCGAATGATTCGCGGTTCATTACCAGCACACCGACGCAGCCGGAGAGGGATTATATCCGCTAGAAAATGTGCCAATCAATTGGAAACTGTGTGCGATATTACGGGAATTGAGTGTAAAATGTTGCCTCATTACACTGATTTGACCTATTTAGAGTCACTGCGCTGGAACCTTCCACAGACATCGCAGAAACTTGCTAACTTTGTGTATTTGAGAGTCGCGATTGCTTGTCATTTCTAATCAGTTTTTAATGCAGCTCCGTAACTGTAACCGGCATCATGAACGGCACAATGTCTAAAGCGAGCTCTATATCAGTATTAAAAACGACAGTTTGAAGTAGCTATGCAAACTCCCCTTTAGCTGAAGAGTCCATTTCTAGCTGTTTCTCGGGGATGTTTCAATATGCTCAAACTCTAAGAAAGTTCCTTTGAGGTATCCTTAATCCAAAATACTGTTTGCAGTGGAGCTGCCTTTGGTTCACTTTCGATGCACTTCCGGTGGCACAACCGCCCCATGTAATGTGTACTAAATCCTACGTATTACACACTACTCACCAGCGGTACATTTTTCACACCTCGGAACCACAATCGCTAACCAGGAAGTAACCTATTTACACCGGCGAGGTCACCGTAAGGTGCTTCAACTACAAGACACACAGGCGCTTTGTCGTAACCCGAGACGCGGAGATCGATTTTAATCCATGAAAATATCTCAAACTCGTTGTGTTTTCACCGTGTGCTGTAGTTGCTGCTGCTGGCTCAGATATTCAGAATTGAAAACTTTGTTTTTATAAGCTTAAACCGAGCTAATCACATTAGAGGTTGGTGAGCATGTTGTTGGCTGAACGTTCAAATACTTCCTTCCTGTCTTTTGCTGGCCTGTTCTGACTTGCCGGCCGGGTCTTGCCGGAACAGTGCACACCCAGCGAAGCAAGTCTCCGAAGCATGGTTCAACTCCAAGGTATTCAGTTTGGGTCAGCGCATCCAGTTGTGGCCAATGTCCGCGCGACATTCGATTGGTTGGGCGCGATAACGCAACAAACAGTACACTCTTCCTCTACCGATGGTCCCACACTCACACACACACAGACACTCTGTCGCCCTCTAACCTAACCTTAATCACCTTAAATATAATAAAATAGAATAATCCTCCGACTGCGCCCGTCAATGGAGTCAGGTCTGGACTAGTTGAAATGCTTTCGGCACCCAGCAACTTCAGTTCCAGATTTTCCCAATTCCGACCCAACGGTCGGATGGTGCGAAAAGGACATGGAGGCTCGCCGCTAAGCTCTTTAGCGCATCGGCGAACAACAACCGCTTTTTTTGGTGAAGAATTGCGGTGTTGCGGTGTGGTCGGGAAAATCAACAAAATCTCGTCCACCTTTTGCTCAACCTGCAGCGAAACACTGCTCGAATTTCGGTAGTAAGTTCACACTCTCGTTTATTTACCCGGTCGTCGGCATCCATCCGGTGTCCATTCCTGATACGAGCATGCTTTCAACTTTCCGGTTTGCTGAAACGCCGACCGGTATTGATGTCTAGGCCGCCCACCCAAAAAACTAACAATAAACAAACCGACCAGTGCAGCGAGAGCAGCGATGGTCTAAATCGCGTCCCGATCGGGGAGCGGCCCGTCGTCTGTTGTTTGCATTTGGCGCCTACCCTGGAGCTCGCGACCCTTCCTTGTGGGGCGCGACAGACACTTTCGACACCTTCGACGAGGGGCGGGGAATACGGATGAACGGTGTGACCACACCGTTGCCCAATAAACGCCAATTCGAGAGCATCGTGTCTGTGGTGGAAGTGACACAAAAAAAAAAAAGAAAATATTGGAAAGCTGGTAGGGAAAAATAATCCTTCGTAAGCCATATTATTAATTTTTCTGTGAGGTTTTCCATTACACTCACCGGGCCACGGTCGTGATGGACAAGTTCAGTTCCGGTTCGGGAAAAAAACAATAGACAACAGCTCGGTCGGTGTTGTGGCCGGTGGAACCTTCAAAAGGCGGTGTATTTCCTTTTTCGGTGGAGGATTTTCCAACCAAAAAATAACAATGCATCGGTGAAGATTGGAAAAGCGTATTTCGGTAGAGAATAGGTGTACGTTGTTCCAGCCCATCGATGGTGGTCATTGTCCAGAACAGGGATGTTTGGGGGGTTTTCCTGATTGTTGGCATTACAACGCGTTGCTTTATTGCACTGTAAATAGATACTTTATGCTTACTTTATAGTAAAATTTACAGAAAATCCAAATTTAAAAAATAATGTATTAACAAGCGCTTCAAAAAGCGATTCTTTTTTGCACTTTTTGAGTTCTAAAAATCCGCCCCACACCACAACAGAAGCAGCAAAAAACCGAAAATCAAATTAAGAAGATAAATACACAACAATACACCACATTTCCTCGAGTGGGTGATGAAAGTGAACCCCTTTTTTCGTTTTTTTGGTCGAGAATCCTACCACGGAGATACAGCACATGCCACCCGAGTCAGGCCAGGAGGGATCCATTCGAGGCATTACACCAACCCCTCTCCGCCCAACCCAAAAATTCCCGCTTTTTTCCCTTGCGGTTTAACAAACACAAAACCGAACCGAGAGTAAAAAGCCATCCGTAATCGGGAAAAATCAGCGAAACGGAAAGGAAAGACCGGGCGACACGCACATTTCGCGGGTTAAATGCAACCGCCACGAATAAGAGTGAAGAACAGTTTTGTCATTTCCGGAACCGCTAAGAGCAGCCCTTTTCTGTGCCGGCAGATGATTTCGCCTTTCTTGCTCATGTTGCCCAACCGTGCGGAGAAGTTGATATTTTTATTTAATTTTCAACAAGGATATTATTATCGCTCATCGCACCGCAGAATAAATTGGCAACCCTTTTTACCCCCGGAGGTTTGGGAAATTTTTCTTCGTTCGTGTTTTTTTTTTTGTGGCGCCATTGTGGAGAGAAATTTCAATTTTATCATTATGATTACACTTTACCATTATTGCTACCGATGCGTGGCAACATTATCCACTGTGTGTTTTTCGACGTGGAGTGTGAAGTCGGGAAAACAACGTCGTAGCCGCGGTTTCGAAGCCAGAGCGAAGTTTCCATTTGTATGCCGGCGCCGCAATGGTAGGTGCAAATGTTTGTGTATTTACACGAGCGCTCGTATTCGCTTCACGAATGAGCACACATCAACGTGTTTTGGGAAGCTTTTCAGCACGGTTGGGTTTAAAGCGTTGTTTGCTGTACCGATTTTCTACCACGCTGGAAGGAAAACATTCAACCCCTGGTGCTGGAGTGATGCTGGAAATTCTTAAAATTTTTAATCTGTGAGGATGGCAAGCGATGTTTACAAACAGATTATAATGCAGATATTCTAGTGGAAGTTTTTGCTAATCGATACCAGCGAAGGTCCTGCCCAGTCATTCCAGCTATTCCCAAGAATGAGATCGGGATGTAGAATTCAGGTACGGTTCCAGCAATTGCACATCACAATTTTGCTGCTTTGGAGGAACCAGGGTTGATCTATGAACTTCCCAAGTTGTTCTGGAAGCTTAATGCCCTCAAGGTAAAAGTCATAAACATTGAACCCTTCTTCCAAACACTTCCGTACACAATTTATTAGCTTGAAACAGTTAACGACAGGCAATCCAAGCACACGTAATGACGAGAGATAGTAAAGCAGGGTTCAATTGAACATGTGTGATATTAAGCCACTTGACTCGTCAGAACCTTAGCTAAGATCTTGTCAATTCCTAAGCTTCAACTTGTACATCTAATAAATAAATTAAACTACTAATGGCAAGCCAAAACATGAGCATTAGGGAACAAGGAACTGGAAATCGACCTCTAACGACCATCACTACGATATCATAAACATGCAAATCCTGCCTAATAGATCCATTCCATGTGCAATAAACATTAAGCGCAATAAAACACTCCCACAGAACTGCATCGGGTAAAAACATAAATCATTTACTGGTGCAGCTCAACTGGCTTTGATTGAAATGTCCCACAAAATCGTATCGATTTTATGGGAACCTAAGCTGCCACTAGGACACAGCGCGCAAGATCGTCAACCTGACTTTTATATGCAAAAAGCAAAAAAGAAAACTGCATTCCACTTTATGGACCGTGTGTGTCTGTGTGTCATCGTGCTCGCTTGCATTGGAATTTCTCTTGATATCCTCCAACCCATTGATGTCAGGACCGTTGCACTTCAAATCGCCATAAAAGGGTTTGTGTCACCTTTGCCCCGGGATCATCGGTGAAAGTAACGCGTGCGTAACGCTTATCAAAACTGCCGTGGTTAACCAACAACAAAAGGGCCTCCCAGCGCACTGTGACGCGGGGCCTCGATGATGACTCAGCATGACACTTGAGTGTTCTTCTTGGTGGACTCTTGGTGGCCAAATGACTGGAAGGTGCAGAAATTGAATAAATCATTAATAATTAACTAATCGCGCAATATTTACACTTCATTTCGATGCTGATTTATGACGGGTACGCCGCGGGTATCGCGCGCTCCCAGGCAAATGATGCTGCCCTGTTGAAAACGGAACGGATCGGAGGGCTCAATGAAGCAAAAGGCATCGAAACAAGCTGCTAAAGTCATTCGACGTCAGGAGGTGGTAAATCGAAATCAGATAAAGCACGCGCGTTTGGGAAAACTCCTGCTGAGGACACAGCTCCAAAGAAAGAGTCGAGCAGCAGAGCTCGAGAACGCTTCCCCCCAAGGAACCACAAACTGGTGGAATCGATGTGGATCGAACGGGTAGAGTAGAGCGTCATCGTTTCAGTTTCTAAGGGTCCAAGCTGACCCCACTTTTCCTCCACCACAAAGGGAAAAGAAAGAGTTACTCAAATATTTATTATTGAATAAATGAAAATGACAAAAACTCCCGCTGGGCCGTTTCAGGAAGACATAATAACTTTACCACCCCTTTTTCGCTAAACCCCCCCCCCCCTCCCACTCATTTTTCCACCCATCAACCGTGAGAGCGAGATCTTGCGGGTGCTTTTAAAGCAAGCTTTTAGGCCGAACCGGCGAATATGTACAACATCGTGTTCTCTCGCCACAAGTTTTGAAAGTGCAATTTATAAATTTTACACCTCGTGTACATACAGGCCTTCACAAATAAACTCACCCAATCCGATCGGTATCGCAAAACTCAAGAAGAGGTTTTTTGTTGTTGCTCGTTTTCCGCAATTGTGCTTCTCGCGATTCCGAAAAAAACGAACTACAACCGCAAAACTCATCTCAGGCGAATGTGGCTCACAAGCGTGCTCGCGATCATAAATCATACTCGCGTCGGTGCTTTACGATTTCTCTTCCTTCGTTCTGTTGCTTCCTGTTTTGGTGGGTCTTACGGGCAGGAATGGATCCCACCCCAAACGAACTTCGGAAGGTTTCGGCGATAAGACACAAAACGATTCCACTGCATTATCGCACAAACAGAGCGCTGCGTCAGTACATTCTCGACGGAGTATCTTCCCTCCCGTGCGGTTGGTTTGGGTCAAGAACAATAAAAGTTTTGCTCAACGATCTGCGCGGCAGCAGCAGCAATAGAGAGGCCCGATATCCAAGATGGAGATACACGCGCAAGAAACGGTTGTTGGGTCATAAATCGTTGTGGCCTATTCGAGGCTGTGTGCAGCCTCAACTAGCCCGGTGCACATATACATACCGATCTCGGAAGATCTTCTTCCCTCTCTATCCAAGAGCTAAAAGTTCATGTTGAAGGATCGTATGGATTCTAAGGCTAGAAGACTGGCAAGCAAAACCATCACCGCTGATCGTCCGGAGCGGTACGAGGAACCCGGCTTGTACCCTCTTTTGTACTCCCATTCATCGCCAAAAACAGAAACACAACCAGGGAACAAAATCATCGCAAATGTTTTGACATTGTGTTATGATCGCACGATATCTATGCCTTTCTGCTTCTGCTGCTCAACAGATATGAACGCGGCGGGTGATGGTGACGGTGGTTGGCATGCGTGTGCGTGCTGGGGTACGGTACGGGAAAGATTTATTGGAAAACAAATCGAAACACTCGCTCGCTCCTCTATTATGTGCCTCTTGAACGGCAGCAAACAGCATCATGGGACACTGTCGACATCCCGCACCAAACACACACCCGCAAGCGACGAGAAAACACCTATTAAGACTCCGGTAAAAGGTAGCACACCAAGGGTAGCCGGAGAGAATCATAAATTAGGTGTTTACCTTGTCGTCCTATTGATGATGAGCTGCTACCTCGAAATTACTACGAGCGCGCGCGCTCCCGTCCCAGGTCCAGGCAATGTGTGTACATGAGTCTCTTTAATGGCTTCAATTATCGAAAGTCATTCAAGTCGATTAGATAAATGGACTCCCTCGACTGGACGCAACTCGACGCAACACTAGAAGAAACAAAGCTGTGTAATTTTTGGGCACTTCAGAAGGACCCGGAGAAGGTGTCAAAACATCAACAGTGCCTGATGTACGGTATGGGCACAACAATAAATCTACAAATTGAATAGAGCATGCAATGTGTGTGTGTGTGTGTTGAGAGTTGAGCACCGGCAGCTGGATTGAAGAGGAAGAGGAGAGAGGATCTTTTAATAAACTTCCAGATCCTTTTTGGGCAAAGGTGCATCATCGAAGAAAAAGCGCTCACTATTTACTGTTCCAAAAACCCATCAGGAACGAATATTCACGACAGTTAAAACAACCATCCGATGGAAGCGATTGAATTCTTCCCTCCCGCTAAATGCTACCGCCAGTTGGATTAGGGGGAGGCGCGGATTGTTTACCATTTTTCCCCGCCAGGGGCTCGTAAAATGGGACACCCCATCGGGGCATTAAAGCCAGCTAAAAAGCGTGCGTATAGGTCAGGATACTGCCCACGCCTCGTTCCAACTCGGGCCACTCTTTAATGAGTTTATCGAACCGCGAGCGATTTTTACGACCAGCGCGCACCGGTACAAATATCGCTCGTTAAACCACCGCACCGGTGTCGCTTTTGAAAATTCCGCTACGATTACGCAGCATTCCTTTACATCGATCGATCGCCCACCGGCGCGCGCAGGCGTGGACCGATCATTGAGAATCTGCTTTTATTACTTCGAAGTGACATCGCGATTAAAGTCATCGCGTATTTTTGCTTCTTCGATACCGCGAGAGAGAGTCTGGGTTAGTCCATAATGAGATCCATTAAAACGCCGGGACCCACCGCAGTTTGCGGGATGCGATTCATCGGTATCGATTGGGTGGGTCAAGTGTTAGCCCTCGTTGGACGCACATTCAGCGCATAAAGAAGTGTTAATGTCCTTCCCATCTCCAAAAGTGCAATCTTCCTTTTTTTTGCTTCGCTGTTCAATCGGAGAAAAGTCTCATGAGTTAAAGAGACTCAACGAAGTTCGTCGGAACTGTAGGACATAGTTGGGTGGGTTTTTTGCCATGCCAAATGAAGCAACACACTACTCCTATAAGCTATTCAATGTGCATTTTTACGATCAACACAAATAACACCAGCGCATCTTCAAGGTTCCTTCGGCTTTTCTACCAAAAAAAATCGGAAAAAAATCCCATTTAGATTTCGTTTCTGCCGGATCGCTTCTTCCAGACGTCTCTAATTAGAGCGGACCACCGGACACGTCCTCCGAACCAGAGGACAGTGCTCGCGGTTCCGTTTAATTTCAATATCGCACCATACCATAAATATTGGCACACGGCCCGTCCTCTCTCTGCATCTCCAAACCCACCTACTTACCCGATTTACCATAAATCACCCAAACGAACACGCACTGCGTTCGCCTATCCACCACATCCACCCTTAATCGATTTAATCAGCCATATAGTGGGCAATTTGTACGCTCGTAAAATCGAAAACATTAAACATCGAACTTCAGCGGCCATCATAACGGGTGATGCTACATCCCCCGCCTCATAAGAATAGGTGATAGGACACATGTTGGTCCAACACCTTGTCTATCGGAGCATCGGGTCCCACGTCCGATAGTCAATAGTTTCGTTTTGATCTTCCCCATCACGATACCCGATCGGTATGTCATCGGTGTGACGGCGACACGATCAGCCAAATGGAATGGGACGCACCCTTTCTTTGCGACGCGACCGGTACCGATCACAAAAGATGATATGACATCGGTAAAGAAAAAGGCATCAACGGATCGTTTATTGGGCCGTAAAAGTTAGACCGCGATCGTATTGCCTCCATCCAACCGATCGCCGATCGCCGATTGAACTAAATCCTCGCGCCCAGATCGAAGATCGCACTGGGTTGTGTATCCCCCCAAAATGTACCCTCCCCTTCCAGGCGTCCCTGCCCCCCTCCTCAAAAGCAGAAGGGAGAGAAAGAGCTCCAATAATTGTCAACGGTTATGCGTCGTTTTATTACACTTAGCATAAATTATAATCTCATTAAACTTCGGTACCACCAGGCCGGTTCCTCTTCATCTCTTCAACTATTTGTGACCCCGGCATTGGTATTTTGCCTCTGCCATAGGTGCGGGGCAAATGGAGGGGAGGTGGTGCTCTGTGGTGCCGAAAATAAAAATCAATCTGACACCGCAAAGTCGTATTAAATCGAAACCCCTTTTCGTGCTTCGGTGGTCAGATTGGTCGTAAACCGTGGCCCTGACCGTTTCCAATGTGCATGCCCGTTTTACCATTATTATTGCTATTAACATTATTATTATTACGCATATTATTGGCATTATCGGTCCCATGCCAACCTCCCCTCCCCCACGAAGAGAGTGCCGAGGGGTGGCGGTGTAGGTGAGGGGGGGAAAGAGCGGGATTTGCATGCACCGGACTTCTGACCACAAAAACGCTCCTATCTCCATGACCAATTCTCTCGGCGTTATCTCGAGAACCCAACCCAGTTCTTTGCCCGTTTGTCCGAGACGCTAATCCGCGGTGTGGCTTGTCCGTCCGCCGCTACTCCCAAAGCCAAAAAAAGAACATCATAAACGTAAAAACATCGAAATAAAAGCGAAATTTGAATAATTCTACCATAACATAACATCGATTAAACGCTGAACCTGTTTGTTTTTAATTGAAAATTAATATCAAAATCCCATTCCAGCCGACCGGCCGACCGAGTGTGTGTGCCGGCAACGGTTTTTGTGTGTGCACTACGCCAGGGTGGGTCCAACCCATGTCCATTGCATGAAATACACACGG
Source organism: Anopheles maculipalpis (assembly GCF_943734695.1). NCBI lineage: Eukaryota > Metazoa > Arthropoda > Insecta > Diptera > Culicidae > Anopheles > Anopheles maculipalpis. The sequence continues at coordinate 5,319,157 of NC_064871.1, forward strand.
CTGATGTTCTTTTGGATTGATCGAACCGAATTGGATTAAGGGGTTTCGTTAGATGTGGCGCTCAAAGTTCGTTTAGGCGGGTTAGGATCAAATAGCGATCCGCTATTACTGTCTCCTAACCTAACATGTTAGACCCAAAGACACTTGATTTAATACAAATGGAGCTTTGTCTTATACACAGTTTTCTTATCGAAGAATCTCCATTTGACACATTATCTACAGAGTGTCGAGTGAAGTTATATCCGTTATGCGACATTACAAGAGTCCAAAATTCCAATCGACAAGAACTTTCGTTCCTATTTCGTATTTCCTTTTTCTCTTCTAACAACATACGCACCTGGTGGTCCTATTCAAATGACTACCATCTGTCAACTTTAAGCTCAAAGCTACCAAAACGCCACCTGAACCTTCTCTGTGTGTCTTAGAAATTGCTCACCGAAGAAAGGTCACAAGATGCCTTTCCGACAGCACAAATTGACTTGGTGTCTGCAGAAAAAGAAAACACCGCTACGGGAACGATGACCAAAGCCGGGCAGGAAATGTGTGAAAACCAAGTCACATCCTATTGGCATCATTAGCCTCCTACGGTGAGTGTGCCTTTGCCGTTTTGCCACAACCACATTTGAGAGAGCCCCCCCACCCCGGTACACGATGCAACCAGTTTACCGCACATCAATACCGGGTCATCAAATGGGTTACATTGGGTCGCAAAAGTCGTAACCATCTTCTTCTTCTGGCCAACCTAAACGGCCCGTAGTCCACCCAAGCTACCGCGCGTGTGATTTACGTTTCACGTACCAATAAAAGTCGGATGTTGTGGTCATGCTGTAAATGTTACGGCAGTAAATTGCGGATCTACAAAATGCCATAATCCTTCCCTCGGGTCCTCGCGATCTTGGATATCTTGGCGCGAAACCAAAAGCCCCGTTAAAGCCTTTAGAGTCTTGAAGATGCTACCATTGCTTCGACATCCTACTATCCGCGCGTGGCCCTATCTCCGCGCAAGCATCATCGCTTTGAAGTTAAAGAAACGACGGACCAATTCTACTTCCGTACAATGCGGCAAAGGAAGAAAAAAACGGTTCGCTTTTGCCCCGTATCACAGATAATCGATGGCATTGTATAGAACGCACGTTGGAAGTTGTTTAGGAGCCAAGATTTTGGGATTGGTTTGACAGATGGCACCGGCCTGGGCTCACGAGAAACAGCAAACAGGATTAGGATCAGCTGAAGGGCTACACCAAACAAACCGCTCGAGGTCGTTTGTTGGCAGCTGTGGCTGTGACCATAGATGGACTGCAATCTCGAAAACATCAAACTTCTGACCTTCTTCCTACCGGTCAAAACAAGCTCTTCACGCAACGTTCCAAATCTTTCATCTTTAAAAATGCATCACAAACTAGCAGTTATAGTATCACGCACATTTCAGACAGTACAACGGGTCCACTGCTGGAGAAAGCCGCCTATAAACCGCGCGACAATTCAAGGTTCTCCAAGGTAAAAGTACTGGGACCGGGGTACTTGTTAATTTTCTCACGCATCTTCGTCATCACCGTGCGCGGTAGATATGGTTCCACTTTCTGAGGGCATTCGCAAGAATTCCGCACACACACACACACGCCATATGCACTTTTTCCATACGGTTCGCGTTCCATCTTCGTTTCGTACTTTTTGCATAATTTCATGAACGCGCAACAATAAGCGCACATGTTGCTGTACGCGCGGGCCACGATACACCGGCAACTCTGGCATAATCGCAACAGAGGTCCCCGACGCGCGCGTTGGCCATTATTACATTATGCAAATTAATCATATTTGCAAGATTTATTTCTACCTTTCTGGCCCCTCTCATGTCGCATGCCTGCTCTGCAGCACCCTCCATTCCAGTACCACCTGAAACGAGGTTGAATCCGTATCCGAACCACGGCAACGGCTAACAATACGTTTTGCGGAACTGAGCAAACTTGCAAAGACTCTCGGTCGAGTCTTTTCGCACCGAAACAGCATCTTCCAACGAAGAGACGAGAAGGTCTCGAAAACGTTGGACCGTGCGGTCTGGGTACAAATTCGCAAGAAAAACAATGCAATGATCGATATCCAGGAGATAGAGGTCGGCGGACGGGAAGGAGATCCGTTTTTTCTTCTTCTTCTTTGCGGTAGGCGGCCACGACCGGAATGTCTAACGAGATTTGACTACGGCACTGCCTGGTAGAGGCCTGGGTACATGAATGCATACCCAACAACGCAACACCGTCCAAGATTGGTATGGTAAAATTAATTTCCCTCAACCAATCCTTCCCCCTCCCGACTCCCTGAAAGGATGTAAACACTGCCAAACAGAGAGATCAAAAATTTAATCCGGCTCATGACCTGTCGCAACTGATCATGAAATCTCTCGCCCTATTCCCCGTCTAATCATGAATTTAAAATAGCAAAAAAAAACATGTTCACCACAAAATCACAACCCTCTGTGCCATTGGTGAGGAGGGAGCTTTAATGTGACTTCTTCCACCCACCGAGATAAAACTCCCCTTACCGGGCTGGCCGGACATCATCCCAACGTTGACCCCTACCCTAACAGGAAGGCACATTCGTGGCCATCGTTTTACTGCTTTATTACACCAATCGGTGTGTATTTTTTTACGAAAACCTCGTTGCTACGCTCAATATCACCATAATTTACGGTGGTTTTATGACCCACGCGATGACGTCCCTTTCGGATGGTATGGTTTTTTAGCCATGCAAGGGGTGTGTAACTGGGGGCTGGCCCATAGATTTGGATGATTTCGGTAAACCGATGAAACCAACCCCTCTCAATGACCGCTACGGTTAGGCCCTAAATGTTCACCCTTCGCAAACATTAAACTCGAGTTTCGCTTTCGATGGTCAGTCATACCACGAGGACGTGCGCATCTCTCACCAGTGCTGTCCTTTTGCTTTTTTATTTTATTTCTCTACATACATTTACAAAACCTGCCATGGCATGTTAATAGATTTTTCAAACCCTCACCGTTCACCGCTCAAGCGTTCTGAACCTCTCTGGGAAGTTGAAATTGCATTCGATTCTGCCGCGCAAACACAAAGGACTTTGCATTAGAGATGGATGGAAAATGTGGACACGCAGCTTGCAACAAAAACCCGTAAAAGAGGAGTGTAAAAACCGTCCCTAAACATGTTCATTTTACAGCAGAAGAGAAAGAACATGCGAAAAATATGGTTATCGATTGGTCAACGGTGCATTTCTTTCTTGGTGGACGATATGACTTCCAAGACTAGTTGGGTGACTAAGTGCCCTAACAGAATTCTAAGCTTCTGTTACTTAAAGCATAACATCGAACTTACGAGACACATCATAAAAGTCCGGCGAAGGTCTAAACTCATGCCTCAACTCCATCTGCAAGACACAACAAGATCTCCTACTTAGAGCCTGTTCATGGTGACGAAGCGCATCAAGCAGACACCATAGACTCTCGGCCATTCGTGGCACAGGTTTTTAGTGCTGCTGCTGCTGCAACGTACCATAGTTTGACCTCTTCAGACTTCAGACAAAACGCCACAACCTCGACAAGAGCGCGGCGAGGAACGTGGAATGACTTGCGCGCACGGCACGGTTCCATCCCACCCAACCTGTCAGTGTCCATTACGTTAGATTATTGTTATTTTTTATTACATTACACCGTGCCCGGGTAGTGGTACACCTTATTTTGTGCGATTTTGTGCGATCCACACAAACGCGTCCGCGCATATGATGATGTGCATTGGATTGATTTCTTCCCAATACGTCCCTAACGAACCGGGTACCGGGTAACGTATTGATCGCTAATGATAGTCTCTAGACACACACACACACACACACACACTCGCAGTGCTATAGATCGCCATTCGACCTGCCCATTTTCCCCATCCTAGCGTAGCGCACATTCTTCGCGTGCTGCAAATTCCAGGGTCATGCTTTGGCATCATCGTTTCATATCCATCCATGTTTGCGGGGTAGCCCCTTTTTCGGTGCACGATACACGGCGGCGCTGCACACGTTACGAAGGTCCGGGTTTTATAGCTCTGACCTCCTTACCTCGCGCAAGGTGTCGGACACACGGGCCGATCAAGCGCGAGCTTGCCTTTTCCTTTCGCACCGGTGATACGGCGATAGTAATATGCGTTAGCGAATTGATCTTACGCGATTCAAGCTGGTCCGCTTCGGTACGTGACATTAGCGATTGGAATCCATCAGCGATAAAAGTAGGACACTGCGAATGGATGGAGGTTTTTTTTTATTATTATTTTTTGCATAAAGCGCGTTCGTTTGCGTTTGCATTCGATTGTGTGTTCGATTAGAAAAATATGCTTTCCAGTGCGGATGGACGATGATCGATGTCGACGCGTGTCGGATGACTGATTGAAAAGAGATTGAGGGACTGGATCCGAGGCCGTTGAAAGCGGGCCGCTGATGAATGTTTTCATCGTAATCAATAACAACTATACTTTCCATTCTCTTGTCACAGGGATGATCTTGCTGTGTAACTTACCGCTTTTGATAGGAAAGAATGCACGCTCGGCTGCACTGTTAGGTCGTGCGGGATGTCACCAAAGCGACAGTTTCAATGTCAAGTTCTCACTCGTCTTTGTGACCTTCAATTTAAAGGGGTCTGCGTACCAGTCGCTTCCAACCAAACGACTTCATCACGCTCCAACCCAAAAAACGTTAATTTCGGCGGTCGATACAACCTTTTCTAAACAGCATCACCCAACAAGGATTTGCATTTTTCGCTCTCGTTCTGTCTGTTCATCTCTGTGCAGGCAGACACAAGCCTCCGGTCTCGATGTCCAGACGCAATGTACACCTTTTCTCCATTTCTGACACTACACTGTGTAGACCGCCGCTCGGGGTGTTGCCTTTCGACCGCAGCACTAAGCCAATAATCACCCCAATAAAAAAAGCGAAATAAAACAAAACCCTGGCAAGCAAATTTTCCACCCTCGGTTAGTTTGCTGTCACCGCAAAACTGGCTGGCTGGCAAGGGTGGCAACCGTACAGTGAAAATGCTCCGGGAAAAAAAAAAAAGACAAAACACACCGGCGTTTCGGTAAGCCAAACGAGCAAAAACCAGAAGCTCGCCACCAGAACGAATTAAAATAATTTCATTTAACGGCCAACCGCCGTCCAGCTTCCCGGCGCCCTTTTTTCCTTTCCGCTCCACGACTAGAAGCGCTCGGTCAGCAGACCTGCTAGATCGGCTAGATTTAGGCAGCAACAGCCAGGGGTAGAAACGTCACCTTCCGGTGCCCTTGATGGTGGCGTTTCGGTGGCGGTGGTGGAGAGAAAAAACATGTGTTTCAGCTACCCAATGCCACGGGACAGGACGAAAAGGAAGCGCACAAAAAGAAATGAAGTGACAAAATGCGGTGCGGAAAATCGTGCGCCACCGCTTTTTTCCGCCACGCCGGCTGTCCGGTTGGTATTGTCTGTCGGACGCAGATTAATGACTTGTAACGCCAAACGGCACCGAATCGACGGTGTCGTTGCCGTGTTGATTCTTTCCTTTTCGCCTCGTCTATGTACACTGCGGCGTGCGTGTCTCTGAGTGGCGCGACATTTTTTACAACACCAGTTCCTCTTTGAGTGTGTGAAAAGTTTACAGCAAATATAATTCGGTACTATGTGAGATTAGATTTTTGGCGTGTAGCAACAATGGTATCCTTTTTTTTTTGTTGGCCAACGTCAAACAATGACTAATGGTGCCATCAGCGATAGTAACTATGCGGTGAAGTTGATCCAGCCTATCCAATCAACTCGTAAAGGAGCGAAACATTTTACGCGATTTTCATTGACAAAGAGGACACTTTGCAGCGCACGGGGTATCGAATGATACAGTCAATTGTTGGTGTATGCGTCATAAAAAGCGGTGCCTCATCCTTCAGTTTGATGTTCATCCTTCCAATTTGAGGTAGAAAAATGCTTCTCCTGTCCGGATCGGATTTTAAAATTCGCAGACAACAAGGACCACCCACAAGTCCTTCCAAGTGCACTAACCTGGAAAGCCTTTTGCATGTAAGATAAGCGCAGCGACAAAACTTTCACCTGATGTCGAATCCTTGGACGAAAATGCAAACGACAAATGTCGTCACCAGGCTCTCCTCCCTCTCTCCTTTACCACGATATCATGCCCATTACGGTCGATTTAACGTTTCGGAATGACAGAAATGCTTTCGACTGTTTTGTACGGCTGTGTTTCCATTTCTATCGTGACCGATGTTAGCAACATAACAGGAAGTAGAAATTGAGGAAAAAAGTTTGTTAGAAATTAACAAAAGATGAAAAATATTTACCTCTTACACTGGGGTACACCATTCAAACCAAGCGTTCGATAAAAAGGATACGAAGGGCCTATTATCCCCGTTTTCCAGGTGACAGGTGTTAACATTTCGCTTTATCATAGAGACACAAACAAACCTAGTCCTGGTGAAAGAAGAAAGCCTTTTCCCACACCTCGAAACCCTTTCACGCTATCGTTGGGCGCATTTGCCCATAATGTTGCCCTTGGTTGATGGGCGATACTATCACTTTACTGTGCGCTTCACACTGTCACATGGCGTCGGCTGTTTTATCAAAACCCTGGCACTCAACGGTACAGCTTTGTGTGCGTGTGTTGACAACAAGACAACTAATTAAATATTTTAATTTGATTTTAATTGTTTTGTCAACCCTGAAACTTTGTGCCTCCGCAACCAACAAGCCAACCCAAAAGGCAAGCAACTTGAGCACGTTTTATGGGATTTTCTTTTCATGAAACATGAAACTTTAAAAGGACGCACGTTCTGGCACGTCTCCGATCTGTGTGTGTGTGCGTGTGTAGACATATGGTTTACACACCCGATTACCATCATTATGATTAGCAATTTGCCCGTGATTAAAATTATTGTTTTACGACTTTTCTGCTTACATGCACACACACATGAGACGCGGTCAGGGGTAGTTGGATGGGTATAACTTTCGGGCACGTTTCCTCAAGAGAGCAGTCACTTCTTGCCACAGGATGCCATTAAACTGTTAGTAGTGGTTCTGAGCCAAGGGAGTTACCACCGCTCCGGAACCTAAAGAGTATTATCGCATATTAGCATCATTTATGTAACCTCTACCGGAAGCGGCCCATACTCTACGCCCCCCCTTTGACACGAACGATGATGAGCTGTAAGTGTCTACCGTTTTAGTGGCACTTTCTTTGGTGAGGTGTCAAGATAATACTTACATATACCACCGGCAAGCGGATGGTTGCATTTTCGGGCGATGCGAGCAAGACAAACAAAGTGAAGATTTGCGATGGATGAGATGTTCCAGACCGCCGAGAGTGGTTCATATCGTCTATCTGACATTTTGCAGCCAGCATCCTTCTACCAGTTCAAATGCCACCGCTCTGTGAGGACATGCGTGACTTTTTGGCTGTCAAAGGGTGCGTGTGTAATAGTGTTTTACTTGAACCAACAGTGTAGGATCGATAGTACGTGACAGTTTCGTTGCAGTGCGGGAGTAATTATGACAGAAAGATTGCACATCTGGCATATTGTGCCGACTTATATCATCGCTCCATGTTGACTAAATGTGTAGGTCGTATGGCCGTGTCTGGCTAATGGACGTAAAGCAGCAGGATAGTTTAGTTTGCTCGATACATCCTGAGAGTGATCAGCTTTACTTAACTTAGAGAGGACAAACCTTGAGTTTGAAGGCGCCATGGCTGAAAAGGAACAGAAAAATTAAATGAATACATTCTTAGAATGCTATAAATACCAATGAGGTCAGCAAGAAAATTACCACCATCAAATCGACGTTGTCAGTCCGGGGATTGCAGTATCCGTTGATAGAAGAGTATCATGCCCAACCTATAAATCACTCATCACCTCACACGCTAAGCGATATCACTGCCTTTTGTACCGAGCATGATCGGTCACGACACTAATCACATTGATAAAATATTAAACTCAAACTAGCCTAGCACACTAACCACATACAGCACTGGGGTGACCGGTGACCGGCAAGGATATAAGGAACCCGGATGAAAACTTACAGCGAAATACACTTGCTGGCTTCATAAAAAATGCACCCCTGTTGGAGGTGCCACTCAATCCACACACACACACACACACACGCCCGGCCACACGGAACCTTTTCTTCGTAACATTTCACCACCGAGAAGAACCGATTTTCCAACGCAAACATAACCTTTCCCGGCACAAGCACCATATTGCGTGGTTGCGTGACGCCACGGTACCACAGAAAGAACCACGAAAAAAAGCGAACATTCGAACTATACTTTAAACGCGAAAACAACCCATTTACCCCGCAAGGAGTTGATTGAAATTACGTGAAAATTGTGCACTAAACGCATTCCCGAACCATTGCTTTATCAATTACACGACCGGCTTACCTTTGTGTTTTCATTTTGAACGCTCAAGCGATAGCGTCACAACAAAGATGGTGCTGGTTGGTTCGCAAGTGGATTAGCAGGAGGGGGAAGGGGGGCGGGGCAAACGATTTGACGTTTGATCATCTTCCGATAATGAACAACTGTCACTTTGAATTCACGCTAATGGCCCGTAACGGCAGTTTGCCCGTATCGACATCGAGATCAAAGGACCAGCAACCAGACCAGCTTTATCTCAATGTAATGACGCAATATAATGGCTCGCATCATCCGTAACCGACGCTCCATTACCGCATTATTAAACCACATTCGCATGATTCGTACAGCTTTATTCTTAATGTCACTCTTCAATTGCACCACTGCAGCGATGCGAAGCACAGGTGGAATACCGGGGGATAGCCACAGAGGCACAACAATACCTCAAAGCAAAACGCGTCGCGGGTGGTCGTTGGTAGATTAAAAAGTTAAAATCATCCTGTGTCGTTGCGTCGACCCTTTTTTTAAACGCGGGAAGGAACTCGGTGTGAGCTACAGCACGCCACCAGACGGCAATTTGCTGAACGGCTTAGTTATTAAAGAATTTATTATTGGAAAAAATACATCTACCTCTTCTGTACTCTTCAGTTTCTTGAAGTTTGATGTTTGAGCAGTCAAAAATTAACCGTTTCACTAATTCTTTGTCAAAGGTTTAAAGTTCTAATTGATTAAGACCCTTTTCAATGATTTACCAAGACCTTACTGACTTTGAGATCTTAAACAAGACCTATAGGCGCTCCTATATGTCAAACAACAGCCTTGTGTTTTATTAGACCTATTCCCAATAGATGCTGACGAACAGCAAAAAAACATACTACCGCAACCCTTTGCACTTGTTCCGTGGTTCCACTCAAGGGCCACTAACAGCATGCTCATGTTCCTTTCGGCTAGCAGTAGTAGAAAACGGTTTAAAAACAGCAATAACCGACCACGGTTTACATGTAATGAATGGCCATATATCACTGATGGGAATCTCTGCCGCGCTCGTGTACTACAATGCGGGCAGAACACATTCGATACGATACGTGCAGTGCTCCGGCAGAGATCGGCCCCCAAAAAACGAAGAAACAAACATTCCTCCTGAAGGTGTGGAGCAGTGTGCAGGAGAAACCGGTGTATGCAAGCCGCGACATGGAAATGTCAGCCATGTCGGCAGAGTTTGGCACGGGCCGGGAAGGTTAACGACGACGGAGCGCATCATCAGCAACACCAAGAGGGCGTTTACAATCACAATGTTTACCACCATCCCGATCTCCCGTGCCATCGACCTCGCTTCCGCTTCCCTTTTTGAAAAAGGGCTTCCCGCACATCAACAACATCATCAGGCAACCGGTGCAGTACGCGAACCGATGCGCCATGGCCAGTAAACGCCCATCGGTCCTGGAAACAACTTTTGGGCATTCCACTTCTCAAACATTTCTAGCTGTGTACGGTTGTTGGCTTTTCTACAAACAAAAGTGCAGGAAACCAAACCCAATCGAAGTAGCCCTCGCCCATGGACTTTCAAAAACGAGCTGACAGCTGTCTTGAAGTTGCTATCTAGGAACACACAATAGGACCTTCGTGTGATGGTTTCTTGGGGATGTTTTTCCCCCCGCCAAAAAACTTAAAGATTTTACTTCCCACAAAATAGACTCCCCATTCTACTAAAAGCGGTACAAGTGCGGTACTTTTCAGCTTCCTGACTTACCTCACTTGACTGTGTACATTCTGTCTTCGGATGCAAAGGAACACAACACGAGCGCACAACTTTATAAATGGCAGTTGTGCAATCAGCACCGGGACAAACAGTAAAACAGTTTCAAATATTTGTTTTTACGATCATCGCGGTCATTGTCGGGGTTGGATGTTGCAAAGGAATCGCGCCCATCCCAACCGAAGCAGGGAAGAGGGCCCATCATCATGCCAATGAAATTTAATAAAGTGCGCTATCTTTTATTGGTTGATTCAGCCCACGGCAGCAAAGAGCGAAGCAAAACAAATGTTTTGTAGCACTACACAAAAAAAAAAGGAGGAAACAAACTCCAAACTCCAGAGGTGGGAGATCTCTGGGGATGACGATCCAGCCCGGTTGGGGCATTGTGCGCAACACAAACGTTTATCGATTGATGATTAATTGATGGATAAATTGCAACCCGGGGATGGGTGGGATTGACTGGTGAAGATTTACTTTGCGTCCACGTTTTGGCGTGAGATTTTTGTCCGTTTTCTTGGGCGTGTGTGCACCAGAACGCGCGCGCGCGCTCGCGCTAACTCGTGCACACTGGCGGCATACATCCCTTTCCCCCTGAAGCCATCACGACGCACCCGATGGTCACAACCTTTTTTGCCAATTACGGCAAGTGCATTATGGGCAGGGGCTCCAAGCAGCGGATGAAAAGGATGGAAAAGGGCACAAAAGTGAGGGGCGGGGGGCACTGTTTGTTTGCACACGGAATTAATATTGCTGCCACAAAATGGCGATTGAGTATGTTGGTTGAGTGGCACAGGGAGGCAGGATTGTGCGATATTGGTTAAGGGAAATTAATTATAAATTAAGTACCGAACTGCTAGAGAGTGTAACCTGGGCAAAGAGATCCTGGTGTGCTGTAGATCCTGCCCATTTAAAACTAATAATTATTTAAAATCCTGTTTGCACTATGCACCTGCAATTGGATGATTTTTTAACCATGACTGTGTTCGGTGGACTGCATACACACGGGCGCCTATATGATCCTAGAAAGAAATAAAGTTCTTTCTCCCTTATAAATGACCTTTGAAGACTAATTTCTTTGTTTGCATTCCACTTTCCACTTGTGGCTGCTATCTTTCACTCATCCCAGTCAGTGGCAGTTTAAGGAGCCCCGCAGTCACTGTCTTGTCACTGTCACTTGTCCATGCTTTATGAGAAAAATGTGCAATGAGCGTCACCCCTAGAACTGGTAAAGCATCCAATTACAAACAACTGTAATAGTATTAATTTAAACCATTCCATCGATAGCGATCCCACCAGTCCTACGGCCAGTATCAGACACTCTTACTCTTGAGAAAAAGAGCATCACCAGTGCCCATTGTCGTTTTATGCATACAAAGGCACATAGCGCAGCATAAAGAACAACGCATCAATGCGTGGCATTTAATTTACCATCATTAAGCCCGAGGAGACTTGAGCTGTGCAGTGAAAGGGGACAACGGAACACCCATTCACCACGTGTCGCGCCAGCTGAAATTCCCGGTTGATCTATTAAGTAAGAGGGCCGCCTCCCTCGGTCCCGCATGACGCACTGAGAGAAGCATCAGAAGAAAGTGGTAATAAAAGCATAATAAATATTTCGCTGACACACTGCTAACACACACGGCGCCGAGTAATGACTCGATCGGTTAGGATGTTTGAAGCAGTCGTAAGCTAATTTATGACGCTCCTGTCATTCGGCCGTGCACCGTACCGTCGAAGCTGATCATGTGCATCAAAGAAAGGCAATTTTGACGGCTTAAAACTTCGGCCCCAAACCCACGCCACGAACCGGGCACCGGGAGGGAGGCACAAAATTCATCATCATGGGATTATTACCGTTTCGCCCGTTTAATGGATTGCCTCTAATCCGAAATGTCTTTGATGTGTGCGTGTGCGGTCCTTTCCCCGGGGGCTGATTTTAAAGCTAAAGTACACCGAGACTTTGGCCAAACACGGTCGTAATTGTACAGCGACTCAGCTAGCTCAGCATAATTTATTTTTTCTTTGGTTCCTTTTTTTTGGGACATAAAGATAACTTTTTTTAATACTTTCGGCAAGCAAAAGGACAAGCAACCTGTCGGAAGATGTTGTGGGCATATTTGCTCATTAAAATTGGCGCACTCACCATGAAAAGGGTTCCCGCGCGAACCTTGCAAAGTTGCATCTACGACGGAGTATCAGTTACATCATTAAGATGTTTTCTCTGGACCCTAAAGATGGATTTTTGGAAAGGGCGGTTTTCTTGGGATTGGTGGACTGTAGTAAGACGATAGTTTGTTTGGATTTTAAGACAAGAGAAACTTAAACGAAGTCTTACAGATCTCTACCTATTTTGCTTCATTCACAAATCAATCCCATCCTCAGCTGGTTCCAGGTTCTGCTAGGCACAAGAATACATAAGCATCTGCTTCAGACATCCCCTACAACTTCTACCGACTCCTCCGTTACTCCGTTCGGTTGTCAATCGACCTACATAAAGTGTTTGTAATCAGTAGCAATTTGCGCTAATTGGTCCGAATGGAGCGAAGAATGCCATGTTCGCCCATATCGGCAAACTAACGAAACATAAGAACAATCCCTCCCAACCGTTCCTCCTCCGCTCTACCCGAGATGATGTCCCCTGGCTGTTGATGGAAAATAAAGATTATTGTCTTTAATTTGGTACCCACACTCGTCGGGTCGAACGCTGACCAACTTGGAACACTGTGAAGTTCTCTATTTCTTTCCTATTCTTCAGCCGAGCCGTAACAGATCGTCACCAAAGTCTTCTTCCTACGACTATTCCGTGTGCCGTAGTGCTGTGTTGCGTGGATAGTTGACACATTCTTGCGTTCATCAAATTGAAGGCAGTTTAATTGAATTTCATCACCTCTGCCTTGCCGGTGCCGTCTCCCCGGCCAAGATCGTACATCGATCATACTGTCGATCGGTCTAAGTCTAGCTTACGTAACCAGCTGTTGCGCATCATGGTGACGCGGAACTCTGGCTACAAAGAGGCGGAAAAAATCACTTTTTTACTGAAAACTTACTTAACCCTTCCGAGCTTCCGATACACGCTTTCAGGCGACCTTTGGAGGCGTGATCCGAGAGCATGTGTTACACTTCAAGTGATCTGTCATCCACTCATAATTATCCTAACGGGCAAGATTTAGCTTTCAAAAAATTCTTTGCCTCAAAGCAAAAAAAAAAAAAGGAACGTAACAATCATGCCCAATTAAATAGTGACACAGCTACTTCACATCACCGAGTCTCCCGAAACGATTCACCAACGGTCGGCCAGAAACAGGTGAGCGCGGAACGATGATTTCCTACAGCTGTACTCAAAAGCACGCTCCGCGTTACGTTCGTGCGAGGGAATTATGTTGCTTTCCATGCTCTCTACACATCATCATTCCCGTCATGATGTGTCCTCGGCACTCAAGTACGCTGCTCACTGCTCAGCAAGAACCTTCCATGATGCAAACAGATGTTATCGAAAGCGGCTTTGAGAGCAGCATCCCAGCACTATTGGTTAACCCATTAGCGAGCGAACTGCGGGAGTCAAGTGTCCCCTTTTTGGTGCTAGAAGTGGGAACCCACTCGTCCGTGTCATCCACCAGCTTCGGAATGTACGGCGAGCGTGCGAGTGTGTGCGAGCGCGCGCGCGCGCTCGTCAGCTCAGCGATGAATAAATTTTAATTACCCATGCGCTACTTGATTAGCAGTCGCACTATTTAACGCCGAGCACCCCGGAGTTGGTGGTGACAGTCAGGACAGCCAGCGCACGCGACGTGCTTCGCCATCGGTGAAGGACTTCATGCGCAGGAATCCCTTCCCCCGTTACCAATTTTTATTAGTATTTATGCCTCTGGAGCATTAGTGAACAGCATCGGTTCAATTGGCCGAGCTACCCGTCCGCTGATACTTGGAATCAGTCGAAAAGCAGAGAACCGCTGATAGAATCGGGAGCTTGGTTGCGTAAAGTTCAGAGCATCAGATTACATGTCCTCGTACAACAGGGCGGGGTGACAGTACTACTACAAGCTGGACAATTAAAACATAACCTCAACAGACATTCGGGCTCGGAACCTGCCAAAAATGTATGTGTCCTCTCGTGGGGGGTTTTTTTTTGGTTCGCATGCTTACACAAGGAGATGATCACACGGTAAGCGGATGAGGCTGATGACGCGTCTCCGCTGTACCGTGATTTATGGGCTCGCCGTCGGTTGCGGTATGTGAAAGATTAAGGCAATGGTATTAAGACAGCACAATGTCGTTGTCTCAAGTGGATGGTTTCGTTTGGTTCCTCCGGTTCTTCGTTCGTTGCGTTGGTGCGTCTGTCATTCGAAGGTATGGGACTTAGTGTGCTTAGCGGCGTTGGGGAGTATCTCCAGTAGTTTGGTAGTAAATAATTTATGCCTCTGCTAATGGCACTCGCAATCGTAGACACTAGCCGTACTCACACTTGCAAGGGTGATAAAGGTGAAAGACAATTTCTTCCTTTCTTATTTGTTTTTTTTTTTCCCTATTCAGTTTCTTCATGTATTAACCGTTTCATTTTTCTTTCTTTCAGCTCTATTCTATCTCATTCCTCTTTCGCTAAACCTTTTTTGTTTGTTTTTCACATTCACTACTAATTTATGTATTTTAAGTTTTTCTTTTTTCTTTTCTTTTCCGCTATTGTATCAGTACTTTTTCTTCTCACATTAACACACAAGCTTTAAACCACTCCGCAACTCCGCAGGCACTCTCGCAACTCATTTCTTGCACCATTAATTGAATGATTTTGCTCTCTTCTAACACAATCGGTTAACACACAAAAAAAGTAACGCACGCCTCACACGGGTAACAGGTGGATATGATTTTATTTTTTTCTTTATTTTGTTATTAATTTACTTACCCAAAGAACTTTCCTTTATGTAACCCTGCTCCTGTTAAGCTTTTCCCATTTTCCTCTGCTACTCACGCACGCACACACACATTGTGCAGTTTGTTGAAATAATAATTGAATATTTTTTCTGTATTTCCAACTCGTTGCAGATGCTTGTGGGCTCTCGGACGTGGCACATATCGAGTCGCTGCAGGAGAAGTCCCAGTGCGCGCTGGAGGAGTATTGCCGGTCACAGTATCCAAACCAACCGACCCGATTCGGCAAGCTACTGTTACGTCTTCCCTCCCTAAGGACTGTGTCTTCGCAGGTAGGATGAGGACTTGCGGATCATCTTGAACCTTATCTGACTCCAAACTCCATTTTTCCTTCACCGCACCGTAGGTTATAGAGCAACTGTTCTTCGTCCGGCTGGTTGGCAAAACGCCTATAGAAACGCTCATCCGTGACATGCTGTTATCGGGCAGTAGTTTCTCCTGGCCCTACCTTCCTTCGATGTGACACACGGCCGTGTGGCGCCAACTGACAACGACATGATCTTCACTGATGATGGGAGGTGCGTCAACTACCGCGGTAGCGGCGGCCACCCTTCAACATCAGCAACAGCAGCAGCAACAGCAACAACAACAGCAACAACATCTGGAAGAACTGCAGCAGCAACAAGCCCATTCGAATCAGCAACTACAACAGCAACAGCAGCAACAACACCACCAACAGCAACTTGCCCACCATCTACAAGCACAACAGCACCTCCACGAACAGCAACACGATCACCAGCAACAGCTCCAACAGCATCAGCAGCAGCAACATCAGCAAACCCACCAACAAACACTCGGCTTAGCGCTTGGAGCGCAAACCAACAACCAGCCGCTGGCCCTATCACCCTCTTCCAGCTCGTACTACAGCAGCTGCTGTTCGGATATGGCCGCCGCTGCCCTATCCTCACTGATGGCCAGCACTAGCCAATTCACCCAGTTCCAGAACACGCTCAACTTTGTCAGCGGTGGTGCAATCATGGCCGGGAACACAGCCAGCAGCACCAGCAGTCACGTTAGTACGGGCAGTGCTGCCAGCGTGAGTAGCTCGCGAAGTGGAACAAGTACCGGTGGACCTGACACGCACACGTCCTCCAGCAGTACAGCTAACAGTGGAGCAGGAGGTGCCGGAGGAGGAGGCGCGACCGGTAGTGATGGTACCGGGAGCTGTACCACAACAATGGATGGCAACGAGGACACGGCCAGCGGTGCTGCTGGTCATGTAAATAGCTTCGACAGTACACTGGCAGCACTGGCTGGTACTTCGACCGCGGTGGACGAACCGAACCAGCGCAAGATGCGATCTCACGCGCCCGATCTTCCGGCCATCTTGATGGGAGCGGGTCACGTCGCTAACCTGCATCTGATCGATGACATCGATCGTAGAGGCGGCGACTCGGACAGCAGTAATGGGCAGCAGCTACGCCATCACGACGACACCACGAACGTTTCCGTTGTTGATGATGAGGTGGCTTAAGAGCGAGATGTCTTCTTTTCCGTCAGTTCTTCAGTGATCGCCGACTGTACAACGGTATTCTCCAAGAGAATGTTAGAGCCTCAAAAAAGAAAAATGTCCCAGTTTAATGCGCTAATTAGTTATTTATCAGTGAGCAATCTCCATTTCGATCTAGTTCTAGATATTCTAACGCAAACTCGTTGTACGTTAAATTATGTTTCGTGTACTCTAAAGAACAAATAACAAAAAAAAAAACACCCAGTGCAATCTTTGTCTAGAGACAGTGACAGAAGGAACTGATCGCGATTACTAAGAAGACCCGTGTGATCGTTGATCATAATCTTTTTTTTTTTTTTTTGTTTGGCAAATGTTTTCGAAAAACAGCTACTAATCGAATTATATATGTAAAAATTGTATTTCTGTGTGCGTGTGTGTGTGTGTGTCTGTAAACAATATGTGCTCTTGAGAAAGAAGCTGATATTTGCAATATATAGATTTAACGTAAAACAACACCGACACTGTGGCATTTCTCATGCAAAAGACAAATCGGGACACAACCACAAGGCACAAGGCAAACAGGAACCTTCTTCTCAATCTTTTGCTAGAATTTAAAAGCCTGTCCAAACTAGCACCGCGTCAGACGAGTTGTGCCACGTGCCCATAATGTAGGAAGAAGAGGAAGCTTTCTTGTGCCGATTGTGCAAAAGTCTCATCAACAAACAAACTGTTGGCCGTCCATTATATGGTTCTCTCCCGTTCGTGTAGTTCCCGATCGTTGTTTCCCGGAGTTCTTTGCTATCCCAAATATCTCGTTCTACAAATCTTGTACATAGGCTAGTGACGTCTAGCTTCCCATTCAGTAGTAGCAGCCTTCTCTCATCCGTCTCTTCAGTGTTCTGTTAGGTCTGACCGCCATATTTGCCAGAGCTATGGGCTATGGGTGCTGATTAGTGTTTTAGTTAGCTGCAGCCGATTGAGGAATGAGGGGGCAATATGTAATTTAAGTTCATCCCACCATCGCATCATACAAAACGGTCTGTTGTACATAAACAATATAATCATCTTATCAAGCAAGTTCTTCCGCGAGCCGATCGATCGAGATCGACAGCCGTTGGATGAGGACGATTTATTGGAGGATAGGTGTTAAGGGGAGAACAAATAAAAAAACCCCACTACGCTAGCGGATAACGCGGATAGCGTCGGTAGCAGAATCAAAAATAGTTTAGTTAATTTAAAACATTGTTTCGTGCGCCACCAGTTATTCTTCCCAATATGAAGCCCTCTACTGCGGCTTATCGTTAGTTAATTTTATTGCTCTCCTTGTAGGGACGCATCAGGACCTATGAGAAATATGTTTCCACTCCGTATGGAGCGTATGGTATCGTTTGTGTATTCAAAGGTACGTGTTGTATATTCAACAACAGGAAAATAAGAGAAAAAATCACATTAAAAAAAAAACAAACAAAAACAGCAAAGCAATGTAATGATCGCTCGCGGAACCGGATGAGCAAACTAGTTAAACAAAAGGTACGAAAGTTAAGAAACAAAATGGTCTAGAAGTTTTAAGAGCACGAAAATAGCTTCCATTGCTGGAGGTTACAATTTGGAAAGGAACATAAAGTGAGGATACTTTTAAAACAAACAACAGCAAAAACAACAAGCGCATATGTAATATTTATATAATACATACAGACACAGAACCCTTGATTGATTGAGGAATGTGGGAAAGTGAAACCGTGGCGTATGCTAGAACAAGAAATAAACAAAATAATATGTAAACATGAAACAATATGGAGAAAAACGAAAACTCAAAACTACGTCTTTTCGCTGTACACTCTCTGTACACACAATATCACAACAGCCGTATGTGTCATGTAACAATGGACAATACCTTTCTTTGGCTTCGATCGTTATCGTTTGATCGTACGTTTGGGCCACCAAGGAAAGCTTCTCCTTTTATGTGTGCCCTTTCCTTTCTCTGTTTCGAATAGTTTCTTCAAGAAAAATCCACCCACCCATCGAACGGGGCGCTCTAGCTGTATCGGTTGGTACGATTTTCCAATAAAATATCATCATTAATTATCATCCGATGTCATTAATCATGTGGACGGACAGCTTTTACACCATCCTGGCCCTTTTGGCATGACCTTTCTTCTGGTTTGAAATGTAAAATTTTGGTCAATCTTATGCCGTAATGTCCGTTACGTTTAAAAGGGGAAAAAGGGCTGGGCTTCTTTCATTTTTTTTTTTGGGCTTTTGTTTGCTATCGCCGGTTGGTCCTAATCAAACAAATTGATGACACCATGAGCGTTTTGATTAACGGTATGATGTTTCGGCTTGTTTGTCTCGATTTGCAACTAATTTGGCTAAAGTAAATTGATGATTAGACTCGAGACTCGAGAACTAAGATGCGATATACATTGATCGCTTATAATATAAGACCACTTTTAGTTCCGTTTTTTTAAAAAACTGATTGCGATACTTCCACGTTGTACAACATAATCAAATTTTGTTAAAATCATCAACAGCATCTATCTATGTGATATTTGCTTTTGTCCTAATGCTACGTATTTTAGCAATATTTTCAGCATAGTTGAAAAAAGTGACCAATAGTTGATTTTATAATTCATCCGCATGATGTAAGAATAACAAAAATCTTATCCACAATTACTACTAAATTACTACCACTTTTGGAATAATGATTTTAACCAATGTAAAGCGCGCCCCTGGACCATAATGAAAACTTTACAATGAACTTCGTTTACTTTGCAATAGATGGCGCTGTTCATGCAATCTTAAAATTACAACGTCCTTCATTACATCTGTCACTTGGAATGGTCCAACGGCTAGCCTTGTTGCTTGTTGTTTACCTTCAAAGCAGTTTGAACGTGTATTATTTTGGCGTGTGATAACAAACTGTGCAATAGATTTCACTCTAATTTGAATGTAATTTTTAAAAATAACTACAAAAACGAATCTAAAAAGTGTTCGATATTATCACACAAGCTAAACGATGTCTTCCAAAACATTCTCATTAATCGAGTGTTTGTTTCTACTCTTACTGACCTCAACCTTTGCCGGTTTATCTGGCAAGGGAAAGGGAACATACACAACTCTCGTCGACGCGAAAGATGTTGAGAAAGTACCAGAGCTCGATCTGACCAAAATGATTAACGAGAATGTGTGTATCCTTTTCAAAACATTAACCTGCTTTTTTCCCCTCTGAACGAATGTACCTCTTCAAGACAAGGGACACGTCAGTGTGTTCAGCCCATGCGTTATCTATCCTATTACGCTTATCGTTTCCTTAATGAGCCTATTTTAAGATTCCAAGATATTTGTCCGAAAACGTGAGGAACACAAACTGTTGGTCAATCATCTGCGATCGATTGAAGATTATGGAAAACGCTACAAGCTGATGAAATTGGGGATTGATGAAATCATTAGGGTAAAATTTAAAAACAC
The DNA here is from genome assembly GCF_943734695.1 of Anopheles maculipalpis. Taxonomy (NCBI): domain Eukaryota; kingdom Metazoa; phylum Arthropoda; class Insecta; order Diptera; family Culicidae; genus Anopheles; species Anopheles maculipalpis. The sequence goes on from NC_064871.1 coordinate 5,339,147, forward strand.
CTTTCCTTTACAAGAGATCGACACTTACTGTTTACCTTTCGCTTGTAGATAATCCGTGAAGAAGGTGGTAAACTGCGCGGGAACAAAGTAACAGCCGAATCCGAGTTTCCCAAACTGCAGGAGCTGATCAATGCGCTCGCACAATTCCTCGAGAACACATGTCTGTTCGGTGAAATGGTTTTACACTTTCCTGACATGTCCTACCGTATACTGAAGAACGTTTCTGATTGGCGCACCCTAATGACCGACGCCCTGAACTACACCAAAGCGTTTGTACAGATTTTGGATGAAAAGTCTATCGAAATGTTGAGTTTGCTAAATCAGGAGATCAACGAAGACCAGCGTACGCCTGAGTACGTTAACCCGTACCGGGAAACCGCTCAACCAACCGAAACGAAAAGGGACAAGACGAAAAAAAAGTCCAAACCGAAAAAAGGACCAGCACTGTCACCCACTAAGACAGAGTTATAAACACAAAAAACACAGGCCATTCCGGTTGTAGAAAATGTTTTCGTTCACTTAAATATACGCTTAAGAAGAATTTACAGTGTAGTTCAGTTATGCTAGCGTCTCGGTTGTTTCGTTGCCGTTGGGACTAATCACGCATTGACGGTGCGCCCAGTTGACCCATCTGTACCATCTTGCCGTACCCGCCACGACCCAAATCATGATCCTGCCGATATTCATCACGCACTTGGCCGCCCGTTTTTCCCCGCCCGTACTGTCGGCCCTCGATGAAACCGGCATCCCAATCGACACGCACGATCCGATCGTCCAACCGTGTGCCATTGATGTATCGCATCGCACTTTCCGCATCTAACCGTGAGTAGTACTCCACGAAGCAAAATCCGCATGGTGTTTTCTTGAATTTGTCCAACCCCATAATGATGCGCCGCACATCACCGCACCGAGAAAATAGCTCGTGTATCTGCTCTTCCGTGGTGTAGAACGAAAGATTACCCACGTACAGGGTGGAGGAAACGCGCAGAAGTTTTTCCTGCTCGTGGCGTGAACCCTAAAAAAACAGACACAAACAAACGGGTTGGCATTCCGTGCTTCGCCGCTGATCAGGGACGCTCCTCTGAGAATGGGAATGAAACATACCTTAAAATGTTGGTCACGGTATTTACTCAACGCTACCGAGGGTGTGTGAATAGATTGGACTTGAGAAGACATTTTACAATGCTTTTAACTTTGGCTAAAAACCCACCGCGTACCAGCAACGCCGCAAAATGTACGTCTTTCCATCCAAACAAACCCTATTTGACAGATGCCCAGTTTTTGCTCGGCTGACAGCACGTTGTCATTTGCGCTAGGAGCGCCCTCTACATCTCAATGTTACAACTTTTGGTTGCAGAGTGTAGAAATTAATATTTTTAACTTTTAAATTAAAAATGCAAACCTTGAAGAATCACGAAGCTTCTCTGTAACTGATACTTTATTGAAAAACTTTTACGATACGTCGTCATTATTGCCAACACTCTATTATATCAAAAAGCGTTTATCAATCAACGTTTTCTTGGCGAGATTGTTCTTCAGTACGTAGTTCATCACAACCTCGAAACACTTGTAAACGATCCCAATCACAACGATGGCCAGCAGATAGTTTCCGGTCAGCAGTACAACGCTACAGAACAGCAATAGCTCAACCTGGAAGAAAATGCTTTCATTGCCGTTGAACAGTATTTGGTCGAAAGAGTGGCCGTTATCAATGTAGAAGACACCTTTGTCTGTTGATGAGATGGAAAACGAGGGGATATAAAGTATGCTGCATATACTTGAAATGATGTCATCACTTACTTTCAGTAATGTAGCTCTGAAATTCGCAGTTTAAAATATTCTCCAGAATGCTTCGCTCTTGAATTATGTAGTCCAGATCTTTGAGGGCCTAGAAATTGATATATAAATTAGACCTTCTTCCAGATACGTACAACAATATCAACAATTCTTACGTGATCAACAAACGCAGCAAAAAAGCGATTCACATTATAGTACGTTAGAATCGTCCGTTCAAAGTTGTACTCCAACCGGCCACCTCCCGGACTAGTAAACACTTCGCTGGTGCTCATCTTCGCACTTCCGATCAGTTGTGGCTGATTTAGATGCTGATGCGGTCCCAAAGAGGACGAATTTCTCAACGGTGTAATCAGCTTGTCATAGAACAAACGAAGATTCTTTGGCACCAGTATGGAGTACGTTTGTTGCTCGGATCCCGGCAGTAGCCCACGATTGCCGCACAGATTATCTTCCTCGCGCTTAAACTGCATAATCATAGAGCACATGTCGGTGTCGGAGAAACCGTGCGGGGATCTACCATGGATGTAATATCCGTAGGACTCCATGCTCAGTATAAACACCGATATGTTCGCTATCGATGCGACATCGATAAACTGTTGGATGGCATTTTCTATAAACCGATCGTGTATTAAGAAATTGTAAAGCCGTTGCGCGACATACACGGTTATGTAGATTAAGATGCCAACCGCAATCAGGAGCATTTTATCGGCCCCGCCTAGCAGTTCTTCGTTCCGGTGGAGATGCAGATGGAATGCGTTGGAAGCCCAATTTTCAAAGCCAAATATTACAAACACAAGAGCCAGCAGGATAATGTGTGCAAACATGGAAATTTTGCGCTTGGTCGCCAACTCTTGCCATTCATTGGCGATGAAATAGTTCCGCCAAGCCGATACACTATCGTGTGAATTGGTGGGTTTGGTCTAAGCAGGAGAAGATGGAAATTATTTGGATGAAGCGATTCATTGATACATTTCTCCAATCAAACTCACGTTTGTGCTGGACGCAATGGAAGGAGTGTCGAGCTGATGTAGCCGCTGTCCCATCGTGCTAATGTCAAATATTTTCGGACGTTCCCAGTCGATGAAGAAGATGTCCACATTTGCCATGTAGAAAAACACGCGCATCAGCTTAAGGAGCTGCAAGATGAACCGGAGAACTCGGATAACTTGTAGAACTCTCTAACTTCCTTCCTCAATTTCTCACCTTCAATGCGAATCCCACGTATATGAAGACTTCCACCACGCCCTGAACCTCCAGTGGTAACAGGAGATGTACGGTGCTTTGTGTTTTGTACGTGAAAAAGGCATGCAGGACGATAATCGCCAACACGATCAAGAACGCCGTACCGAGATACGAGCCAAGGTAGATGATAAAGTTCCAGAAGATCTCCATGTCGTAGTACATTTTGTTCTGGCGAAATTTGTAGCAATATGATTGAAAGACGCTCATTGAAAAGGCAAGCAGTATGAATATTGGTAGAAGAATCTGTAGATAAACATCCAAACGACGGCATATCAGGACTTGCTAAAGCGACAAGAACTAAAACTATCCGTACCTCAAGTAGAGAAGAATAGCTGTATGTCTTAGTAAATGACACACTAAACTCGAACTCGACCGTGCTTGTTGACTGGGAAAGGTGATCTCTCGATGACGTGTTGAGCAGTGCGTACTCAACCCTCAGCAGTGGTACCGAGATCCGGTTCGGATGTTTAGCATGATCCGGATGAAGCTTAAACTCTAGCTGAATCTTTCTCACGTACCGTAGAAAGAAAAATTGATTCCTCACATCCATCTCCCCGTAAAGCTTCGGCTTATGCAGCTCATTCAGTCCCGATACAGTATCCACAAGAAGAAATCGTTTTACCAGCTGCCAACGATCCGGTTCCGTGTCCGTGTTTTGACTGAAGGCATTCTCGATCAGCACCGGAACTGATCGCATCAGACGTACTCTCTGCTCGTAGTAGTTCACATAGAGCGACAGGAACTCTATCTCACTAAAGTCTTGCACGAGTCGGTGCACATTTAGCACACACTTGCGGTGATAGTTCTGTCCAAAGCGTATCCGCTGCTCCTGACTAACGTCGTACCGTTCGCAAAGATTCAGATCGGCAAAGCGCATTTCGCGAAATTGTCGCAAATGGCCATGCAAATTGTAGCTCACCAAGGTGAAATTGAGCGTGTTGTTTAGCTGGAAACGATGGTAATCAATCAGGAAGCTTTAGTTGGAGCCGCACGTGTGTTTGTGTGTTCGTGACGGCAATATTTGCATATTCGTGTTTAAGGATATTTAGGGGTGCAGCAAAATCTGAGCAAAAAAAAAAAAGAGCCGCAACACGTAAGGACGAAAGGTACCGCGAGTGCACTTAGGCCGAGATTGAACGATAATAAAATGGGCCTCAGCAATAAGGCGACGAGTGTATTATTATTATTTCCCTTTCTTGCCGTTTTATTGATCGTCTGCAACCTTAAGCAGGCTGTCTTAATTGTTAAAGAACCCAAGTCTCTTGTGAGCTATTTTCTTATTGATTTTAACTATTTAGGACGTCTGTTACAGAACATCTCACATTGATTGACATATCCGGTACAAACAGTCTACCACACCAAACCAATACCACCAGCGCACGGTTAAATATCGGTAAGTGCAGCAACGACGACGACTCCAAAGGAAAACTAACCAAAGCAAACCAATGTCAAATATTTGCTCCTAGTAACCGCTGCAAGGTATCAACAGTAGGTCCTACTGCCAGATAGACACCGTTTTTCTCATATTGGAATGTGACCGTTTTTCCCCCCTTTTTACCATTTCCCTCGGCTAACCATATTGCCATATCTTATGAATAGGACATGTGATTCGATTAAATATTGAAGAGGATCAGCCCGTAGCAGTGACCTTCGGCAGCGGTAAAAACATTTACCTGCCCAGTGAGACACAACATTATCCAGCCACACGGAATCACGCACACCGCATTTGGTTGCACTTGACCGGTAATCGATTAGCGGCAGAGGCCAAAAGTAGATTGTTGAAGAATTACTGACATTTTAGACTGTTTCTGTTTGTTAGTTATCAGGATGTTTTGAGAAATTCTGGTTCCAAACGATAGTCCTTCATCTTCCTATTTGTCGAAACAGGACTGTCTGTCTGTCCTCTTTGCATATTCAAAGATTTTTGGGCGTTCAACTGAGTCCAAAGACTTCGCTAGAACATCTGCCTCGTACACTCTAAACGCTAATCCTAAGAAGTGGGTCATAATCGAAGTTACATTTTCTTAACCTCTACAACCTCTACGTTATGTTTCTTGAGCATGTGCCTCTATATAAAATCTTTACACGACCCGGTTCCAAAACTGTCTCCCCTCATGACCCACTTCAGACGTAGAGAGTTCGAATGGTTATCGTTAAAATTAATCTTAGCGCATACATTATCCCCCGCGCAAACACTTTTTCCTTCGCTAATGAGTAGCATGTTTGTCCCTAAAAATATATTTGTCGTCGACGATGTTTATGCTGTAAACCCCCCTCCAAAAAATGGAAAAAAGCGGTCACGCAACCGGTCACGCTGGCATAATTTGCCCCTAGAAAAGGATTATTAAAAGCGCACGATCATAAAGTGAAGGAAGGAAGTGTAGGTTTTACTAAGACTTCTATTTGTGACTCCCTAACCTATCTTAAAATTAATACAATAGAAATTTACCTGGTTTGCGGCATCACTGTCGTAGCTGTAGTCCAGATACTTCTCAAGCAACTCGCCAACATACTTTCCACGGCGATAAAACAGTCCCGGCCGAGCGGCATCGGGTCCCAGCTTCGGCAAGGATCCTCCAACACCACCCGTTCCATCCCCGGCAAGATAACTCTGACTAGCACTAACAACGCTCGGCATACTACCTGACCCACCAGGGCCCGCACTAGCACCTAATGCGGCCAGGTCATACGTTTGATAGGTATAGAAAATGGCACACGGTGAATGCCGCTCTAGGCTGTAGAAGCTGAGAACGCACAAATTCGCCAACTGCTGGCAATGTCGCACGCTTCGCATCACATGACAAAACACTATTAAATACTTCACGTTCTTGTACACGTTCACATTCTGCCGGTTCTGGTGCAGGAACCGATTCAGGCTAAATGCTGGAAAGTGCTGTACGTCGCGTAGCAGTGACAGCGGTATGCAAAAATTATGAGCACCACGCGGATCACTGGACCATCCCCATTCCCGCTCGATGTATAGCACGTTCGCCTTTAGGTCACACTCGCAAACCGACCGTTCATTGCCGGGTGGAAAGGTAGCACGCCGTTGGTACACACTTCTGGTAGATTTCGTCGTATTGACGTTGGCTACTTGGATCGTTTTGCAGTAGTTGACCGTATCGAACCGTTCGCCGGCAGGGAACTGAGCAAAGAATTCGCTCACATTTTGGCAAACGGGCCGCTGAAGGACACTGTCATGGTCACGAATGGTCACCGCTTGTTCGTTGCACGTGCAGGACAGTTCTGGAAGATGGAAAGGAAATCGGAAGTGGGTTGAATCATGTGTCTCCTGTTATAGAATGAACTTTAGAATGGTGCAGTGCGCTCAGTGAGCTTATGTTTGTTTAATCGATACCGGGGAAGGGGTCGTTTGATTCAAAATTTTAAAACCACTACTGTAGACATCCGGAACTTTACTTACTGTCTTTGGACGGGATTAGGTGTAATCCGTCGTCACACAGATTGCACTTGAAGGTAAACAGATCATAGTGCTCATTCGAACGGCAGTCGTCCGGCGCGGCGTACAATTGCACATCATTCGAGTTGTAAAAGTCGGTATTGGCCAACACGACCAAGTCCCTACACGAGAGCGACAGCAATAGTAGAAGCACCAACGAATATCCCAGAATAAACAGATCCTCCATGTTGCTTAGGCTTACGGGGCACTCCTAATCTGCATGGTCTGTCCACTACACAACGCTTTCACTTTTACTCTGTTTAACCCCCCGAAAGTAGTCTAAAAGGGGCGGAGAAGGCTCTCAGTTGAACGCGTGTAGTGCTGACCCGCCTGTACCTTGTGCTAGACTGCATCCTGCCAGGCAGCTGAAAGGACTCGCCACCAGCGGGAAGTCAAGCATGTAAACATGGAAACATTTGTTTAGTGGGTATCACCAAGGAAACGAGGCTAGTGTGCAGAATACAATTTCTGGCCACAAACACAAACAACTGTGCTGCTGCAACAGCTGAAACTTGTAAATTGGTATAGGTGGGTTGGAAATTTATTTCCGAAGAAAAGGTGTTCCTTTATTTTGTACAATGTGTGGTACTCAAGCGAATCATGTTGAAATCTGCTCCCTCGAGGGCCATTATTCTTTATCAGCTTAATATAAGCTTTGCTACATTTTCTTTTTGTGATTTTTCCGAAATGAAATATTAAATTATGAAAACATGAATAGAATCATTTTATTGAAGATTAATCACTGTAGCAAGCACCGTCCCTTTCCAACGGTCGATTCGAAATCGATCCCACAATCCCACATGACGCACCAGCGCTGTCTTTTCGTTTGACAGTTTGGTTCCCCGTTTTCATTTTTTTTATTACCAAGTGTCGGTCGGTTTTATCATTTGTATGGGCACTTTATCCCTCCTCAGTTTTTCCCACGGGCACGGGTTTTCTTTCGCACTTTCTTCACTGAAAGCGGAAAACAACCGGCCACATTTGGCTTCCAAAGTTTTCCCAAAGCGCACGGTTCTGCAGTGCCATACTGCCGTACATCGGTGTTTGCCGTTGACCGACTGTAATTAGTGCCGAATATAGTGTTCGTGTTTGCTCTTCCTTCCGGGGGACGACCGCCAGCAGTTACGACACTGAGGAGAGTAGAAGATGTTCGAAGAAGCGGATAACTTTGCGGATCTGTTCCGCGGTGGACTGCCGTACTATCTGCTGATTACGCTGCCGATTTTGATCATTTGCTCGTCGAATCCGGTGCTGGCTGCGAGCGAGTTTAGCGTTCAGCGGATGTCACAGTACGACGTTCATGGGGCCGCGTACGGTAAGCAGACGGTTCCCCCTTTTCTGGCCTCCCCTCCCGGTTGAGGTTAGGAGAACTCGGATGCCTAAATTATTGTTTGATTAACGTTTTATGGGACCCCAGGTTGTTAACGTGGTTTATCTGTGCTCTTTCCCTCTGCTTTCAGGGTGCCGTGCATCGGCGTTAAATTTGGAAGCCAAATCATTGTACACATGGCAAACGTCCCGGCATTGTGTGTTGACCCGGTTGCAGGACATGACCATCGACCATTTCCGGGAAATTCGCGCTAAGGCCGGTGGTCTTGTGGTGCTGCTGCCGGAAGATACGGCCGCACTAAGCTTGGAGGACAAGCAGGTAAATATAGTGCACCTAAACCAATTAGTCGGAGCGCCTCCAGAACCCACTTTCACTAGGCCGCGAGTTCGTTGTACACTAATTGAATTAGAGAAGATACTTGTACTACTGGTGGCTTCTATACCGATTTACCTTTCCCTACCCCACAGCACATTCACCTGCTTGAGCAGGCAATGATGGTGCAGGATGTCCCCATTCCGGTGTACTTCTCCAAGTACGATCCCAAACTGAATGGCATCATCGATGAAGTAACACGTACCACCGTGCGCAATCAAAAGCAGAGCACACAGAAACGTGAATCCGCGTTTAGCGAAATATTCGGTTCGATATCCGCCAACGGGTACCAGATAGTGGTGTCCGGTGCGTCCCATGCTGCCAACAAACAGTCCAAGATACCGATCATTCAGGGTGAGCTGGCACCGCTCAAGCCCGGAAAAGCGTTGGACGGTGACAATAAGCTGCCGCTAATCATTGTAACGGCCCATCTCGATACGTTCGGCTTGACAAACTCCCGGCAGAGCAATGCGGATGTGGCCGTACTGTTAACGTTGGTCGAACTGTTTAGCAAGCTGCACGCGAGTATTCCCAAGTATCGGCTCATATTTCTGGTTTCCGAATCGGGCCTACTGCTCAACTTCCAAGGCATGAAGAAGTGGCTCGATTCGAATTTGGACGAAAATGTGCAGATACAGCATGCGGAATTTGTCGTTTGTCTCGACACGGTCGGCAAGCTGCTGGCGAACGAAAACATCTATATGCACGTATCGAAACCTCCCAAGGAGGGTTCGGCGATGAACGGGTTCTACAAAACACTACGTACCGTTGCCCAGAGGTATGGCAATGTTAGTGTCGAGGGTGTGCACAAGAAGATCAATCTGGCGGACACATTGCTCGCCTGGGAACATGAACGGTTCAGTATGAAGCGCATGCCAGCCTTTACCCTTTCAAATGTGAAGGTAAGTGCCCTCTAGGTCTGGAAGCAATTTGAATCGTTTGTTTTTTCCAGTAGCCCGATAACGTTTCCCTTTCCTTTTCGCAGAGCCATAAAGACCCAATGCGAAACACCATCTTCGAGGACGACACCGTGGAGGAGCAGCTGGACGCACTGGAACGGAATGTAAAAATTATCGCCGAATCACTAGCCAGCCACATCTACAACGTGCCCGCGGAAGATGGTGCGGCGGGAGAAATATTTACCGGCTCGATGGCCATCAGCCGGGAGCAGATCAAGCCCTGGTTGCACATTCGGTCGACGCAGCAGAACAACGATCTGAAGTATGCGTTCGAAAAGTATCTGCGCAATGTGAAGGTAACGTACGAGAAGCCGGATGCTCGCGAACCGGACTTCATGCTGTACGACGATCGGGATGCGCTGCTTAACATCTACAACGTGAAGCCGGCTATTTTCGACCTGTTCCTTACGTTTATGATTGCCGCCTACCTGACGGCGGTGTACTTTGCCATCTTCCACTTTTCGAGGCTGTACGGTTTCGTGTGTCGTATGACGGTAGCTAAAACCAAAGTAAACTAAATCCGCATCTCCTTTCCCATCATCATCGATCTTTTTAAGAGCATGGGTGTAGTGTGGGCGTAGTAGGAGAGCGTGTAGTAGAAGAGGACATTGTGTTTTGTTTTCCAGTTTTTTGTTTGTTTGTTTCCTGTTGAAACTCAATTTGCGGTAGCATGTGTTTTGCGATAGTTTTATGTGTAGCATTTATTGCAATGGTAAAATATCGATTATTTCTCTTCACTTAATGCTCAATGTGTTCATCATTTCGGTGGTGGTCATTTGTCCCTTAATTCCTTCATCATTTAGTTTGGTTGGTTGTGCGTTGCGAGTGTGAAATCATAACATCCATTTGCGTTACCCAGTACTACACTAGTCGGTAGAATGTTGAGTACATAGAAATTTGAGTCCCTTCGGTGGGTGTTAAGTAGAGATTGCATTTCTCGTTGCCCTGTTTTTTGCATGTTCCGTTCAAGCTGAGCACACATGCTCCCCTGCTATTAAAACCATGTGCGGGCAAATAATGTGCAAACCGAGAGCAAAAATAAATAAAACCATCTAATTGCCAATTATTGTTTGTTCGATTCCACCTCCAAGAAGAAATGAGCAAGAAAAATGGTTATTTAATATCATTGAGCTGAACAATACGGCACTGGACCGTCATAAAAAAAATAATAATATTGAGCTGGTTTTCGATTTAAAATATTTACTTCAAATTCCATCCGCCATGATGACAGTTGAAATATTTCATAGTTGAGTGTATACTCCCGGCGGTCGAGATTCGACTCTAATAAAGTTGGGTTTAAATGTAGTGCTGTACGCTGTTTTCTTTTATACGATTGTAAAAATATTCAAAGTTTTCTAGTTTATTAAACAAAAAAACAACTCAATTGATCATTTTTCCAAAAACCAAAAACGATTTTTTTATTGTCGGATGTTTGACAGCTGCCCGCCCCAGCTGTCAAGTTTGCATTTTGTAACGACAATTTACAACGAACAAGCAAAAGCAACGCTAGCATTTTGTGTGAGCTTGTGTGTTTACAGTGGATACAAAAAGCGAAACAAAATAGACGCATCGTGAGGAACAATTAGTTTTCATGGCTATAAAGCGAACAGCTGGTGTTCGTTGGTGTGAAGAACGTGTGAATAGTTGGATCAAATCGCGATAGTTGCACACCGTTTGAGCTTTCGGCAAACGAAGGTGCGCGTACAAAGACAGTGCGGTCTTGGAAGTAATCGGTTGATTGCCGAGTTATTTTTTAAACCCAAACAAAACAATGGCTTCTGCGATTGACAAGTAAGTTTGGTTTGCTCTCTGGCAATCATCTCGCCTACTTTGCTAACTTTGGCATTGTCTCCCCTTCAACAGGCGTCCCAATCTCCGCATATCGGATGTGGAAGAACTGATGCGAGAAACGGGCATGGACCAATCGGACACGGGAATCGGTATCGTGAACTACTTCCGGCGTAGACAGGCAGATTTCCACCGAGGACGGCTCTTTGATGGTTCGGACAATCAGATTAACTTTCGGCTGGATAATTTACAACCAGTACAGCACCAACCAGCACAGTCACAACCTCTAGCAGCAAGCACAGACGACGCCGAAAACAGTGCAAACGTTGCCATGGAAGCAGAGGCCGCTGTTGTGCTAGTTCGACCACTGTCGGAACTGTCTGTGGCTGATAGTAGAGTGCCATTGTTTGTAAGTGCCGGTCGGGCAGCTTCTAATTCTCCAGCACGCAGCACATCAAGGCCACTTACAAGCACCGTATGTAGCCCTCCCGGCAGAAGCACGGTTCACGTTAGCCCGATGGTATCCATGTCCAACAGAAAGAGCTCAAACAATCTGCAACGTGAACTCGTTCTACAGAAGCACAAACGAGAAAATCAAATGAAAATGGAATTTCTTCGCAATACCGCTTCCCAGCTGGCATCGAGCACACCGATTGCAGGTGAACGTTCGGAGCGTCGGGGCGAAAATTTGCTCGACCTGAGGGAAACGATTTCTCCCATCCATGAGGACACAGTGCAAACCACACCAGTACACGCAACCCGGCCAGTGAGTGGGGTGCACCGAGAAAAGCAAGTTTCGCCGTCGGGGCCGTCCACTACACATGCTCGTGCCATACGTACCCCGATCCCTGCTACCCAAGATGCGCCGGACGGAATGGATCGAGCTGGTCGCGAAACCACACCTCCTCCACAGTTGAATGAGAATGGTGTGGTTGTGGTACCGGAAACACCTAGTCCGGTGCGTAAATCATCTCGTATACCGAACACTCCGCTGAGTGGACTATCGTTAACAAAACGTACATCCCATCTAGCCATTCCGGGAGTGTTAGCATATCTTGGGAAGGGTAAATCTCCCCGCACAATTGAAGTTCGAAGTTCCGCTCCCTCTACACCATCACGAAGTATTCTGAAGAATCGAACAAGTAGATTGAATTCGACCAAACATAGAGTCAGCTTTTCGGAGCAATTGTTTGTCGTTCGGGAAAGTCCACCCTCGTCGAAGAGTTCGCATATGACATCGGATGAAGACGAAGTACAAGACATAGTCAACGACCCAGCAAACCCGGTTCAGGAACGGGCTGGCGATGGGGAAGAAAATGCTCAACAGTTGCGAGAGTTGTTCAGAGTGAGTCGCTCAAATGCTGTCGAAGAATGGGACGAAAACGCGTTGCAAGAAACACCCGAGAGGCACAATAATCGTACGAACGGAGACGCAGTTAACATGATTATGGACGATTGGAACGAAACGGAGTCGCGACGGATGGAGTTGAATGAACCGCAGGAGGACCGTGAGTTACCGGTCGCCCAACGTACTATCAATAATTCGATTGCGATCACCAACATCGACACACCGCGTACAGTGATGATGGACATTTTCGATCCACCGTCCGCTTTTTGTGATGTTGACGAGCCCGCACTGGAAGTTCCGCCTTCGCAGGAACCTAGTCAATCGCGCAAACGGAAGGCAGAAGAAGAAGGAGGTATTGGCGGAGACGGCAATGACGATAACGACAGTAGCAGTTCTGCTCGTCGAAGCTCGATCCACGAAAACAACGACCAAATGCCTAGGGTTTCGCCGAGGAAAATTTGCAAACCCACTTCAAACGTCACGATTAACAATACGCACCACACCGAGCGTTTAATGAGTGTGGATTCACCGAACGATCATGTACCGTTAGATATGATACAAGCGGTCGACATGATCCACAGCCGTGTCAATTCCGAGCTGGGGGTGAATCCTGGTGGTGCACGCGAGCTCGCCGACGAGCGACGAATCACGCTAAACATTCCCTCAAAACGACGCACCATCAAGACAAAGGTACACCCGGATGCGGAATTGTACATAAAAACGATCGAAAATGCTTGTTCGCAAGAAAGGATAACGAACCATCAGCGTAAGGATCGGCGAAAATTGTTTGCCCACCAAATGTCGGAAGCACAGAAGGAAAATGAAGCTGATGATGAGCCACAACCATTGCCAGCAACCCAAGACACCGTTGATTCGGTCGTGCAGGCGGACAATCAACAGAATCAGCTGCTTTATGGGCTTAAATCGTTGATAGTTCCTGTGCAGCGCTTGTCGCTCAACACCATTAATAGAGCCATAAATCCCGATGTGGTGGATACGAAAGAAATGGACATCAATGCGCAGCGCGAACAGGCCGCCATCGAATCTCCAATACAGGAGAAACAAAACGAAGAACAGAACGAAAAGGGTGATCGTCCGAAGAGGATCGATCGTGGTGAGCAGAATGATGAGAGCGCAGATGAGGAATGGGATCGTCCCGCAAAGGGCAAATCGAAGCGCGACCAACGTGATGATGTTGTGAGCAAGGAACAGAATCGTCCAGCTAAGGGCAAATCGAATCGCGAGAAGCGTAATGATGTTAAGAGCAAGGGTAAATCGAAACGCGTCCAATATGATGATGAGATAGATTTGGAGCAGGATCGGGAGTGCTCTGACGATGATATCGTCGATACGGAACACAATCGTCGGGAAAGGACTAAATCAAATCGCGACCGGCATGAAGAGGTTGTGGATATGGAACAGAACCGCACAAGTAAAGTAAAGAGCAAGGATGAATCGAAACGCGTCAAATATGATGATGAAAGGGCTAAATCAAATCGCGACCGGCATGAAGAGGTTGTGGATATGGAACAGAACCGCACAAGTAAAGCAAAGAGCAAGGGTAAATCGAAACGCGTCCAATATGATGATGAGATAGATTTGGAGCAGGATCGGGAGTGCTCTGACGATGATATCGTCGATACGGAACAGAATCGTCGGGAAAGGACTAAATCAAATCGCGACCGGCATGAAGAGGTTGTGGATATGGAACAGAACCGCACAAGTAAAGCAAAGGGCAAGGGTAAATCGAAACGCGTTCAATATGATGATGAGATGGATTTGGAGCAGGATCGGGAGTTATCTGACGATGATATCGTCGATACGGCACAAAATCGTCCGGATAGGGTTACATCGAATCGCGACCGGCATGAAGATGTTGTGCTTACGGAGCAGGATCGTCCGGAAAGGGGCAAATCGAAATCGAAAAACAATGCTAAGAAAAAAAAACAATCAAGAAAGTCCGATGTAATGTTTGACAAATATTTAAAAAATATATCGAACGAAATACGGCATCAAATCGAAAGCGAAGGTCCCCGCCGTAGTCACCGTAATCGGCGACTGGCTGCCGAGATACTGCGCAACAACCCAAACACATTGCAAACCGATGCACCGAAGTATGTAATGCCGACGATTAAGGATGTCTTAAAGTACTATCAATTGTCTGTGAAGCCCAGCAGCAAATCGAAGAGTAAGGGCCAAACTTCCTCCAAAACAGCTAATCATAAGGAGTCGGAAATTGTCAAAAAGTCGAAAGAGAATGTCCCTCCAACGGTAACATTGCCGGATGGGGAGAAGAAACCGAAGACCAGAGGCAGACCGAAAAAGGATCCTCGAACAGAGCCAGAAATGTTCGACGCTGATGGATTTCGCGTACCACCCATCCCGATGGGCGATGCGATACCGGGATCATCGTCAGCTGTTGAATGTTCTGAAATGGTTGATTCGTCTAGTCCTAACCTTCCGCCAGGTGTTTCGATCGATTCGGGTCTTTCATCCGCCGTTATGACGGTAAGCGATACATTGACTATCCTAAAAACAAAACAAAAAAAAAACCCTCTTTTGTTCCTTAAAAACCATGTCCTAATTTTCTTTTCTTCTTTCAGGGTGATGATGCACCGACGAAAATGAAAAAACGAACTAAAATTTCCTCGAAGCAACATACCGCAGCAGACCAACAGGAACCGTGCTGTTCGTACGATTCGTCTTCGTTAAACCCACCAACGACCAGAGAAGTAATGGACGAGAAGCGTAAAACGCTCGATTGGATGATGATGCTGATGGAGAAGCAACCGTATCGTCCTCCGGCGTTGCCAATGGTAGAAGTGCAAGGCTTTACCCATCTGTCGCTGGAACATTTGGTGTTCCATGAGAAGGATGGTATCGGGTACTCGTTCTACGTCTACTCGAACGGGGACAATTTTGGCTTTTTACGGTTTCCGCCCAATACATCCAAACGAAGCACACGCACCAGAGGATGTTCGTTGGTAAGTGGTGACATACGCACAGGTGTGAATCGTTCTGTGTGGAAATTGATTTAAATGTTTTTTTTTTTTTTTTTTTTTTTTTTGTAGAAATTTCTTATTCTTAGTGGTTCGGCAGACTTCTCAATCAACGAAGTTAGAGTAACGGCTGTTGGAGGTGATTTTTTGATGATACCGCTCGGTAAGTATATGAATTTTTGTTTTCTATTTGAAACCGTTTTACAATATTTTTGGCCAACAACAAGAGTTGGCCATGGTTAACGTAATGCAGCAGAAGCATTCTTGCGAATTGATCATTGATTGCGATCGATTCCGGATAGTAGGTACGAAGTCCGGATAGTAGGTATCCACGAATCGGTTCTGAAATCGATTATGGAACCAATTCTGGTTCGGAAATTTATTTCTAAAATCGGTCCCGGATTTGGTTCTGGAATTGATTTCGGAATTGATTCCGGAATTGGTTCTAGAACCAGAAACGATTCGGAAAACGAAATCAAAATCAGAATCGGATCCGAAAATGGAATAGGAATCAGAACCGATTCCATACACGGAATCGAAAGCAGGTAGTTCCGACTTCGAGTGCCAGGACTGACTATATAACGAATTGGGATAATTAAGTCAAATGAAGCTAGTAATGGCAGGTCACGGACCTCTTTGAGATTTTACAGCCAACTGATTTGCTGTACTTACTTCCTCGCGCATCGTTTTCGACGGTGTAAATCGTAGATTAAACCTCCACGCGTTGTCATAAACAAGAAGATGATTGTTTTATTGCTCCTCGAAAAAAAAAGCCTCAATAATTATTTTCTATCTTTGTTTTCGTTTTCTCTCACACATCCAGATTCATCGTATTACATTGTGAATGGACCGGCCACAACACTCATGTTTATGATAAAATCCAGTGCAGATCTACGGTTGTCTGAAAATACTGTTGGCTAAAAGTAGCAATGTTTGTTAATAATTTCTAATAATTCCTAAAACAAAAAGTCCCCGGATCGGACGGGATGGACGGTAAGGTGGCAATGCAGGGGGTGCAAATATGTCCACAACTGTACAAAGGTGTAAGAAAACTCACTTTATTAATCACTCTCTCTCTCTCTCTCTTTTGTTGTTTTGGAGTTTATTTTTTCATTATTTTGTTTGCTCTACTAGTTTCCAATTAGTATTTCTTCCAAGAATTTCCGAACTGAATTGATCGATGTTAGTAAATTGAAATTAGTGAATAAATTATTATCACTTGAAAAGGATGAAATATGGGTGTGATATGTTCAATTTATCGCTTAGCATTCTGCCCTTACACATTATGGATAGGATTTAATGGGGGAATCGATTAAGCGAACACATTTGCTTTTGGGAGGCGTGAAAAAGAAGACGTACATACAAACAGAGAAGAAAAACACGAAAGTGCTGCACACGTGCTCAACCGACACTCGTCTATCAATGTAGGCCACCATCGGGTTCCGTCGTGCGACCCTCCCGTCCTCCACAACACACCAGCCAAACGGTGGACTGGGAAGAGAGAAACGCTGTTGATGCCACCTTACATAATGTCTGCATGTCAGGTTAGACACGTGTGGCATCGCCGTCGCTAAAACCCCCGCCGTTCCATCCACTGTGACCCACTTTTTGCTTCATGCCGTGCTGCTGCTGCTGCTAGTTTGTTGGTTTCCGTTCGTTCAGCTGTTTTTTTTTTCTTCGTTTGTTTGCTGTTTGTTTTTCCTTCCGGCGCCCACGCGTCGTCGCACTGTCTGCGTCCGGTAGGCAATGGGATTGAACGAAAGCAATTCAAAGACCTCGCGCACGTACGAATGCGTGTCACGCCGCGAATGACAAACGACGGTAGGAAAGCGCTGTCGTTGCTGAAGGAGATTAGCAATTATGAACGTTATGTTTATTACTGTACGAGATTGGATGGCTTTTTTTTTTTTTGCTTTGCTCAGGTATGCCCCATTACAGTAGAATTGTCAACTTCAATTACAAGTAGTACTTGTTTTAAATAAATCTAAAAAGGTTATTTAAATTTAAAAAATCTAACATGCAATCATTCAATAGTAACAATTGTTTTATTCATGTGAACAATGTTGCTAGAACGATTGTTTTAGATATTAGGAGGCTTATTTTTGGGTGTGTTCTGCAACCGTGTTTGGTGTTCAAATCCCTTTTTTTTGCTGTTTACAAAAGCAAAATAACACGTGACCAATCAATCAATCAGCTTGATGGCTGCGAAGATGACCATCGTCGTCTTAACACCATCGATTTGTCACGAGTTTATTACAGCATGACCACGTGGTTGACAGAAGGAAAAAGATTATGCCCTGAAGATCGTTTCCCCTCCGTCCCTCCGTCCCTCCGTAAACACACAGTCTTAACTAACACCCGGAGAATGCCGGGAATCATTAGTGTCAGATGGCTTTACGGCCAGTTGCAACTTTAGTAACTGGGAGCGTGCCATTGGATATACCTACAGGCGGTCGCGTGGCTGTAACGTGGCTGATATGCAGGAAAGAAGTGAAAAACTGAGTGTCGGCAATGTGTCGAAATGTGAGCAGCCGCAGTTTTCAGACAAAACCTGCTGCTCCACGTGCTGATGCCACTCGGGACGATAATATGCTGCTCTGTACTGGGTCTGGGTACAGAATGTGTGTATGTGTGTTTTGTTACACCTTTTACTAACGAACAAAACAAACGACTCTGGCCGATCTCATGTTACCAAAGAGAGTAGCAGGTGAGCTGTTGGTGAGTAATGTCGATTCCGGGTGCTCTTAATGAGTTACGCAAGCATTTTTTTGTTGGCCAAAAAGAGTTGTTTTTTTTTTGTAAATTCTAGAACGTAGAAGAGGTTACTTTGCAAGCACTCTTATGCCCTTTCTTATCGGTACCGAACGTCTACTGTACACCGTTAGGTGACTTCCTTGTCCGGAAAGCATGCAACATTTATGAAATGTAAAATAGCATCACAGACAAGCTAGAACACAGAACACAGAACCCTATCAAACGATTGCATTTTCACGTTTTCCGCGAGCCTAGCCTTCATCCTCATCGGATGTCCAACGTGATCGTACCAAAGGTGCCTCAGTGCGGGCTCATGATTTATGAATGATTTCAGTTTATTTACAGCATATCATCGGTACCTAGTAGAGTTCAGGCAAACGTGACATTGGGACACAGGACACAGAGCTAATGGCGCCGCCGAGTGGCCATCCGTACGATGATCCAAACCAGCAAAAAGAAGGCTTAGAAAATATTGAGAATAATATATATATTTTCCAAGCAAATGAGATTGAACTTTAACCTGTCGTTGCTAACATCCAGCGTGGTAATTTGTTCTAGGAAGAAAGTCGAATTAGATTGTGCGTTTTTAGTGGGACTTTTGGTGCCTAACACCGTGGTGTGGTTCTAAGAATCCGGCACGTGCTATGCGTGTGATTCTGCGACGAATATGTTCCCTTATCGAACGTACTTGCGTTAGTCAGTTGAAATATTCAAAAGATTTAATACGAAAAGCGGTCTAGGAGGATTTTGGAAGAAAAGAGAAGTCTGTTTTACATACTAAATTTGCCTCATAATGTTAATGCATTGTTTTCCAGCCATGGCACGCCTCGTACCACGTGGTAGAACCAATCGTTAGTTGTCACCGCACTTAACGGACATACCGGAACGCAAACAGAACTGAATTGTAAATTGCAATTTGGCTAAAAATATATACATCACACATTAGAGGGCACACACACGTAGATCTGTCAAACGATTCTTTTTTTTGCGTTTGTGTCCAGAGTTCCGATTTCGGTAGGGGGTCAGATGGTAATAGAAAGGAGAGAAAAAACATACTACATAATTCACAAATTGCACACGGGGTAAACCACGCGTTGTGAAGGATTCTATCGATGCGAAACCGATGGAGGATAGGATTGGTGTATGGCGACCGATTAGCAAAGCCGTGTCTCGAGCACGTGTTCTGGCAGCGTTCCCCGTGACTCACAATGGGATTTTGCAATGATCGAGGGAAGGGAAAGGGGAAGTAAATGTGATACGCGAACAAAAAGTGTATTTTGCTTTGTAATCATATCGACGATGTGTGGATTGATTGTGGATTAAATTCGAAGAAATTCGGTACGCAAAGGTCGGCGAACACTCGTTGTGTAGAACGCTTTACAACCAGGAAGTAGGTGGGAGTGGCGGAGTGGAAACGAGGGTGGCAAAAACATACAAAGGATGAGTGTGCGAAGCATACATATGGATCGAGGGGTGGTTTTCTTTTCAATCAATTGATCAATTGTTCAAATCAATGTAAAACCTAGGAATTTGAGAAAATTTTGCCAATGCAATTGCCCTCTTGCTTCCCTTATATCTAATAAACCGAGGTAGTATGAAATCACTAGTTAATGTTTTAATTTAAAATTATAGAACTAATGCTGCAAGTTCAAAATGCATCACAACGGCCACGTGTTCGATACCCTTGCAATCTACAGAATGCAAAAACGAAGAGAGAACATTTTATGTACGAAACGCATTGAGAAAAGTGCTGGAGAGCGTTTTTGGGGCACAGTGCTTACCGTAGTTAAATTTTTTTTTAAAAGAGGTATAATTTAAGGCGATTTTCGAGGCTAGTTTAAAGTTAGTAGTAACTTAGGGAGCGGAAACCAATTGACTGCTTCTTGCGATGCGATTTTTCCGAACCGGATACTATTGAACTGTCATTAGCATAAAATCAAAGTTGCTGTGGTCAACCGCATACTGTCATGAGGACTTGGTCTATCACAGTCGTCTGTGTGTATGGTCACCAAAACCTTTGCGGGGTTGTGTCAAACGATGCCATTTTCAGCCTGATGCAAGGATTTCTAATTTGTTGTATAATGGTAAGATCGCTCTTCTCCACTGTTCTTAACTACATACGGGACCACCAAGACTTTTGAACATCGAGTGCCTGTGTAAAAAAAGCTATAAATATATGAAATGTTTTAATGATTAAGCGATTGTGGCACATGTTTTTCACTCGGTAGCATACCGGACTGCCCAAATCGGAAACCCGGTTTGGGATCAAATAATAAAGAAATAAAGAAATCATAAATGGAAGGCCAAAACCACTAAAGCTGAATTGCGGGCTCTGGAGGGAAGTGCAAGATCCCTTCTTGTCATGTTTCTATGTTAGCACCAAACCCTTATTGAAAAGGCAAAATTGTTGTAATTTATGTATCATTTTCCTTACACTTATTTTTATTTTCAAACTCACATAATGGTCACACACTGTAACATAACCGCGGGAGCGGAGAGCATAACGCATCGAGAGAGCGGGAAAACCCCTCCCGAGAGCACGCGGCGTGCGCTGAAACATAAACCAGCCCCATTTGATGCGAGGAATGTTTGCTTTTGTGTTCAGAAAGGCAAGAGAAACGCTACGAAACTGTTGTGTGTGCAGTACGGTACGGTCGGTCACAGTCGTAACGAAAGTAAAATTTTTATCCATCGGATTTTCCGCGTGAAGCCTAGCATACAGTGAGTTTGTGTGAGCATAATCGTGACGAGAAAACAGACACAAACCAAGAAAAAAGAGCTAGAATATTGAGCAGTGAAGTGCAATCGTGCAGTGG
The DNA here is from genome assembly GCF_943734695.1 of Anopheles maculipalpis. Classification (NCBI taxonomy): domain Eukaryota; kingdom Metazoa; phylum Arthropoda; class Insecta; order Diptera; family Culicidae; genus Anopheles; species Anopheles maculipalpis. The sequence goes on from NC_064871.1 coordinate 5,360,012, forward strand.
TGAAAATTGTCTGGTGTTTTGGAGCAAGTAATTAGCGCGTTTAGTGCAGCTGTCCCTTCTAACAACAAACACATACATACACAGGCGGAACGCATTCTTTCGTCTAGGGTTTTCGCCCATCACGCAAGCATAGAACAGCGAAACAAAAAAAAGGGGAAAAAACCAAATCGCCCCGAAAAAAAGAAGAAAAGTGCGTACAAAGACGGCGGTGCATTTGATGTTTTTCGTCGCTTGCTTTGTTAAAGGTGTGTGTGTTTTTTTTGTTTTTTTGGTGGTGAATGATTTGAGTGTGTTGCGGGACGGGAAGCTTTTGGGGTGACTTCGTCGGTGAATTGTTTTGCTTGTGCATTGTGTCTGTGAAGCAGTGTGAGCGAAATAAGCGATTAATAACAACAACAAAAAAACCACAACCACACGGAAAGGCAAGCGCGCCCAAAACTCCCCTAAATCATCTACACAAAGGCCCTTGGTGTGTGGGGTTGCAAAATTTTAGGCAGACCCTGCTGCTGCTGCTGCAAATAACACGTGAAAGCGACGTGCAAAAGTGTGAGCGAGAGAACCAAAGCGTGCCTCACCCCCCAATACACCGGGCGTTGAAGAGTGGTTGGCTGTTTTTTCGTCTGTTCGTTGTTGGCCGTTTTGTCTGTCTCCTCACGTTGTTTTGCAGCGGCCATTTTTGGTGCTGTGTGCTACAGAAAGTGTGTGCGTGCGTGTGTGCTTCCGAGAATTTCCTTACCTACCCTGAAAGAGGGTGTTTTTTGTTCGACCGTGGTCTCCCCTCCACACAAGATCCGCCGTCTTGTGTTTAGATATCGCGTCGCGGTGTACCGCGTGCTGTGTGTGCTGCACAGCCCCTCTTCGATCGGCATTGTTGGTGTTGGTGGTGTACGGGGGTGCGACTTTTTTCATCCCTTTATTCGCACAAGCGCGCGCGCGTGTGTGTATACACATAATCGACCCAGACGGTCGGTTCCTCTAAGGCAGTGTGTGCTTAGATAGATCTGCTGCGGTGCGTTTTGTGGTTGCTGCAACAGGAGAGATTCATCGCACGCGCGCGTGTTCCACCGGCCATTCGGCGAAAGAAATAAACAACAACAGCGCCCAAGTACAAGTGTGTGGTGCGGTTATTGCTGGTGCTTTTCGTGGGAAAACAATCAATTTTCGGCTGCTTCCTGTGCAACTGGACCCTGGCCCGGAAGTGGAAATTGAAAAGGGGAGGTGAGTGTGAGGCATCAGCGAAACGGAAATGAATTTTGTTCGAGGTTTCGTCAAGGTTTTGGGCGTTCGAAATTGAGGGTACCTGCTGCTGCTGCTGTTACCTGTTGAGTGGCAATGGAAAGCAGAAGCTACATTTGGTGTGGTGGAATTTTCAATCAAAAAATGAAGGTTAATCTTTTCAACCTCCAGCTGTGGCGCTGAAAGGTCTTAGTTGGCTTTGCTTTTCTGGACTGAACTACACACCAAAAAGTCGTCCAATGAACCACAAGATGCGTTATTTCGCTAGTAAAGACGGCCATTAAGGAAAGACTTACAAATCTGGTTAAATTACTGTAGGACTTCTCTGAATTTCTTCTTCTTCTTCTTCGTTTAATGACCTTTTATAGGTCACGCGGTTTGCCGAATGGCTTACTAGATTTGGTGATGATAAAAACGCAGTTGGCTGAGTCTCGATTCTGCCAACACTGAACACTAGCGATAGTCGGGTATGGAACGTTTCAACGGTTCTAGCGCCAACTCCTCAATTTTTTGTTGACTGCTTTCACTTTAGGAGCCGTTTGTCCCCATCATTATCACTCATGACTGATCGTCGTCGTCCGATCATCGCATCGCATCAATTATCGCATTAAAATCAGCACAAATAGATCCTGCTACGGATAAATCATGATAAGGAAAAAGGCCAAGAATTCTCGAGGTATTTTGCAGTTGCAGTAAGTCATAACTGTACAAGAAATGTTTCATGCAGTTAATAGTTCTTGGACAGTCAATACAGAGAACATCACTAATTACTAAGGTTCGTGGAGTTTAAATAGAGTTGCCATTTGCAATTAGACTATGCTCTTCTTACTCATATTTGCCAAAGAGTGCATGTCTCAGAAGCATACATTTTGGAGCTTAAATATTTTGTACACGTTTCAGTGTTCCGACAAGAACTTGAAATGGAGACATTTTCTCAGTAATTCAAAACTATTTTACATTGCGCAGGGTTATGTCAAGGAAACCAACTTTGAGAGTTTAAAATCTCGCCAGATACTTGTACCTAGGAGGATGGTTTGGAAAACTTACCCCATACACTATCACGTTTCGGCAAGTTAACGATCATACAATCAACCGGTTCTCTTTAATTATTGATATGTTGTTTTTTTTTTCAATATCGCTTTATAATAAATCAAAATTTTGATAACTTTAAATGAAAATAAAAATATGGAAAACGTCGTCGGTAAATTATTGCAGTTCAATTTTTTACGTCAATATTGCAACATCATCCATCCGGAACAATCTGACACAACAGGTTTAAGTGTTTTATTTTGTCCTATTTTTTTTCCTTACTTTACGCTTGCCCTATTTTTGTCTACTTTCGGGTGGCACACTATCAGCTCCAGACATATGGGTGTGCTTTGGGTTTAAAAAAAATCCTTTTTTTGGATCATCTGCCACAGGAAAGCAATAAAAAAAATATAAAACTTTCTTATTATCTGACGTGATTTTTTTCGATGTCTTCATCCCGTTGTGCCCCTATTTTGACATGTTGTCGAGTCTCGGTACCGCTGATAACAGCATGTGCAACCGTTGGATGTGTGTTTTTCGTCGTCCATATTTGTTTCTCTATTTTTACTAGCGCCATTAGTGCGCGGTTATTGCAGGGAAAGTGAATTATCTGGACGCGAAACGGCGGTTGCAAATAGTAGTAGAAAAAGAAAAGCTTCTCAAAAGCCGCGGTACAGTACTGATTAGGAGGGCGTTCGTTTTTAGTGGTGGAAACAGTTGCCTTTATACCACTGAAGAAGACCACCTTTAATCGGCGATCGTTCGCTTTTTCTCTCTCGTTTTTTAAACATCTGGTTCACCTCGGTGTTAAAGATCGAACATGTACCTCATTGTTGCTCTACACAAGAAAAACAAAAAATGTTCTAATTAACGTTTTTTTCCTCTTTCCACTTTTAGTGAATCGTCCAGCTTATCTGACATCGGAATACACGCCGTACACAAGCGTACAAGAAGCACCAAAAATGCCTCTGTCGATGGTAAAAGCACCGGCAACCGGTGGTGAAGATACCGGTAAGGATCGCTTGCTCGACCCGTTATCTCCGGTGGAATCGCGAAGCGAATCACCACCACCGATATCACCAAGCCACAGTCCGGCCCCAGTAGCGACAGCGCAACAAACCACAGCTACCGGCTTTCCATTGGCCGTTGCCAACTTCTCCGTGATAAACTATGGTAAGGGTAGAAAAAAGTATTTCGATGTCTAATAAGCGATAAGTACGTTATGGGGGCGAAAGTCATATGAAGTCTCCACGTGCTTGGGCACATCTGTAGACGAACGCGCGAGCGCGCGCGCCTCGTCCAAGTGATCGAACAAGCACGTGGACGTTGATGATGGTCATCGTCGGATCAATCACACTCGCGAGAGATAGCGTGAGTGACAGATTAATAGTTCCGTGCAGTTTACTGCCGCAGTCTTTTTTATAGCCCCCGGGAGGCTCGATCCTCGGTTAGGGTAGGTCAGTGCGCATACGAGATGCGAAAAGTCAATTTGAAATTAATTGGACGCCTCGCGGTGCGGAATCTTGATCGAGTCAAGTGAGACGATGATCTGTTATCTCGCCAACTTCATTCGGATACATGCGCGAATCCACCCCAAAGCGGCTGAAGCTGACGAGCAAACACGAGGTAAAATGGATGAGATGATCTAACGGCAACTGGTCTGAAGTCTAAATAGTGCTGCGGCTTGCAGTAGCTGATCAGAGCCGTAGCCGGTTTTGCTCTCTTGAACGCACCACAAACACATACGGTCGCGATTTACATTTTCTCCCTTCGGTGTGAAAAGGCTTATGGGGTGGAAAGCAAGGGGGTGCCAACTGGCTGGTACCGATGATTGTGGTTCGCGTTTCATGGCGCGCACGTCACGTGTATTGGCAAGTGCTCTGTTGCTGTATGGTGGTGGTGTTATTGCGCGCGCCAACCATGCGCGGCGGCCGCTACAGTCAACGTGCTCTCTCGTCACTGAGAGTGCGTTTCCGTTTTCTTATTTTTTTTAAAGTTTTTTATTGCAGTGCAAAATCTGTCTGGGCAGCGAGAGCGAGATGCAACGGCGAATTCCGTGGCAAACTGCAAACTTGAACTGCATGCAGGCACCTTTTTTGCGAGATACGTTCAGGCCCAGCAGTGTGGCTGGCTGGGAACGAAAGTAAAAGTTCTCGTTAACAGCGAGAGTCGAGTGTTTGTGCTCGTGAAAACTTGAAACGTTGGCGGACGGCGGTCAACAATTGACCAACGACGCAAGTTATGTAAACGTAATAAGCAGCTGGTTTCCAATTTCTTCACTGTGCATTTATGCTCAGGTTTTTGTTTCATCTCGTCCGTAATCCCTGACTAGTTTTGAATGTTTTACGGGGACAGCAGCGGACACGTCAATACCGTTATTGACATGTGTCAGTTTGAAAACTTCAAACTACTCCAACACCAACATTTCATCATCATTTGTCCTTACTCCTTTTTGTCGTCCCGGACGGCGAACCAATCGGGCTTATAACGGTCAAGCGATCCAATCACTTGCTAGCACACGTGACGTGTGCGAACGTGTGTGCTTTAAAAGAAAAATGTTCGCCGATGGACGGAGATATTAAAACGGAGTGGTTTTCTGCGCCAAGAGCGTGTACACAAGGGGCACCACATAAAAATCTTCGTCATCAGCATGGCTCTCACTTCCGGGGGACTACATTGGCTAAAGGTGGCCGTATGTATCGTCGTAGAAATGGTTCGACCGAAATGACGTCAATTCAAAGCGTCATCCAGCGCGATGTAAGAGTCGTGGAATGTTGTGGTGTGGAGATATAATCAAGGAAGGGAATGGAAAATAGTCCATGTCTAAGGGAAAGTGTATATGAAACAGGGTCTCAGACTTAGCCTTTCCCTTTACACTTTACTGATTATCTAGTTAAATTAAATAAAGAGTATAGGAAATGGGTAGACTAATAGCTATTAGGTTTATTGCTCATTAAACTGCTACAAGAGAAGTAAACTAAGTAACTTCCCATATATGTATATGAGATAGGATAGGAGGACATAGTCTAGTGGAGATTTGATTCTGGACTGGGGTTTGATCTTTCTCTCGAAGCAAGGACTAATCCATCATCCAAGTAATATCTACAAGTCTAGTAAGTTATTAGATGGCCAAGCGTGACTTAAAATAGAAGGACTTTGTGCCAAGCAGAAGCAGATAATGGTAATAACTGATCCAGCAAACCTTAGTTAATTTCGATTTAAGTTTATGTTCGTTTTGTGATTTCGAGAGTATATTCTGATAAGAGACTAAAGCATGCTGTAATACCGAGAGCTCAGCGCTCGTAAGAAGTAAGAAGACTAAAAAAACAAGTACACTTACTCAATCGCCGAGAAAGTCCGTGTTATCACCTCATCGTATAAGCCCCATAGTGGCATCCTGTTTTTTACTCACCCTCCAAAACATCCTCCCACACACACACGCACCCACACATCTATCCCGGGGGGCATGGGTGGGTGGAGACCTGGTCAGCCTGTCCGAGAGATCTGTGTCTCAAGCAGTGAAAAGCATCGCGCTTTGCATGGCACTGAACAAAGCGGACACGTGACCGAGCACACAGCTCGCGTTAGGCCTCGTGAACAAATGGCCGTACAAGAGGGGCGTGTAGAGTGGAAGGACAGAAGGCTTTAGAACCATAAGAGAAATCCCGATGGTAATGAGTTGCGGGCGAAAAGAGGTACAAAACAAAACAACACCGGAGCTGAATAAAAGATGTATCAATTTCATTGCAACGGAGGTAACCTGGTACGGAACGGAAACATGGCCCGAGCGGATGTGTGTGGATCTATTACTAGCGCTAGAGCAGCGTCTATACACATGGCTATTCGCTTGGCAAAAGGATTGCGGCTGTGCGGCTCGCGCGTAAGTATTGCACCTCACGCGTGATAGTGGCCGAGCACGTGGTTTTTAGCGTCGTACCCGGTCCGTGTCACGGCATGTGTGTATGTGAGTAGTGTGTGAGCACTGTACTTGCGCTCTAGATTCACTCACCACGAACGCCGCGTCAGGCTGACGTAAAGTGGTGTCGCACGGTAGACGGCTACGGAGGGATAAATGTGTGACTTCCTGCTTGTTGTACGGATCCCGACCCCATTCCCCCATACCGTGTGCTTCCGTTGCTTCCACACAGCCGGGCAAAGCTACACGCTAGCAATAGTTTGCTGGACGGATCGAGCAGGCGGAACCGTTTCTCCCGCTCTCGACAACGGTTGCATCCACGTGGCCTCGGACCTGGGACTCGCGAGTGTGAAAACGTGTTCGGCGACGCTGTTGTGCACGTTGTGTGCCGGATGGGTTTTACAAAACCCGTCTGCCCCTATCCCGACGGGCCTATGCCATGTGGTGTACACGTAGAGCTCCAGGTGCAAGTAGACGCTGGTGACATCTTCCACGTTGATGATTAAGGGACCGTAGGGTTGAGCCGATAGTCAGGTTGGGGGTGCGAACGCACAAACAATCGCTTGAGCAATTTAAACTATTAGCAAGCGAGTCTCCGGGGGAAGGGGAGTCATTTTTTCTACGGGTGAATGGCCGGGTTGGAGCTGTGTGTAAAAACTATTTGGACAAGTAATTGAGTCGAGAGGCCTGTGCCGTTGTGTGTTGCCAAGTGAGGATAAGATAATGGGCTTGGAATTCTGAGCCGCCGAAGTCAGTCTCAGACACCAACTCGTTCAAAAACTGTAGTAAAGATCAGGTGTCAAGTTTTATTAGCTTTATTATTCTTTTGTTTCTTTATCAAACTGTTGCGATCTTTGTTTCCTTAACGCATTCTCCCTTATGTCTGTGATTTTCTGTTTGCTGGAGGCTAAGTCTGCGTGTCTAGACTTTAGAGCGCGAATGACGGTTCGTCCGGCGGCGGCCATCCACTTCACACTTCGGCAGCGCTGACTGGCTGACTGGCAACAGCAAGCGCGAACGCAGTCGAACAGATCGGCAGCAGGGGCTTTGTTGACTTCACTCCAGTGGCCCAGAACGTGATCTTGCCTGCTCGGGCCTGGTCGATGGAGAAGGTGCGGGCGTGAAGTGCTCTCTTCTGTCCGGTCTGTTCGTTTCTTTCGGTGGCGGCCCCTGTTGGTATTTATTACCGCCGGTTCGGATCTGCTCCAGAACGGCGCTGAAACAGCAGCGTTTCGGTTGGAGGTGGTATTTATTTAAATCGCGTTCCAACTGCACAATGTTCTGCTGACGAATGGCATCAGGCACAGAGAATGAGCGCTATTCATTATTTCCAAGCGCGATATTGCAATATGATTTAAGCACAAACATGTGTTGGGTGGGTTTTTTAGAAGTTACGTGCTGCGTTACTGCTGGTTAGACTTGAGGTTTCAGTCACCTAACAACAGCTCAAGTGGGGACGTGTAAATCGGGCGTAAAAAAGGGGAGTGTGCGATGATTTTTGTTCTCCCCAATGGCGTTCCCAGCAACGTGACGATGTTTGCGCTACATTGTTGGAAATCCAAACCGAAAATCACTCGAACGAAGAAGCGTGCAGTATTTATATTTTGTGAAGCAGTTTCGCTTGGAGAAGATTTAATTAGTTAAGTAATTAGTTGATCTAATTAGAGGCTCTAGATTGGCACACGAAAATATCGTGCTGAGATGTGCAACGTGTAGATTTCTTTAGCAGCTAATCTGCCAATCGTCTGAAGCGGCTTTCTATTAATAATATTTTTATCAGTGATATTTAATTGGATTTCTCGAACTCTTCATAGCGTTGCGATGGTGCTTAGTGGCGGAATTGTTAATTAGGAGAATAAATAGATTTTTTTCGAATCTCATAATAGCCTTTTTGATAATTTAAGTCAAGCATGTCTAAAATGACCGACGAAGTTCTCGTGAGATTCTCGATAGTCTCGCTAGTTTGGACAAACAGATTGAAGTTAATACAGCTTAGTATACATTACTTTCATCTAGATCTAGAAAAAATATCAAGCAATGTTTTAGAAAGTTTAAATGCTTTAATGTCCATTTTCTCGTTTCGTTTTGCAGTGGGTAAAATTCAAAAGCAATCATCATACAAAGCATCCGCGCGTTGCCGAACACCTTACGAACGGTGTAGTCTGAGGTCTGGAGGACCACCACCGTCAAGTCGCATCGTAGAACCCCAGATGGACGACACAACCAGCTCGTCAACCTTCTCCTCGATGGAGTTCGGTTGCAACAGTAGCAGCAGTATCAGCAACAACAGTACGGGCATTGGCTGTGACACCAGTCCCGAATCTAGTGATCAGCAGGATAGTATCGACACGGAAGACGGAAGCATATCCGGCCCACGATTACGCAGCCGTCGATCGATGAGTGTCTCCTCTAGCGGTTGTTCCAGCTCAATGGATGATCGAAACTTTGATTTCTCGCCCCTCGGAAGCATCATTAGCTGTCGGTAAGTGTAGAACACTGCGGCTGATATATTCGTCCACTTGTGACTAATGCTTTCGTTTTTTTCCGGCTGTTTGTTTTTTGCAGGTGTAACTCGTACAGCATGTCCGACTTTGATGACGATGGGTTCCGCGAGGATAGTAGCGTGTCGTCCGCGTACGCCGTGCTGTCTGGGTCGCGATCGTATCAACCGCATCACCCGCTGCATCACCATCACCAGAACGTACCTCACCATCCGAACAATCACAAGGGATTGTTCGATATAGCACTGAAAACGGTGAAGCTGATCCGGCGCAACCAAGAGCTACAGCACCGGTTGGCCCAGCTGCAGGAAGAAACGAACGCATTCATCGACTCGGTGATGGCTAATCCGGAAAACGAGTCGCTACGTTCGCATTTCTACAGTACACAGAACAAACGTCTACCGGCAACGGTCCCGGTGACGGTGCAGAAGTGAGCCCCTGGTTAGTTATCGAACGGTTTCGGGGTCGGAATAACAATCGCACGGAATTAAAAAGCGCTACAAAAAAAAAAAAAATCGAATGCCAATTTGATGTTGAAAAGCTTACAATTGTTTTAGTTTTTTGTTTGCGGCCCCGGTGTGCCGAACCACATCCCTCAGAACATTTGATTAATTTGTTGTTTAAGAAGGAAAAGGAAAAAAGTAGGATTAGTTTTGTAATTTTATTTCACCATTCCCTCAACCATAGGATCGGGAAGATTATTAAAAGGCGATCTTTTTCTTTTAATTTATTGCCGGACAAAAATCAGGCATTAAACACATGTGAAGGCGCGCGTGTTGTCGAAGCGATTCATCATATTTTTCATCATTTACAGTGCGCAGAAAGTTTGTAGAAAACTACACATACTAAAGTTATTTAAACGGGGAAACGAGCGCGCGCGCGCGACCGAAACGAACTGTAGAACTGACAGAAACTGGCGACGTGCCCGCGAATCATCAATATAATCTAGTGCTAAGCCACTAATTCAATAAGCAATCAATTTATCGTGAGATGTAAGCATTATACACAGTGTATGGAAGCTTTTGCTGAATATGTACGCAAACTACGCTAACTCTAGATGGAATCGTAAAGCATGCGGGAAGACTTGTAATTTGCCGCCATTTTCGTGTCCTGTAATATCTTTCCTTTGTTAAGAATTCGATGGAATCGATAAAGAAGTGATAAGAAGAAAGAAGGAGAAGGACGCAGAAGAAACAATCGTCTCAGTGAGATAGAATGTAACAACACACAATCGAGGAATTGCGGATATTTAATTTTGGTGTGATTATTCGTTGTGTTTTCATTTTCCATTAGCTGTAAAGTTTGTTAGAATTTGCGCACAGTTTGTGTTTTTTTTAAAGCTGCCACTTCAATTTGTAGTTCTTTTAAAACAGAAATTAATTTAAATTAATATTATTGTTTTTAGTAAACGGAAACAAACAGCGGACAATTAAGGTACAATAATATGTGCTTTTGAACATGAGATAGACTTTATGTTTTGCTAACGGCCCCGGTTTTTGCATGGCAGAATCCTGATTCAAATCCCATCCGGGACCGGTTCCCCAAGTAGTGATGAGGACTTACTATCCAAGTTACAACGTGGTTGTCCATCAGAAGGAGCATGCCTCTCGTAACCTATGATGAGAAGAATGTCGTTTAAGCCCAGAAGGAAGACACACACATTAAGCTTTCCTATGACTTTACTCTACGGACAAAGAAAATCACATCAAGCAAATAACATTCTGCTCTAACACGGGTTTATTCCATTCGCGAGGGAATGCGTTGTGCGTGCGGTAGTGTACACAATTTTAATGGGTAGAAAAATCTCAATCACATATTTATTAACGATTAAAAAGTAAGCAAACAGCCAGGTGATCACAACAATAATCTGTGTGTACGTAAGCCCCCTAGTTCCGAACCGCTGGTGAATGAAATTCAATCTACGGACTAGAAATCACGCGAAAGTATCGTACTCGTTTCCGGAAAGGAATAACATGAGAACAGAGGTGGGACGTAAGATGCATAAGCTACGTAAACTCCAAGTGGTATTTATATTTAATTATGTATATTAAGCAAGAAAAAGTGAAATAGATGAAAACCGCAGTTTTTCATTCTCCACTTAACAATCAGGCTTTGGGAGAGTGTAAAAATGGAAAGTGAAAAATGGTGAATATTTGTGTTTTAAAGTGAGAAAGAAGATAATCGAATAAGGATTACAACAGGTAAGGTAAGTATTTATTCAGTATTTAAAAAAAAAATCACAAAATAAAAACAATTGATAAAAGTTTTTTGAGTGAAAGACCGGTAAAGGAGAGGAAAAAAACCGCCAGATCTCTTTGAATGTGCGACTGTTGTAAGGTTCCGCGGAGAGCTTTTTCGTTTAACCCTTGTCGTGACTCGTGACTTCACTTGTTCCACTCCCTAATCTACCAGATTTAACAATTTTAAATTCTTTTCAAACAAATATTAACAGGTGTATTGAACTACAATTATTTTGGAATCTTTGAAGGCAAAAATAACCATAATTATTTGCGTATAAAAAAACTTTTATTTAAACATTATTTGGTATAACTTTGTACATCTTTTTTTTTTTTTTTTTTTTTATTCATAAGGGACGGCCAGGCCGTATTGCTAACTTTGTACATCTTAACACTAGCAAAATAATCTATAACCCAGTATGACTAGTTGGATATTTCGTCCTGAAAACGCACAGCTTCTCTTTCTCCTCTCACTATTTGTCTCTCTGTATTGCATTACTGAATTTGATTGTGCCAATAGTCCTTCACCATATCGGCTGCCTTTTCACCGACCATTATAACAACACCATTCGTGTGAGCCGACGGTATGACCGGGAAGATTGAAGCATCCACTACACGCAACCCACTCACACCGTGTACACGCAGCTCGGGATCGACTACCGCATCCGGATCACTAGCCGGACCCATCTTGCACGTACCCGACTGATGCTGAATGCTAGCGCCAACCTCCCGCAAACAACAGCGCCAATAATCGTCCGACCGGAAACGATGACCCCCACAGCCATAGAACGGTGTGGTGAGTAGTTGAGCACCGTACGAGGCAAAACTTTCCGACTCACCGATACGTACCGCCATCTTGATGCCCTCCACCATAGTGGCCAGATCGTCGGGATGGTCGAAAAAGTTCCCTTCCATGTGTGGCCATCGGTAAGGATTGCGGCTCTTTAACCACACTCGACCACGACTCTTTGGACGCATTAGTACGGGTGCAATGCCAAACGCGTGCTGTCCACGGGCTGGACCAAACGATCGTTCGTAGAATTCGCGCGTCATGCCGAATGTGTAGCGAAGCGCTCCGGACTCATCGTTGTTGACTGCACCCGTACCGAGTACTAGTTCCACATCAGGATAATCATCCGGCGATCGAGAGTTGTTAGTCTTCACGAATGCAATTCCTTCCGCACCACCGGGAACGGTGAATGGACCCCGGCGAGCCAGAAGATAGTTGAGGAAGTTCACCGGACGACGCATATCTTGCTCTCGGATGCTTACGGGTTGATTAATGGTGAATACCAATCCCGAGAGTGTTTGATGATCTTGCAGGTTGTAACCCACACGTAGGTCCTTAATTACTGGGATGTCTAGCTGTTGCAGATGTTCCCGAGGACCCACACCGGACAGCATCAGTAGCTGAGGTGAGGCAATCGCACCAGCCGCTAGTATTACCTCCTTCCGTACGCGCACAGTGTAGACACGCTTGTTTTTGGTAAATTCTACTCCATAGGCGGCCTTTGTGTCCGGATCGATCAAAATCCGCGTAGCCCACGAGTGTGTCGAGATGTCCAGGTTTGGTCGATGGGAGACCGGCTTCAAGTATGCACGTGCCGCACTACAACGCTCACCATTCACCATCGTGGCCTGTGCCTTGTAGAAGCCAAGCTGAACCGGATCGTTGGGATTAATGTTTCGGTAGCCAAATCTTTTCCCAGCCTCGATGTACCGTCTCAACATCGGTGTTTCGAACGAACTCTCCTCTATGTGCAGATAACCATGCGGGTTGTCATACTTTCCTTTGATTTTCTCCGCCTTCTCGAAGTACTTCCGAACGTTCCGATATCCCCATCCGTAGTTCCCCGCTTGTTCCCACTCGTCGTAGTCACGCCGATGTCCGCGTCCGTACAGCAAGAAGTTGATCAAACTCGTTCCACCTAACCCACGCCCTTTCGGCCAGTAGCAGACACCCTGTTCAAGACCCTTGCATGCATTACGCATCGGATCCGATCGGTATCCCCAGCTGTAACCTATAATTATACAACAAAAGTTAAAGTGTGTGTCGCAGAGGTTCCATCAAGAACCTCGTACCTGTAGCGGTGGTCAAACCCGCCGTCAATGGGACGTTCGACACGATGTTCTCCTCTTTGCCGACCTCCAGCAGCAGTACACTCCACTCGGGGACTTCACTCAAACGGTTGGCCATGACGGATCCGCCCGAACCTGCGCCAATCACCACAAAATCGTACTCCTTTCGAATTTGCTTCGCCTCCCGTATCGGGACGGATGCGTTCGGGCCCGTGCGCATCAGCAAGCTCAGCTCATCGAACAGACTTTCGAGGATGATCGATTGCTGACCGTGCACGGCGGTATCGATCGTGAGCAAAAACACCATTAGCAGTGGATAAAGCCATCGCGTGCCGACAGTCGTTGTTGGCCGTGCCATCTGTGGAGGGGACATATGAAAGAACGAATTGATATCTTAATGGTTGAAGATCGCAAGAAATCGGAGATGAGATTTGCAACCATTTTTTTTGTTGTTGCTTCTGATGCGAAATTTGAAGCTCATAACACTGGTCCACCTCGATCGGCAGATCGATTATGCAGGTTCTTTTTTTTCCACGGAGCACACAGCAATTGGTGTGCAAGGTTTTGTTGAACACTTGGTGTGCATGCTCGCGCTACTCATTTGTGAGAAAAAGCCGTGCATTGGACGTCAAAAATATGAATGATCGATTCGTCGGCTAGATTAGTTGGAATGTTCCACCAGACGTGGTGGCAATTGCGCAAGAAGGTAATAAGGAAACAATCAATGGTATCCGTCAAGAATTAAGGAGAGAAAAAAAAATCAATACAAACCATTTCAATTGCATGTTAGACTCTTTGGCTTTTATAGCAGGATATTGTGAGGTGTGGTAAATTGAAGATCACGTCCGCGTTTTTGCGATACCGGATCAATTCTTGCTGCCTGACATCTAATTTGATGTTTTCGTGTTTTGTCCGCTTTTTTGTTTGGTGTTCAGAACAAAGCAAAACGAGATTAGTAACCTTCTTATTCCACTCCATACCGTAACTCCAGACGAAATGTCAAGCTCGTTGTGTCCTTACATCACGCAAATCACTTCTGTCAAGAATCTAATCTGTTTCGAATGATGCGGGTTGATCTTTTGGTTAATTATGGGACCGATCATTTAGTGTGGAATTAGGCATCCATCAACTTGGACTGTTTAGTAGCTTTGAGTTAAAATTATAGTTCTCTTCTAACCGTTTAACTTAATGTATGACCTTGCAGACTACAGGGGTGATCGTAGTTGAAGAAGGTTGAACCACTTTAAACAATTTTTTTTTCAAATTGTAGATAATAATAATAATTAAAACTAATGTGTTACACACTGCTTCACATGAACCAATGATGCACAATGATGCACACTTTGCACCTTGAAAGCACTTACGTTCTACGTGTGTAGCCTGAAGAGATGATGAGTGTCCTCGTAGGTTCTAAGCACTGCACACAGCACTGCACGCATGCACCGCGCTCATGTACGTCTGCTTTGTCGTTGCGCACGTCAAACGGTACGAGGACCAAGATCCACTTCACCTAGACAAACCACCGTATGTGGCGAGAAACGAAATGCAACTAATCCAAAACTACCCTTACGTCCAATGCAGCCTATCCAGCGTTGAAGTCCGCTGAGACGTCTCGGGTGGGAAAACGTGTGCCTACCCCAAAGTCATCTAAACACTGACCCAACGAGTGTTGTTAAGCCCATCGACCATAAGAAATAGTAGGGGAAGCAGAGTTAGATAGAAACAGCCAAAACAGCCGATCAACGATTCAGGCGTCCTCGCGATCGTGACAGATCGTTGTGCGCGCGCGCCACCATGTGTGTGTTCGTCTGTCTGTTGGAGTTGAAGTTCTTCATCGAGCGCGGCATAAATAGCTATAGAAGGGCGGGTGAGCAACCATGTCCAACAGGTACTTGACGCACATTTTGCGCGTATCAATGCGGCCCACGATGCGCATCAAATTGTACAAATCGACACCGATCAGTTACACACGATCGCGATTAAAGATCTCCGCTTCTTCGCAAACTGGCCATGTTTTGCATACACACTGGCCGTTGGCGAAGGTGAAGTTCAGGTGGATGCGATGTTCCTCGCTAAACAGTTTATTTGTACAAAGCGGACAGCTGCAACGGACCGTGTGACAGCCGCGATCCAGCGAGACTTCCGAGACCAGATTGCTAGAGTGTGGAACGCTAGGCTAACGCGGGCCCCTAATCGGTGTAAAGGCGATTGCGATGCGTGTTCGCTGGACGTAACCATACTTAATGTTGTGACCTACTTCGAGCAAGTTCTCAGCTAGATAGCGTCACCAACACACACTCGGACATCGACGATTACCGGAGCTAGAATAGGTTTCGTCGATGGCGATTAGAAGGTTCGGTGCCACACCGTGTACCGTACGGAGAATGTCGACGATCCGGTATCCGATTTACGCTCCAAGATCAGGGGATCCGGTTTGTCCACTTTCGGTTTCGGTGACCCTCTCCGGTCATCTTGCAGTGCTTGTTTGGCGCGGGGAATGGGCGATCGGTTACGCCACGACGGTAATGAGCGTTTAGTGCAACCGTGCTCGTGTTCTCACTTACTAAACAGCTTCAAAATCTCACTACCATTTTGAATTCTTGCATTGGGCCAATAGTGAGTTCTTGCACAGCATTAGAAGAAAGGCTCACGCTTAGTACGTGACATTTTTATCGATGCTATGAGCACACAAATGTTCCAAATGTCAATAAACTTTGAGACTGCTTTTTTCGCGATCAGCACCTGGAATTCGCGTTGAACTCTTTATAGCTACAGGAGCGCGACACGAATATTAATGTGCAGGTTCTTTGCCTCAATCAACCGGTGAAAAGAAACAAAGGTCTTCAGGCGATTGAAATTTATAGATCCTGCTTGCTGTGCAACCGATCAAAAGTCCCCACTAAAATCGAGATCATTAAGCGTACGATGACGAAATTTGGGCGCTTTATTGGTTTATGAGCACTGTCAGGAATATCGCAGAAGATTAGGTGGCCAGTTTTGCATTCACTTTTGGGGTAATCTTTCGCAAAATGAGCGATTTTGTTGCGTCTATTTTTGCTACAGTATCCAAAACCACGCTGCTGCTGCCTTTGCGATACGGACTCTCCTTTTTTTTCTGATGATCGCATCGGAATACCGGTCCTCTTGAACGGCGGGCCGATGACTCCGGCAGGCTTACCGGCGTGTCCGAAAATCAGATACAGCCTTGACATAATTAAGTTTGGCATCGAAACACACTCCACTTCGATCGTCCCGATTTTAATCCCGATTTTTTTTGCTTTCGTGTGTGTGTGTGTGTGTAAGTGACGTCAATCGATATCAGCGAGCTGGATGGGTTCCTTGGACTCCTATCGGCTATGACCGATACTTCGATCGCTTTCGCCCACATGTGAAATAAAAGCGAAATAAGTGACGAAATCGAAAACTATGTGACCGAACGCGGAACGCTTCGGTGACATGGGTAAAAGTAAAAGTTTTCAATAAAAATGTCTTCATAAAAAAAAACCCCATAAACTAAAAGTGCCTCCATGCACAACGGTACACTGTCCTTGAAAGTGGCGGACGTACGTATTGCGGTGGAAAAGTGATTAAAATTAAACTTTATTTTCTTTCCCTTTTTTCTCGAAGTATGTACCACACAGCCAGCTTTTGGACCAGTTATCCAGGGTGGCGTAGAGTGATTGAAAATGGAGGTCATATTTTGGTTTTACTCCAAAAAAAGTGCCACTGAAACAACACACATATGAGAAAGGCGAACGGGTTAATCGGGTTGGTGTTGGTTGGTTTTTCGACTAGTGTTTTACACCTTCATTGATATCAAAATACGGCGTACGAAGCGATTGGCGGTAACAGTTATTTTTTTCTTGTTGGTTGATCTTGTGACATGTGTAAGAGGTGGGGGGTCGCTGTGGGGTGCTTCCGTGGAATTTACAAGAGATCGTCGTAAAGCGGAAGAGAAACCACGAGGTGTGACGCGTGGGGTCCGCACAAGATCAAAAAAGGGCTTGTTTGTACTACCCAAGCGAGAGGGGAGAAGAGCTACGTGTTGAAGTGCACGCGCGACACATGACACCTACCTGTTTGCTGCTTATCAAGTCTTCTTTGTTATGCTTCTTGGTTCCTGGCACAGCTGTAAAATTTTAGGGAGGTCCAAATAGGATCTGTCTCGGAGCATTTTTCTGTCAAAAACCGGATAAGACCGAGCTCAAGAGCACATACTGCAGTCTAGATTTGAACCTTGATCGTAGTAGTCCTAAAGCCATGCCCTAACGACTGTACCAATACCACCTGATCTTCAGCTTGAAGTTCATTTATGTGCTTTAATCAGCTCATGATTAGTATTCCGATTACTACTACTAAAGCACACATTAACTGCTCGTTTGCGAGCTGCTGCATCTGTTCATCGATCACACACCATGTGACACGATCGCGTGACAACAAACTTAACAGAAAAACAGCAAGTGCAGTTACCCAGTGCGGATTCATTCGATCAAGAATACTGATCGACCAATGAGAAGGGTACCATTTACCGTACTGCATCATCACCAACGGTTTGTATAGATCGGCCGATCAAGTTATCCTTGAGGTGTTGTTGCGAGTGCAGTCTTTTGCCTGCATACGGTGCATGCTGTTGAGGGATTGTCCATGCATGACTGGTACAAAAAAAGTAAATAGTGAATTTTTAAAAGAAGCTGTTACAAGGTAAAGAGTGAAGATGTGGCAGGCATTGAGCACAGAATCCCCTCTTTAACCTAGTTCGATTCTGTGATCGTATGCATCATCTTCAAGTGATCGTATGCATATCATCGCTTTAACAAAAGTTCGATAAAAATTATGTCATTTGCACTTGCAAAATAAACGCGGTCACTGTCCAATTTTGGACCCAAATTTTACACCGAATGACAAATTATCGATACGCACACCGCTCGGGTAAAGTGGGACACATCAGTGCATGAGATCCACAATTTTAAACATTTTTCCATCCATCCATCCCATTTGTTGTATCCTTTTGTTTGTTTGTGCCCGGTGCCCTTTTTTGGAGTGTGTGGAATTATTATCAGACAAGAAGAATTGGCTTTATTTGTATTTGTATCGGTCGCCCTTTTCAACAGCTGATCGATCGGAATGCTCAACGCTACCGGTATTATTTTATTCAGTAGAATTGCGTTGTGTAATACGCAATCCTCAGGGTGTGTTATTTATTCAATCCATTTATATTACGACCCCGTTGTGGAAATTAACGTTAAAGCTTTACCCATACTGATATGTCCTGTACTATCTATGAAGGAAAAGCGCATTTTTGTTGAACGACAAACGCACCGACACGTGACGTTTTGTGCGTTAATTTAACCGCAACTTGGGGCCACCAATCGCATGAAATCCTCACCAATTGCGTAACGCGTAACGCAATGAATGAACCTCAGTGACCACGTGTGGCTGAAATCGGTCGAGCTCGTTGAATGCTCGCCGGTGACCGACCGCCGCTTATCATTTTTCTGGCGACTTATCCGCGGTCTAACAGCAACCTTCAACCTAATGATCGATGCTTGCCGGTTTCCCATGAAAGGCTCCAGCCGGTCAGTCGGTTATAATTGCATTAGCAGACTCCGGAGGGTGAATATCTCAACATCGCTTCGCGATCTATTGAAAGCATCATCATAAAGCCGTTTTTTTTAGTGACGAGATTGGTGCACAAATAAAGCCATTTTCGCTAGAACGCACAGAATAGATGGTTTTTCAGGTTTGCGAACTATGGTGAGTCAAAGAGATCAAATTGGCGTGTAATAAGCGGGCACTTAACGGCGACCGCTGCAATAACTAAACTATCTCACCGACAAACAATTGTTTATGGGTGGGTTGACAATTGAGTTAGACTTTTTTTTGCACAAGATGGTCTATTTTTTTCTGCACAAATTTTCTTTCTTTGTGATACGCTTGTGATTCATATCAATCGTGTCATCGTGTCATATCGCGAAAACGGTGACCCTGTCCCGATGTACGTTTGCTTCTTTTGTGTGGTGATAAAAAAAAGCAACCGTGATTAACCATCATGCGAGGCCGTTTGCTGGCTAGCCTTGGTGTGCTAATTGAGATGGTTATTGCTGCATACGAACAAGCGCCAGTCCGTCACGGCCCAACGCCCAGCACCGTTCAACGGCAACCGAACGAAGGTATGTGCGTGCTGTGTGTGTGTGCTTTTCCTTCCAGGATACTCGCCAAAGCGGTCATCTTGTTGCAGAGTGCGTATCGCGTTGGCGCAATATCGCGCCAAACGGGTGGATGGATGTAGCGCAACATGTAGTAGTTTCCCGCGCAGTGGCTTAACGCAGGGTTGCTCAAATAGATGGAACTTAGCCCGAAATGTTTCGGTGATACTATTGATTGTGAATGCTTCTAAATAACTTTAACGGGGGAAAAACTTATTTTTGGGGCTGTCCGGTGGTTATCGGTGCCGGGTTTCATACGGCGAGAGTGAGGGTCAAATCTTATATGGATCGTTCCTCACTATTTTGTAGACCAACTACCCAACTACGTGAAGTCTGGTAAGCGATAAGACGGTCCGAGACCATTAAGCCACGTAGATAACTTAAAGCAGCCTAGAACTGCAATCTCATTGATCTTGAACTCTTTAAGATAAGAGTCATCTGTCCATCAAAGTTGGAGGATCATTTTACTATAGAACAGTTCGAGTTCTGTAGCTGACGCAATCAAAAATGTCACTACAGATTGAAATAAACTTAAAAAAGGATCTTCAGCAGTCGGTTGTGAATCGATATCTGTCTTATGCGAATCATCATTTGCTTTTGTCGATTCATTTTTGCAATAATAATTATTGCACTGAAGATTATGGTTACTGTGATATTTATACACTTCTTTTTCAATAATTATATTTTGTAGTATTAGATTATACTTCAATATTTTTTCACGAGCAATTTTTTATGTAGTGGAAGTTGTACTCATATAAGCTATAGATCCTACGAGTTGTGCTGGATATTTGTCAAGCACAAGCAAAAGACTCCACTGGTTGATCAACCCTGTCCCTGTCTTCATCCAACACTCGTTCACGATCGCAGCGCAACAGTCGCAAAATGTAGCAACGATCGTGGACGCACGCGAGTATGCGCCAACAACCACGCGGAACCGCGGTGCGTTACTGTTCGTCGAAATCTGCGAGCTTCATTTAGTGATAGCAGTGCGCGCCGTGAACAGGACCTCTTGCGGCACGGTCTTGACCGATCGGGTGCTGATCTGCCTGTACCGAGAGTTGAACATTTTCTGGAGGGAGATTTTTTCGTTGCGTTTCCTGCGGGAAAGTGTGCTGAATTGGAAAGAAAGTTAACAAAAATCGTGTTCTCGAAAGCAAATGTGAAGAACCTGTTCTGCTCACAGTGCTTGTGATGTTGTGTGGTTTGTGAAATGATTGGTCACATTTTTAGAGTCAATTGAAAAGAGTGCGTGTATGTGTGTGATCTAAGCGAGTGAAGAATTGAAAGAAAAGTGAATAATATTGTGTTAAACTTCTTCTTCGGAAACATAAAAATGAAGAAATTTATTGCAAAAATGGTACGAGTTAAGCGTAAACCGTCTAAACGTCTAAATGTATCCTGCAAAGTATACTAACCCATAATTTCAAGGAATACGGTTCTTAGGCTCATTTCCACTTTCCCTTCGTAGGCAACGGCTGTCTGTTAGCGTGCCAACAGTCGTTTCCTCGTTCATGAAAACACACCCTTTTGCCATGTGCTCTGCCAAGCGTAAAGGCAAAGAACATTGCCTTGACATAGGGTTAGGGCAACTGTGGCACTGGTGGCGCGCTGCACGCCCAGACTGATGTATAGGTCGATTGCTGGTCAGTGGTTGCGAGTGTTCAATCGTGCACTAAACAGTAAGCAATCGGTAAAGTGTTTGATATGAGGTAAAATTGTTAAGAAACGGATTAAAGTGTTTTGTAAAACGGCAAGATTTATGGGTTCCTTTGCGAAAAAAAATGTGTTGAGGTCGTTTGCTAATCCTTTCGTTAGGATCTGCTTGCATCAGCAGATGCAGACGTAATCGAACTTAGCAGGAGTACTATTTTTGCACCATCGATACGTCGCTTGTTGACCGATGGGGATCTTGGTTTTTACGCTACGTCACGCTATTCTGGATAGAACGTATGCCCCAATGCCGGGAGCAAAAGAGTGCTAATTGGGTGCTAATTTTTGCATCCGAACCGATTCTCGATTATATAATACGATCACTTTCAAGTACGATCGAATGTCACCAAGGGTGTACCTACGGACAGAAAATTTGAAGTATTGCAAGGAAAAAAAAAAACGCTCATTTACAACAACTTGCTACACTCGGTTGATAACCGAACCTGTAAAGTGAATCCATAGTGAAGGAGTTAATTGCAATCAGTGTCAGTATTGTTGTACCTTTTTTCCTGCTTCATTTGCAGATGAAACGTTGTCAATAAGCCGATAGCTCATCTCGCCTCAACGGTGCCACTCTGGTTGGCCTAGGCCTAGGGTGACTAGGTGTGAGGGCACACAGAGACACACGCTAGAGATGCAAATTATCCACCCCGCATGAGGTGTCGTGGTGCGCGAATGAATGAATATGGCACCGTGTTTACCTTTCTTCAAATTTAACTCTCATTGCTGCCGTGTCATTCAAATGTTTCGCTTGCGTCCTCCTTAGGCGCATTTGGCAGGAAAAACAAACTCCACATAGTGCTCACAGTTTTCACCGGAGCCCCCTTCTTAACCTTGAACGGCTTGCAATTTGGGCCACCTATGCCACAGACAAAGCCAGCCAAAAAAAAAGCGGAGACCGGAGCTGTCGTAAGCGCGGAGCGTTAGTTTCGGGAGAAAATTTATGCTGCGACATCAATCGATGTGAATCGGCCAACATTGTGTGTTTATGTGTGTGTGTGTGTGTGTGGCAGAAGGTAGCCCTACATCTGTGAAGGCATCTTGAAGAATCATTTGTGTCCATCGTGGCGTAAAGTGTGATAAAGTAGCCGGTGGCTAGTGGTAATGGAGCTCTTACTTAACATTTGGGGAGGTTTCATGAAGCCCGACGGTGGAAACATTTGAAGCTGCTTAAACTGTTAAGTGGTCTCTTGCGAAGAGAATGTTTGTGTGTCCAAGTAAGGCGCCTTTTAGTGGTGTCGTCTAATACATAAATTAATTGAATTAGAACCTCCCGAAAATGGATACAATCGATCCATCAAACAAAAAGTGTCTTAAAGAGCTAGTGTATCCACCATGAAACCAGTTCTCCCATGATTGGAGCCTTAATAAATGGACAAACACGTGCATGACATAAGCGATCAATTTTGCCGATCATTATTTGCACGAATTCTAATTATCAATTCTCCCCCTCAGGGGGTCAAACTGACATGGCCGAGAGATGTACTCCGGTTTCTGTGTCCATTAGCTCCATCGTTAAGCAAAAGAAAAGGAAGTGGAACGCAGACAAACAAAGCGCCGGCAAAACGAGATCTGCCGGAAACGGTCGGTGTGTGCATTTGTGCCAAATTTTGGCGCCGATTTGCCGATTTTTCAAGGTTACCGGACCTCCGGCATGAACTTGCGATATTTGGTAGAGATACGCTAGAGACCTCTAGCGATCGTCAATAGCGGGGTTTCGGTGCCTCAACACATTTTTGGGTTTTGTTTACTTTCGCTTTCATTGAAGATCGGTACGAGATGAAGACTATGCTCATTCGCCACACAATGTATCTTTGAGAAGAGCTCTGCAATTGAAACCGGCAAGTGGAACAATATTTACATATAATCGGTTGTTTTAGGGACTGTTGACAGACATCGGAAAGGCGTAGTACCAACAATCAATCATAACTGAACTGCCGAAGCGATTCGATGCGCGCCTTTTTTTACTATCTTTGTCAAGGTTCTTGTGATGTCTTTTGCAACTTTGGAACATTTAGAGCACCTTCACTTAACGCAACTTAATGACACATTCAAAGCAAGCAGACGAATGCATTCACCTGCAAATGCAGCTGTGACGTCTCGCAGCAAACAGTCGGAATGCACCATAATTGACTGCATCGGTTTACCTTGAGCAGCCTCGCTGAGGCTGAGAAGCCCTCTTTTGAGCTGAGATATTATACTTTCATCCGGCTGTACTCTCACTTGGTTTAACTCCGTTATTTTTTGAACTGCTCACGCCGACCTAGAATATCGTGGTGCAGTTTTAATTCGTTGCTTTTTTGCATGGCGCACTCACCTCAGCTGGGACTGGAGTCGTTGATCACCTTGAATCCGTTACTGAACTGGTTTCCGAATCGGAATGTCTGCGCGTAAGGGAAGGAAGGTGCACAAGAGCAACAGAAAAATGCCAAAACAATATGTCTGCCCGGTATTGTGCGTGGTATTGGAAAATGAATTCCCACACAGACAACTCTCCCTAATAGTGGTGATGATTCGCTGTCAATCGGAATTGTTTCTACAGCAATCGCGTGTGGCAAATGTTCGCCAGTTGGGGTGTGATTTATTGTGACTGCTTACTAGCTAAGCAGGTCAAACCATGGTCAAATCGGCTACTACCGTTGGTGACCTTTGGTGACCACTAGTCGTTTGACCGGACGACGACGCGCAAACTCCCAACAAGGGTGTGCACCCAGCGACAGAGGAACATTAATCATCCAACACGATCGTCAAGGTCTAACCCGGGTTGGCTTCCACTTGTCCGTTCAAAATTCAAACGATCCACAACAGCATCGCCTACTTCGATGTGCGTTGTGCGTAATCGAATTGCATCGAAATGCATACTGCGCCACGGCATAAGTATGCACTGCGTGTGCACAATTCTTGTAGAACCTTTATTTCTAACATGCCAGCCCGCCACGCATATCTAATGCAGGAAACACATTTTCCCACTGACGGTGAGCGTGGTGATCGCAACAGGACAAACAGGTTCCAATCGGTGAGGTGGTGATCTGTAGGACTGATCAACCTACGGAAGACGACGTTAGTGGCGCGTGCGGTTCGTAGTGTAGCGCAAATAGTGACAAATGCGCTTCGATTACTTTACCGATGCATCGTTGATGTGTGTTTCTTGCCGTGACCAGACGTCCTCCGCAGTAGCCCGGTCGGGCCTACGTGACAAAGCCAAGGGGAAGGTCATAAGGGACCGATCAAAAGTCGTTGGTTTCTTTCGATCGCTAGATCGTAGTAGAATGCTTTTCAGGTGGGAGAGATGTATCTGTGGCTAGAACCGTAATACATTCGGACAGTCGGACGGATGCTTATCAAACGAATGAAGGGCAAGGTTTTCTATTAGGAGGAAAAAGAAACTCAGTGTCAGAAAACTGTTGGTGTTGGTGGTGGTGAATTCATTCAATAAAATATTGCCCCAGGATATTTGGTGTTTTTGTGTCCGATATTCATTAAGCGCTAATCGTTGATCTTGCCTTCAAGCAATTGAACAGGTTAGGATGACTTGAAGCTTTTGGAAAGTGTTTAGTCTTTGTTTCGTGCGAATAAAGCTTTGAATATGGACGACATGGATGTAGGTGGCGCAATAGTGACTTTTGAGGAGTCCATAAAAATCCATAATAATTTACTTTTTTGAATATCTTGTTTGTTAGAAGGCATTCATTTATGTAATTGGTTAAAAGCGATCTTATCTAGAGGTGTTTAGTGGAGACAAAAAGGATTAACAAGCTAACATCTACAACAGTTTTTAGAAGTTTTTCAACGAAATAAGTCAACCGATTGGTCTAAAATGGGTTATTCAAGCTACTTTTCCACCTATTTTAACTAAAATTTAAAGCTTTCCGACGGTATTCCTTGCCTACCGAAGCTGGTGCCAACAGAATATCAATTTACATTCATTAGTTAACATAAATCCTGTTCAAATCCCGATTTCCATTTCATCTGAACACCGTGCCGGCAACAGCAGCTGGACTCCAAAGCAAGTCTGGAGAAGGTTATAAAACAGGTTTCAGCATTGAATGCTTTTTGATTTGCAAACTTGACCAACATCGGACAACAGAACCACTGACTAGCAGGGGCGGTTCGTCAGGCGAACTATTTCTTTACCGTGGTGGGAAAGAATTTGAAAGAAGTTGGAA
Organism: Anopheles maculipalpis; assembly: GCF_943734695.1. Lineage (NCBI taxonomy): Eukaryota > Metazoa > Arthropoda > Insecta > Diptera > Culicidae > Anopheles > Anopheles maculipalpis. The sequence continues at coordinate 5,385,092 of NC_064871.1, forward strand.
GAACACTGACGCAGATTAAAACGACTTTTATGGGGCTTTTCGTTGGTGGATGAGGAATCCAACAGTCCAAAAAAAAAAAAAAGAAGGTGAGATATTTCACGAGATAAAACACAATTCTTGTGGAGCATCGAAACGATCGAAAAGACGTCAGCAATCGTCAAACAGTTTGACGTAAAATATATTTGGAATTGGCCATTTTAATCGTCACTTGATGTGTGTTTTATCGACACTTGACACAACACTTCGTTTTTTGGGTGGCTGGTATAAGGCGGGACGGTTAAACGATCCCCCATCGTGTGTTCGGGAAACGTACAATTATAGTAAAATTAGTTCTAATCAAGCTCCTCACCACCACGCTTGTGTGGCTTTCGCTATGGATGTTTGCTAACATCCGACATTAGGTATGCGCGGTTCGCGGTTTTATAATCGGTCCAATCGATCTCGGGCTACGCTCTGGCAGCGGAGGGTCGGAAACCACACGTCTAGAAGGAAACCCTCCTCGACGAACTCTCTGTAACAGACGCTAATTTCACTCGCCGATCTAGCACGGCTAAGGGGAAAGATAATTAGGCTGATATGGGGAGTATAATGTATGCGTAAGTAAGCACCGCGAGGTGACAGGCGTTATGATTATGGCGACATCTTAATACGCGCAAAGGCATAGACCCCAGCAGAGAGTGCAATAGAGGACAGTTTTGACAACGAACAAATGATTAGCAGAGGGAGGTTATTAGTGCAGTGACGCAAAGCTATTTATTCTGATCCGTTATTAGTCGGGTTCAGGTTTGATTAGTTTTATTGGTTGGCTTGGCTTATATAAGCCTGTCTTCCAAATGGCATTACATACTCCAGAACACGGGGATTGGGAACCATTAGTGTATTTTCGTTTTGGGTGGCCATATTTAATGTCAATGATATTTTTAATTAAAAGGAAAAAAACCACACACTAATAGGCCTCAAATCAATACAAATAGTTTCCGTAATGTTTTCCGTAAGTGCACAAAAAAGTGTGCCAAAATGCATCCCACAGCACTCGCATGTGATGTGATCGCCTTTTCGCAGCAAACCCCTCGAGAAGTGGACTGCTTCGTCATGTTACGACGGGCGTAACGCCGGTAACGGTGACGGTCAAGGCCGGTGCTGTCAAACTGGCCGGTAATGATTCATTTCCTTTCGTCTAAAAGGGGTAGGCTTACGGGGCTTTGACCGGTACCGGGTGGCAGCTTACCGTAACCATCTCCTCTATGCAGGTGTTGGTAAAACCAATTAGCGTCCGCAAGCAAATTTGCCCGATAAACTGATCAATTAAAAAAAAAAAACTCCCGATGCGTGTGTTTTTTTCTGTTGCTAGCCAAAAGCTATAAAATTATCTAATTGGAACAATTGTACTATTAATCTACACAATCATCCGTCGGTGTAAATAGAAAAGTGTTAAATCGAGTCGTATAAATTATTAATCACTGACGACATTGGGTCGAAACTTTCGTTTTATTTGTGTCAAAATATGTTTCGAAAAAAGAAATACTTATGTAACACAAGCCCGTCTGCAGCGAAGCGAAGAGGTTGTTTGATAACAGCTACTATCCGCTGTTGCGAATCGAATTAGGATGTAAGTTCAAGGTGGATTGGTTAGCGATGACCTAGTGGCGAAAGTCTTGATGCTTGATGATAGTTGCAATGGGAAATTTGTAATTTTCTGTTCAGGATCGGTCTGCTTTTAGAGGTAACACATGGGTCGACTTTCAGACGACAGGACTGGAGTTCAAATCCCATCCAATCCCAAATGAGGACTGATGATTGTTCAACAACCACGTGGTGAACTATAAGTCTCGCAAGGTTTTAGTAGTAGTCGGCGACCGACAAGTAATATTCTACGAAAGGACTTGAATCTCTCCATGTTTGGATTACTTAACTATACTTTTCCCGAAGCTTAAAAAAGCAATCCTGTGCAGGGTCCGGACGAGATTCGATAGCCCAGATTGTGCCGTGTGAAAAATGGTCATAAAGTTTTACTTCTAGCGATGGATAATTCTGACAAAATAAGAAGTACAGGATCGCCTTGATTTGTTCTCTTCTTGCTTTTGCTTTTGCACTCTCATTCGAGGAGAAGGAGAAGCGTGTATTTTCTCTCTTCTTTTTCTCCAGTTTCGTCTTCGGATCCGCTGATGATCTTGGAAGATTCCTATGAATAAATATTAGTTCCGAGATGAAGACTTTCCGGTTTCGGTTTGCAAACCAGTTTCTCAACTAAAAATAAACTCTCGTAAAAGACTTGATTTATATTAGGACAAGAAATCAAAAGAGGAGTTGCCCCCTTAACTAAAGAAGTGTTCTAAGCAGTCCTAAGCAGATCAAAAAGAGAATGTTACTTCATAGGGTCTACAGACTAAAAGTGACTAAAAATTAGCATCTATATGGAAGCCTAAGCCTAAGGCAAAACTTTTTCTTTTTGAATCCTATGGTGTGAATGCAGATCACTCTCACACCGGAAAGCGCAAAAGGTCACGCGTTGCAACTCGAACGAGGTCCTGAGAGGCGTTTGTAGGTTAGCTGCTCGTGCTAATCTTTTTCAAGCCTACGTGATCGACGGCGAAGGGTCTCATTTGGGGTAGTTTTCCTTGATACGATGCGCAGAAGAGCCGGATGAGTAAGAGCTGACAGGAGAATGGTGCGTGCAGCACCAAGGACGTTTGATAAATGGTTAATGGATTTTAATATTAATGCCCTAAAATTGGTGGTCAAGCGTAAGGTCGACATATTGGGCGTTGCGTGCAGCGACACGATCGTTAAGATGTAAATGTTTGCTGTCAACCAAAGATGCACCTTGTTAAGGGCGTTGTGTTCGATTCCATTACAAATTCTGACGGTCAATGTTATTGTTCCGTTGTCAAAGATTTACATCGATGCCATTTTGCTGCAGGAAAGAGGAAGAGTTTCGGAAATGACGCCATCTCATGAATATTTCAAAGTAGTTCTAACTTTTTTGTCAAAAAATGTGATTAGTTTATAATCGAAAGCTATCTAACATAACGTTTTCTTTGTTCACTTTACAGTCACCAGCCTCGATGGTTCTACTGTTGATACTTGCTGTTACATCGAGCAGTGAGCAGACCATGGACAACACCTTCTTTCAAACGCTGTTTGATGAAATGAGCGTCCTGTTTAACAATGGTACACCCCGCATTCCGGACACGACCGTGTTTCGGAAGGAGTACGATTTCATCATCATTGGTGCTGGGTCGGGTGGGTCCGTCATGGCGAACCGACTGTCGGAAATGCGGGACTGGAATGTGCTGCTGCTTGAGGCGGGCAAGGAGGGCAACATGCTGACGGAGGTACCGCTGACTGCGGGTCTTACAAGTATTACAGGTAAGATAGGAAAAACTCTCTGATGTTATTTAGTCAAATTCTTTTATGGGTTTATGTTATAGTTTATGGGCTATTAAGATCCGTTCTGTAACATTCGATCTCATGCCTAGGTTCCATCGAGTACCACAGTTAAGGTAGGCATGATTAGCACCTTGGACACATTTCAAGGCCTTCCCTAGTTTTTAGTATACTTTTAAATTAAATTGTCTTTTTGCAGTTCATGTACACGTGATAAAATAAGCATTTAAAAAGCAACCCGCCAACTCTGCGAGAGTTTGGGGATAGAAATTCGACCGTTTTGAATGGAAGATTTGAGAAAGCATATACGAATTTATTATCGTCGGATATAGAGAATCATTTATCAGCAACACACCTTACATAACATTCTTATAATGGTAAAGTTATCGTAAGGGATGAAGAAAGAAAGAGAAGGTTAGAGGAATTATTTTGATGGGTTAATGGGTCAAACCCTAGTTTACTACGAGAAAAGGATCATCATCTTCATCATCATTATCATCATCACCCAATCCCCCAGAGTGGCAGGTCGCTCAGAGAAGCAGAAATTTGTACTAATCTATACTAAAACTTTATCGTTCCTATTCTAGTGATCGTTAAAACTATCCTAAAATACAAAAGCATGTCCGCAAATGATCACACCCATAAGATGTCGCCATACGACACGATATGCTTGCTCTCGTGCTTTGCTATGGCTGGCAGTACTGACCTTGAATATGCCTGCTTGAATTTGGTGCTGACCTTGAATGGCGACAAGAGAGTCTCCTCGGAGGTTCTCGGGCCAAATATTCAAGTAGTTAGGCACCGAGGAAATGAACACTTGGCCAATGATAGTGGCCAAGTTTTGCCCTGGCACCACGAGCATTGTTCTGTCCGATTCGCACATACTAAAACCTCCTTGTGCCTTTGGCCTCTTATCGGATTACCAGGGATAGACTTTACTTCAGTAAGAGGGTATAGACGTTTCCGGTAAAGAAACTGTCTCAGGGCCGCGTTATGACATCTTGTTAAGAGATGTTTGGTGCATAAGACTCGCGATCACACAGATTCACAGGTCGGAGGACACCCCCGTCTTGTCGGTCTGCGGTTATCTGAACAAGTCGCCACGACGTCTACTTCTACCAAGCCATGTCAATCTGGATCTAAGGTTACACTTCAGATGAGATGGACGCAGCTTGTGATTAACGAAGTTGGATGATCTCTCATGCCTCAGACTGGCATACCGTCCCAGACGCCAGAAAGACACCCCATTCAGCGCTGGTTGTACAGCGGTTGACCACACACATGCGCTTCAAAACTACGCAGTCCAGAAATTTGGTCATGCTAGTCGTCGTGAAACAATACGTCGTGGTTTCTACAGCGAGGGTCCCACGGGTTGAGCAGTGGTTCCTGTCTCCGGCTCTTGTGGGTGTTAATCCAAGATTGGCTAGGGTAGCTGCATGGCGACTAAGCTGCTAAGGCCGATGCTCTGGGTATGCATCAAAACCTCAACCTGTTCAGCAGGCATCTCAGCCGGCATCAAGGGAGGTTAGGGAGTCGGACTTTGCCGGCCTCGATGAGCCACCTTAGAAGCAGTCTGGGTACTAGAGTCCGCAAGTATTTCGTGCAATAGTCACAGCTGCAATTGTTCAGCACACTTTTTATGGGTTTTGTGCTCACATACGTCTAAATGGCTTGGGCTTTTGCTTTTAAAGGGATAAAACAGTATTTAAAAATTTAATAAAACAGATATTCACCCTTGTGAACTCCGTAATATAGCTCAACGTAGTGGTGTAATGGAAAGCTTTCATGTACCTCGCCGTTCAAGTGGCCTAGCCCTCTCCTAGTGAAAGGCCTCGTCAATCAAGGTCTTTTGTCATCCAGGAGTCTCATCATCATTGGTGTCTTGACCGTACAATGTAACAATTTATTCATCATTACAATTCCCACCAAAAAAAGGCTTCATATGTCATGGATCAGCCCATGACCTAATTTACCTAGACTTAGGAAAAATAGATGCTGCTAGATTTGAACCAATTGATAATTCTGAAGAAGATGATAAACTGTTTGAAGGACTAACCAAAAAACCTAATCACAAAAAAAAAACTAAATAAACAAACATTGCCATTTACTATAACAGAAAGCAAGAAAGGAAGCGATTACTGAGCAAGTAGTGGACAAAAAAGTAGTCACATCTATCCTCTGGTCATAGATTTTTTTCTCGTAACGAACTTATTACTTGAAATTATACCAGCCGTTTTGTTTGGTTAGGCATTTGTTTTCTTTTCTTTTCAACCGCAGTTAGATGCGAGCTGTTGTTTTGAGTTTCGTTCAATTTTTTCGGTTTGGAGTTGTTGTCTCTTCGGAGAGAGAATTTATAGACTGTATGATAACAGGTTTTATATAGTTAATACGACATGTACCGCTATATGTTTGTGAGTTGTAAGGTAACTCCCCCCTTTGAACCGTGAGAACAGCAGACTACCCTGATGCTTCGAGCGTTCGAACTGCTATTTATGCTGCTCGCAGACCGTTTCACTTCTAGCGATATTTAGCTGGCTGGCATGGTTTCTATAAATAAATTTTCCCCTTCCCTTAATTGTTGTCTGTTTCGTGGAACTCGACACGCATCAAATGCATCCCTTTCATACGCATGCAATAGAAAGGGGTTGTTCACAATAGGGGTTGAACGCGTCTGCAGAGCGCAAGCGCATGGGGTGCAGTTGTAGCGCTCCGTGGAAGTTTCGTACGAGCGAGAGCTTTTGAATGGAAACCCTTCAATGAGCAAAGCACCCTGCTTGCTTGCCGTGATTCAAGATCAACTTGAATGGAGGAGCATGATGATGATGAGAGCGATAGAAGATACACGAAGACGAAGAGAGTGTTGTTGAAGAGATATCTCACTGTCGTTAACCTTCCCCATTTTCAGGTTACAATTGGGGCTACAAAGCAGACCCAATGAAGGGTGCCTGCTTGGGACTGAAGGGTGGCGTGTGCAATTGGCCCAAAGGTCGCGGTCTCGGTGGTACGAGTCTGATAAACTTCCTGATCTACACAAGGGGCCATCGGAAGGATTACGACGGTTGGGAGCAGGCAGGCAATCCGGGTTGGGGCTTTCGTGAGGTGCTGGAATACTTCAAAAAGTCGGAACGTGTACAAATACCCGAACTTCGGCACTCACCCTACCGCTCCACGGCTGGTCCAGTTGATGTGGAAGAGTCATCGTTCGAAACACCTCTACTGAAACGCTTTATCGAAGCTGGTCGCGAGCTGGGCTACATGGAGACGGATCCTAACGGTGAGATTCAGCTCGGGTTTGGCAAGGCTCAAGCCACAATGCGCAGAGGGCGTCGATGTAGTGCGGCGAAAGCATACCTTACACCGGCCGCTCGGCGACCAAATTTGGACATTTCCATGTTCTCGCGCGTGACCAAAATACTGATCGATCCGGTAACGAAGCTAGCGTACGGCGTGGAGTTCATGAAGCGCAAACGACGATACGTGATCCGTGCACGAAAGGAAGTGATCCTAGCGGCCGGTGCGATTGCCTCTCCCCAGCTGCTGATGCTGTCCGGAGTGGGACCAAAAGATCATTTGAATGAGATTGGAGTCCCGGTGGTGCAAGATCTTCCGGTGGGGTATAACTTACAGGATCATCTGAATCTGCCCGGTCTAGTCTTTCCAGTCAATCAACCGGTGACAGTACGGGAGCGTGACATGCGTTCGCCACGGTTCATTCTAGACTACATGCTGTACGGACGTGGTCCATTCACATCTCCCGGTGGTGCGGAAGGTGTCGCTTTCGTCAAGACAAATACCAGCTTTACACGTAAGTTATTGCGTGTGACTTGTTTGTGGGGTTCCACAAAAAATACTCTTCCCTTTTTGCTCAACAGCTTCAGACTACCCGGACATTGAGCTGGTGATGGGTACGGGTGCGTACAATAACGATGAATCCGGATCGTTACGTGCCACGATCGGTATAACGGACGAGTTCTATCGCAACACGTACGGTTCGATCCTTGGAAAGCACGCGTTTTCCGTGTCTCCGATCCTGATGCGGCCCAAAAGCCGTGGACGTATCCTGCTTAAAAGTGCTAACCCGTTCCATTGGCCCCGGATGGAGGGTAACTTTTACGCTGACTATGACGATCTGGTGGTGCTGCGGGAAGGTGTCAAGCTGACGGTGGATCTGATCGAATCGCGCAGCTTCCGTGGTATTGGGGCACGGTTGCACAGTACACCGTTCTATGGCTGTGAGCAGCACCGGTTCCGGAGCGACGAGTATTGGGAGTGTGCCATCAGAACCGTCGGTAGCACGTTACAGCATCAGGTAGGTGTGCACTAGTACTATCTGGAATGGAAAGGAGTTCTCATCCCCAGAGTAATTGGTTTTGCGTTTCTACAGTGTGGTACGTGTAAGATGGGTCCTGCGACCGATCCGGAAGCAGTGGTTAATGCCCAGCTGCAGGTGTACGGTATACAGGGTTTGCGTGTTGTCGATGCTTCGATCATACCCACCATCCCGGCATCACACACGAATGCAGTGGTGTTCATGATCGGAGAGAAAGCAGCCGACATGGTGAAAGAGTTCTGGGCCAACGAAATTCGCTAAACACATCCCGCTGCCTCGCTTCTAGACGCCATCCCTGACCTCGAACGCGTACCGCGAGCGTACACTTTCCGGGTTATTTTCTCCCTCTCTAGTCTTAGCTTAGTATCTCAACCCGGGGTGCATTCGGGGTGATCATCGCCTATCGCGGTGCACATATCTTTTTTCAATGAAGGCGTTACGGTCTGGCGTCCGGGTGCAGTCTCCGTTCTTCGTCTTCCCTCTCTTCCTATGAAAGAGTTTGCCAACCGAAACCGCAATCGGTTGTAGAATTAAACACGAAATAAAGAGACTGTTTTACTGTAAACAAACGCCACGGCAACGCATGGTGCGCAGTTTATTTGGGTAAGCATTCGTTGGCTATTTTTTCTGGTGCCGTACGGTGTGTGTTTGTGGGCCGGATCGAATCGCTGGTTCATCTCGCACAGTAGTGGCCTTGTCCGATGACATTTGGAATCTGTGTGTCCGAGAAAGAAATAAGAAAAAAGTCGATTGGATCGGTGGGAAAGGTATAAAGTTAAAACGATGGTACGATTACACCAGCACCGTACCACTGTCTTAACAGCAAGAACATGCCATTATAGCCCTGGCGCATGCGATCCGTCGTAATGCCGCATGCTTGTAACGCTGGTGCTGGTTGGTGAATGGTTCGTGGAAAAATAAAGTAAGTTTAGTTTATTTTTGTTTTTGAGAAATCGTAATTACTGCTCGTCAGTAGAGATCATGGTCATAATGGCAAAAAAAAACGGGAAATGACATATCCATCAGTGTCAAATCAAGTAAACACAGGCACTGTGCCAAATACCATAATGTTTATGACGATTTTCTGAACCAAGGAAATACGTTACATGAAGAGATTTTCCTTTCAGTGAGTATGTGTGTGTATTTTACCCACCGAATGCCGGAAAATCGACTGTGCCTGCACGTGTGCGTGTGTGTGCTGAACTGTCAAAACAAACACGCACCCCCGATTGTCGGTGGAGTAGTGTAGCCGTTCGTCGCGCAAAAAAAAAACGAAACAGCTGGAACTTCTCCACTTGGCACGAGTTTTCCCGAAGCACGACTTTACCGAATGCTTCGGACACGGACCGAGAAAAGCCCACAGCTGATGGTATAGTAGTTGCGATTTTCCACTAGTACCGATCGGGCGTACCATCCGCGTGCTACCGTTACGTGTGCGTACACTCGAACGAACGGCGGGAAAGTCTTGTCTAGTGATTTGCTCTTAAAGGGCATTCACGGATCTCGTGCCGGTAGACCAGCGTGTGTGGTTGTGTGTGTGTGTGTGAATAAAAAATGAATGTGATGAAAAAACGGGAAAATGGAAGAATAATTTTTTTGTAGCCTTTGGTTCCGTTCGTTCTAGCTACAAGTGGGCAAAGGTACGTACGTAAAAGTTACTTCTAATTGTATTAACCAAGGTGTGTGTGTGTGTGTGCGTTTTATTGTGTGATTGTGTGAGTTTCATAAAGAATAAAAGTTTGTGAATTTTTCCAGTAAAAAAAAAACAAACCTAACAAAAGCTACCACAACGATACATAGCCATCGATCGCGATACGCTATACCTAGGAGTGAGTAGAAGGACCATTTTCGGACGGGAGTAGGGACAACTAGGGCATTAGGTGGTGCGCGAATGACACGAAGCAGTGTATGAATGTTTAATTCGGCAGGTGCTGCTGGTTGCTCGTTCTTACTGTCTGCCATACACACACGCACCCGCCTCCCATACGATTAGGGTCATAGCGACGACAGCGTTGTTTAAAGCTGAGGAACTTCCACAAAAAGTTTTGCAGATTTCGCAGGGATCATTTAGTGCCGATTGTAAAAAAGGTAAGAAATTATTTTTCACATCAACTTGAACTTCAATAAAGCTATAAATAGATTTGTATATAGATTTCAAACACGATCGTACTGCGAAGAAAAAGTCACCCTCTCCAGACGACTTAACAGCGTTGTTTGCGTGTTTGAGAGCGCCGAATAAGCAAATCACTGAGGGTCGCTTCTTTACTCAACGGTACCCAGCAGCTGACGAAACGCACCACAAAGAGAACTGCGTCAAACGCTTACCCCCTCCCTTAAAATGCTTATCGCTCTAATGTTTTCTTACCCTATACGAGGGAACGGGTGCGAAACATCTTATGCTCTGGACAAGGATCCTACCGAATCTCGTGGTATTTTTGTACCGTAGTTATACATCGCTAGAACTAAAACGGACGTAAGGCAGCATATATAGAGAAACGAGTTGTGCGTCTGATGGCAGTCTGCCTTCTCTCATGGTTCATGGGTCTGAAGTTACCTGTACCAACAACTTCATAACAGTGTGTATCGTGATCGAATAGGGAGGTTTCTTCCTCTCACCAAAGCCTTTCCCAAGCTGCGGTAGGAGAAATCAACTTCCTCTCACGAGAAATCCAGAGGATGGAAAAGGACAATAGGACGCGGCACGAGCGGTGTTCGGCTCCTCCACCCCGTGCATGGCGTTCTGGAAAGTCCTCATCAACGGGCGACCACCACACAATGGTGTTTATATGTGTGTGTGCGTACTACGACGGGAGAAGATGCATTGCCCCTTAAGCCAGGGAAGGGACATATAAAGCATTCTCCATCAGTGTGTTTTGTGATTGATGTTCTCACATAACAATTCTGCTTGTGCAAAGCCGCGACGAGCGCTGCAAAGCAAAACACATGGTTCCGACTTGCTGCGATGTCGACCATAACTTGACCGAGAGAGAAGATTCGACTGCTTTTTGCCACACAACACACACACAATGTTGCTCCTAAATTCACGTTTCTTTTGAATTCATTATTGACATACTTTAATTGAGCAATTTGTTGCAGGCTTTTAAGGGGGCCCTAATCTAATTTTTAATGATAATTTTATTCCTTTTTGATGCATTCGATATTTGATACAATAATCGTTTCGCTTGTCAAATAGTCAACTTTTTCACATTTAGTCGATTAATTGTGCTAGCGGCGCAGAACGACGATGAGCGAACGGGAGCGCAAGGATCCCCGATCCGCTTACCGTAGAACAAATGAAGTGCAAATATTGACCAAACCCGGCATTATATTGCCCTATGGCTCTCGCACTGTAACAGTATCAGCCTGTTCGGAACGGACAGAAACAAATTTAATGAGCCATCGTACAGTTGGCCAGTTGGAAAGTTCACTTGGATACCGAAAGGAATAAAGGAGGGGGAGATAAAAAAAAGGCAGAGGGAAAATTAATTAGGCCACCAAGAACGGGATGGGAATTGCTGAAAATCGGATTGCTACTGTGTTCCGGTAGGATGTAGGGATTAAGCGCATTCGGTACAGCAACTTTACCGAGGCCAGAACACAAACGTCTGAATAATAATAGCTTAAAGCGAATGCTATATTGGGGGGAGTGTTGTAATAGCTTGTCATCAAGCTTTTTTCTTCTCTTAGGATGAATTAACGACCTTAGGAAAACTGTGGAAAGAAAGTGAACGTGCCATACCATTTACTGTCTATCCCGATGGTCCATCCGTCGTATTTTCGTCGTGGAGTTTCTACTCGGAGTGAGAAAAAGGGCGAAAATCGATCCATTTCTCTGTGGTGCACGGGACGGATCGTGGCAACGGCACAGTAGATACGGTCGATACGGAAGTTAGCATCGATTTTACCTAGGTCCCTCCCCTCGTTACATTGTTGATTGCGAGTCGCGTGCGTGATTATTGCGCTCATTTGCGTATCGCGTGCGCTATCCGGCCCCGAGCTGTATGTGTGCTGGATGGAAGGACAGCCCAACTTCGTTGGGAACCTTCACTAGAGGCGCCTTGTTGCGTTGCAGGCCAAACAAAGCTCGTTGCGAGCATATCGATCGGTTACTTTGGACTCGTATATTCTTTAGCGTTGCGAGGTCACCGTGGAGAGGACCAGATTTCGCGACCGTTGTAGTGAAGGAGTAGCAAATGGGAGTGGTTTTTGTGTTTGATTGCCTAACCCTGTGTGATAAGGCACTAATTAATGGATTCGGACAGGATAAAGGATCCTACTTGATGAAGGTTTTACGCGGATGTAATGCTATTAGGGATCTAATGAATTTCGGGTGGATTTTTTTTTGTTGCATCTCTGTCAAGGAAGAACTTGCCATTGGAGATACAAAAGCAAGATAGATAAAGGGAGAGTCCAGAGGAAGAATAAAGTCTTTATGAAACATCTTCTTTAGCTTCACGACCATAACGTGGGATAGGACTTCACTGGAAGTAAGTACATCTCTTACGGTCTTGTTGTGTTGAACTGTGTCGAAACATGTCCACAAAGCAATATCCTTCCTTCTGGTTCGAGGCCAGGCCCAAATTGCAAATGGCCCAAGGATAAATGGCGGATACTGTCATCCATGCAAGCCTGTGATACGTGTGTTGGTGTAGCTGTGCGGTACTGACATGGCCGGTTGTGTCAGCAGAACAGCGATCGATTTGAAACCGGAAACATATCTCAAGTGGACGTCAAGTGCAGCACAGTTAACAAATAACACCACAAACTGCTGGCACACGGCGGTGCACAAGAATAGATTGAAAAATTGAAGTAGCAACTAACAGCAGCAAAAAAAAAACGCTAGTCTTTTCATCTCGTTTTTACTACAATTGATAGTGACGATAGTGTTGAAGTTAGGAACAGGACAAGTGCTGCTTTTTTTCTACTTTCTTGCTTTCGTATCTCAAACAAAGAAATAATTTCCGGAAAGTCATCACCTTCCTTCGCTCGGTTGGCGAGTGCCAACAAAAGCTCGTGAAGAATGACTTGGCTCAAGCAAATTGGATAACATTCGGTGCTGGTGGGACATGGCTTAGCATCGGAATAAATTTTCCCACCCACAAAGGACACAAGGCGTTTTGGGGAGTTTTTTTTTATCGTGTGAAGTGATCACTGGTCTATTTTTTTGTTGGAGACGGCGCGAACTTCAAATGTTGCTCCCAATGTGTGTGTGTGTATGTGTGTGTGTGTGGATTAGTTCCGGTTTGTTGCAAAACTTCTAAAAGAAAGTCAGGAACAAAAAGGACGTACCATACGCCGAGTTCTCGCAAACGGAACACATGTTTCACTTTGACCTCTTGTGGAGGCTACAGCCGGACGGTAGGGCTTTTCCGCACAGCGACTTCAAGGAGTGTGCTATCCTTTTGCCCTTTTCGCTTTCAAGCACTGGTAACGCTGTGGTGAGCTGTATAGAACAATATAAAAAGTGCTCTGTTCACTTTATCGTAACGCGCCAACGAACCAACGAGGATGAACTATACCAGCAGAAGAAGGTTGATGTAGTTGCTTTACGATGGGACGCTGAGGACGCAGAGGACGCCGCCAAGTGTCTTAGTGCAAGGAGAGGATGTGCAAAGAACATAAAACAGACCCTCTTGGCCGTGGCCGTGCTGCAACCTACGCACACTGAAACTGAACTGAAAACCACTAAAGAAAGTTTACTCGTGCGAACTAGAACTCGGTGCTGGAAGTGTGGTGCTGGTCAAGGCACGATGCGCCAAAGAAGAACGGCGATTGGCGTCGGCAAATATTCCTGGGCGCTAAAAATAACAAAACTCTTGCTACTCTCTCTCTTTACTCTATCAAATTGTGCCCTGTTCTTGCTGGCCTTTTTTTCTTCTGCTCCATCCTCTGATCCTCGTTCAGCTGCGGGAAGGAATTGGATGCTATAAATATCGATTAAGCAATCACTATTATCAGCGAAAGTGTTGCCAGCCGACGGGTGAGATCATTAAGCGCGTGGACGATGTTGAAGTGCGTTTCGCAGTGAAATCACATTCATGTCTGATTGATTTTGTCTACCCATTAACAAGATGCCCATGATGATGATTAGAAAATCTGATTATAATTAGCAGCGACTAGTTTAGCTTGCGAAGACTAGTTGGAAGTTTATTAACAGTTCATTAGGCACTTTAGGGAGACGCGAAGTGTGTCTCCCTGATGACTTTGAAAATGATGCGTACCGAACGTATGACATCTTGACATCCTGTGCGTTTTACAGTAGTAAAGCGCCGAGAGTCATTTCATGGTTCGCCAATCAATTTTGTTGCCCATTATGTGTGCGTACCGAGCTGTGTCGAATTTCATTTCACGACTGAACGGTAGCATTAGCTTTCCACCAGTTGATTTCTAGACGCGGCTGTCGGTTTCGCCAACCGGAACAGCGAAACGATGCTGAATGATATGCAGATTGACTGATCATTTTCATCCGTGCGCCGCAAGATAAATTCTTGGAGACGAATTAACATATTTCAGTAGCAAATCGAGATCACGGCAGTTCGAACGCTGGGCAAGAATGAATGCGACATATTTTTTGTTGCAAATAAGTAGAAATAGCGAAGAATGCTGATGTGTTTTTAAAAGTTTTTCTGTCCAAAGTAGTCGTGTAATGAAAGTTGTGGTCTTATTTGGTGGAAACATGAACTAGACTTGGGGAATTTTATGTTTTGGTCTGCCATTTCCTTTTCAAAAAGCATTGTATGAAGAATCAGAGACGCAAGGAGATCCCATCGAGATTTGAACCCACCTTGGACTTGTTGTTTTTGAGTTGCCCTTTGTTACCCCGTGCTATCATTTGATTGTTTAGAACTTTTCTACTTAACACAACTTTGTTCTTTCTCTTTCACGTCTCCCTCAGGAAAAGAAATCTTTTCACAAAGTATAGTAGAATCCCTCCCCAAAAACTCACCCCAGTATTGCTCGTAATTTCCGTCCGCGAGATAGTAGATATGGTAATTTCATTTCCCTCGTTCTATCTGCGTAATGTAACGCAAGTAATGTGGGCTTCTCCCCAATCAAAAGGCGTGCTAGGCTCGGGATCATGACCTCGAGCAAATCGCAAGCTGTTTGCAAGCGAACCTTATCCTGATATTGAGTCCTCGGGAAGCCCTCGAGAACAAACTAGATAAAAGTGTGTTTTCGATTGCTTTGTGGAGTATTAAACCAGTGCGTGTATATACCTAGGCAGGGGAAAAAATCGAGCACTAGCAGCTACCCGAACGCTTTGAAAGTAAACAGAAAAAAGTGCTCGAGGCAAACTGTCAGATTTGGTTTGACAGTAAAAAATCCTCAGGAAGTGTTAGTTTACGCATTTTAGACATTTCAGTACGTCGATAAGGACACTTTCAACTCGGCTTAGTCTGGTCAATTTCCTTATTAACAGACACATTACGAGCTAGACGTGTAGTACATCCAATCGAATGCTTTCTACAGCTTGCCGTACCCCTAAATCAACAGTCTGTACAGCATCACCAGCATCAGCAACAAAGCAAAAAGTCCATTTATCTTTATCTCAACCAATTTGTATTCGAGCTATTCGTGCATATCGATGCTCTCTGCCTGTCTGCACCATCCCAAACACGGTGAAAATATGGTAAGTTTTAGAAACAACAGCACCAAAGAGCACCAAAAATCAACACAAAACCGGGGCGCACATGATGTGTGGTTGCGGTGTCGGGAAGCCTGTACTGGAAGCTTTGCCGAAGCAACAACCACACTTGGTGCTATCGCTGTCATCAGCGCCACCATTAATATCATCATCAACATCATGACCGACCGGTTGATCGGTGGCAAGGATTTCAGGCATTGCTCTGCTGCCTGTGTTTTGTTTCCTAGGGCAACCTTCGGGAAGTTGAGATTTTGTGGGAAATTTCTCGTGGTATCTCGGTGGTTACGGTTGTTACCTCCGTACACCTCCAGGACGCTGTAGCTCCATTCGACCGGGTCCGATAACAAGGCGAAACGAGTGGATAAACGGCTCCTCTTGCAGCACTTGGCTACTCGCTTCGCTTGCGTGTTCCAGAAGAATGTCCCGACATTGTACGTTCCAATGTTCATGGCAATAGAGATGTGTTGCTTTTCTTTCGTTTCCCAGCATATTTTTTTTTTCTCTATTGTTCCTCGTTTTTTACTATTATTTCATGGCATTATTTGGCATCCTCCAAAGACAAAGAATGCTGTCCCGCATTCGGTACACCATGTCATCCCACACTCGCCAGTCCTTTGTATTTTCAGTGCAATTTATTCATCTTGTTTTCGTGCCCTTCCTTCTTCTTGACCTTTGTGACCTCCATCTCTTTCCCTTCCCCCATCTTGACCCAGAGTTGTTTTCAGCAGCGAAAACGATAAAATGACGATGTTCGCCTCGTAATGTAAAATAGCATAATTTATGACGAGCGACGACGAGCAGTAGTAACAGCGGAAAAGAATGGAACGAACCGAGAAGGACTTAGCCTTGCTTTATTGCAAACCATCCGGACCACGATGCTTCTCGTACGGGCGGATCGCCAATCCGCCAGCCACACAAAGGAAACGCTCGGTAGGATTGATGTTTCATCACCAACCCGCTAAAAATGCATTGGCCTTGAGGAAAAGAATAAAAAAGCAACTTGTATTTTTAAGTGACGTTTCTTATCAGCATCAGAGCGCGGCTGAGAGACGGTGCTTGTATTCGCGAATTTATATCACCTTTTAAGGGGTGGGCGAAAAAAAAAACAAAATGCAAACGCTTTGCATTCCTGGCCAACGAGCGGTTTAGTGGAGTTGAATATTTGATGTTTCCGTTTGTGCTTCGTTCTATTTGTCGGTGCAACCGGCGCTTCTGCCCAGTTTGCCGTGCAAGTGACCATATAACGGTGGGTTACAATTTCGCCACCCCGGCAAACGATCCAATGCGGTATCTTTCGCTGCAGCTATTCCCCATCGCCAGGGGGATGGGTTCCCTCTGCAGTGCACAACTGTGTACTGGCGGCTGGTCGCGATGTCTCCGATGCAACAGCTGCAAGGAAGTAATGGAAGTAATCGGTACGGCTTGGCAAGTGTTTTTGGTTTTATTTTTCGTCCCATTTTCTACTTCACACCACACCGGTCAGTAGGAGTAGCAGAAGAAGCAGCGCAGTAAACAGAGCGGTTTGAGCTGATTTTAGGGATTTTCGTTTAAATGGCGCAAGTAAACACTGTACGCCCAATAAACAGACCGTGGCAGTGGATGGTGTGTTGTGCCAGCGTTAAGAACGAAACGAGGTGCGAATGTGTGGGCTAAGAACGTGATGTACGGGGCTTTTGGCTGTAATGAAGCAAAGTTTACCGAGTGTTGGGTTCGGTATTTGGTGGCAAACTGCAAACAAAATGGGACCATCTGTTGGAAGATAGTTTTCACAGGCGGACAATTAAACATGTAAAATTTATTTGATGAGAATGCAGTGCACGTGGGTAAGCAATTCGTTAGAAATTTGATTCATTTTAAGCGAGGAAACATTTGCGGAAGAAGGCGAACGGCTTATGCGAAAAAGGGTTGGGATTGGATTAAAAGTGTGCGTCAGAAAGTATGCAATAGGTACATTTGTTTGCCAGAAATGAAGCTTTTCAAAGGTTTTTATATAAATTATTTTAAAATAAAATCATGATACAAAAAGTACATAAAGATCAACTTGAAGCACAACTTTTGAGTATTGCTTTTATCATCTCCAGGTAAATAGATAAGAAACATGTTGAAAAATTTGTTCTTTAAATGCAGATTTATTTATATCAGTAATAATTCTGGTTGATATGTTAAGTACATTACAGGATTTTATAAGGAAACTTAAACTTAGCCGACGGAATCGTAGCCGAACTGGTCAAAAACGGGGATGCCTTATTAGAAAATGAGTTTCATCTGCTTGTAACCGAGGTATGGGATAGCGAATCGATGCCTTGTGATTGGAATCTCGGCATCATCTATCCCATAGACAAGAAGGGAGATATGTTGGACTGCAACAACTACAGGGGTATTACGGTGTTGAATACGGCTACAAAATATTCTCCTTAATCCTTCAGTATAAGCTTGTCCCATTCGTTGAACAGATGGTTGGAAACTATCAAAGAGGATTCCGAAACGGAATATCTACCACTGACCAGATCTTCACCATGCGGCAAATCTTGGAGAAGATGGCTGAACAGCAGTTGAACACGAACCATCTATTCATAGAATTCAAGGCCGCATATGATAGCTTAGCCAGGGTAAAACTCTACGAGGCCATGGGCTCTTTTAGAATCCCAGCCAAACTGATCAGACTTGTTAGAATGACCATGACCAACGTCACATGCCAGGTGAAGGTGCATAGAAAACTCTCAGGGTCCTTTGCTACCACCAAAGGCCTGCGTCAGGGAGATGTGCTCGTCTGTCTCCTATTGAACTTGGCGCTAGAGAGGCCCATCCGTGACGCAGAGGTGGAGACTTCGGGAATCATCTTCTATAAGTCAACCCAGATCCTGGCATACGCTGATGATATAGACATCATTGGTCTGCGGCTCTCCCAGGTAGCAGAGGCCTATCAAAAAATCGAGCAGAGAGGCGGCAGAAAACCTCGGGTTGCAGATTAACGAGGCAAAGGCCAACCTATCTCGGATCAAAAGTCAGTACTGAAAACAGCATAGAGACGGAGTTGCGCGCTAAGATGCTGGCGCTCAGCCGGTCATTTTACAGCCTGAGGAAACATCTCACCTCAAAAAACCTGTCACGACGGTTGAAGCTAGGACTGTATCGTACCTTTATAGTCCCAGTACTCACATACGCCTCTGAGACATGGACCCTCTCCAAAACAGACGACGAGACGACGAGACGAGCGACGAGCTGTATGAACTGTATGACGACCTTACCGTCGTGCAGCGAATTAGGCTCGCCAGGTTCCGATGAGCTGGCCCTTTTTATAGGCATGGCATCGGACGACCCAGCTCAGAAAGTTCTTTTAGGCCGTCCACACGAACAGAGGAGGCGTGGTAGGCCCAGATTGAGGTGGGAAGATGGCGTGGAATCATCCGCGATCAAGGCCGGGAAAACGGATTGGTGGACGATGGCGCGGGACGGCTGCAATCCTAGTCTTGTTTATTTTCCCTCATTCCACCTTGTTCAAATCTAAAACGTTCTATGTAAACCGACACAAAAAAGAAGATTACAGCTACCTTTTCCACACCACATGTTCACGCATTTACATTGGCTCGTTTTGCGAATGAAATGCTTTTCTAAAGGTGCTACTTAACACGCCTCAGTGTAATCTTTGCATGCCTATTATAATAGAACTTTACGATAATAGTGAACCTTCCGCGAAACGCCAATGCAGAACGAACGAACGAACGCGCCCCAAAGTTCTGTAACCATTCCAACCGACAGTTGACCTTTTCCGAAAACGCTATGCTAACGTTGGCCAAACTCCCCATGTTTGGCTAACGCTAAATCGCTCCGCTCGTAAAGTTAGTCGCTGCCGCATCCGCATTGCAAATGGCTGCAAGGTGTTTTGGGACGGATTTTTGACACTTTCTACGCGCACCTCGTTTCCATCGTGGCATGCTGTAGCGCGTTTCGTAAATGTACCGAACGGTTTCGTTGTGATGCGAAAGGGGGTTTTTTTTTGTAAAGGTGTATGTATGCTTTTTGTAGTACTCCTTATCCTTCGCATTGACGTTGTTTTGTGAGTTTGTGAGTGACGTGAACTTGTGGAAGTTGAATTTGAAATGGAAGTTTGAATAATAACGAACTGCGGGGAACGTTACGGTAGGGAAACGTATTAAAAATGCAATTGCTTCGCTCTGGAATGTTACCTGTGCCCTGAGGTAGGATTTACATTTGTAAAAACGAAACTTTCGTTAGATCGGAAGTGGTTATTACCGTTGCCCACCTGAGCTTCGATTCGAGCGGCCATTGCAAAAATGGCGAAAGGAACGGATGACGAAACTTTACCTTCCCGTCGTAAGCTGTTGGGGCAAGTTTTTGGGTACGCATTCGCGCAAATCCCCTGGAATGTGTCGGTTGTGTCGTAATCCTGAAATGTGTCACGGGAAGTTTCCGATTAAAAGAAGCACAATTTTTGCACACGCGATAGAAGATTTTTCTTATGTGAAAAATTGGCCATAAACAGAAAAACCCTGCATCGAGCTTAGACTCGTAGGGTTGGTGGAGTTGGGCGCAGGAAATCACGAAATTGGCATAACCGTACCCGGCATTCTGCAATTGAATCGAATAAAGATAGTCTATAAATTTAAGACAACCGCTCGGGTATGGGAAAGCGGCTCCCCTCTAAAAAACGTAAATGTCATTTTAAGTTACATTACAACGTGGCAGAAAAAAATATTCGGAATGTAAATTACCATAACAAAAATTTCAGCCCCAGCATATCCGCGCCCGGTTGGTAATAAAATGAACAAAATGGGGAAAATATGATCTCGATTGCTTTGATATCAAGTGGGAAAATTTGTCCCCATTTCGTCCCCCGTTCCATCCTTTCTCCCACCCCGAAAGGCAGGTGAAGCTCACGTTTTTGTAGCAAAATAAAAACAAACTTCCCAGACTGTGGCAAAAATGGTGTAGAGCGTTTAATATGTGCCACATGAACAACCAGGGCCAGAAGCAATGGTGGTGGCTACTGTGCCGTACCGTGCCAACCATTATGTTTGTGAGCTGTTTTCCTTTCGCTTCACCCCGGCTGGCTGGCTGGCTGGCTCGGTATGGAAGGACCACTTCAAGCACAGGCATGAACGACTTTAGTACAAACTTTGGCAAACGGAGGATTAGTAACGTTTTATTATTTCGCATTTTCAGTTGTCCCCACGTCGGCTCGGGCCAATTTTAAGCTCTTTCGCCGTAATTGAGCGTAAACGCGTATTTTGGTTTTATTTTGGGTAGGTTTGTATTTTAATACAAAAGACTGGATGAAAGTGGAAACGGAAAATGTGTGTATTGTTGAATAATGATGTTTGTAAATTGTTGCGTTGCTCGTATGTTGAGGTGGATTATTTCTAATTGGTTTACAAATTCTGCGACGGCGATCTCAACTTATAGTACAATTTATGGAGTTATTTAGAGGAACATTTGCGTGTTGAGTATAAAACATAAACCAAATGATGTTTCATTACAGCGAAAGCAATTGTGGTAGAATGTGTATAAATATGCGGAACTAAGTGTATTATTTGCATATATTTATCTAAACGTGCGTTTATTCGTAACCTATGAAAACTATGTTTATAATTTTTAATTTCCTGCATTCCGTTAAATATTTGCGCCTAAAGGTATGCAATTCTCATTGCATCACAACGAGTCGACCATTCCGCAGGGATGGTTGGTATTTTATAAAGTATTTTGTAAAATAATTATTTATTTAAAAACTAATTTCGAAAAGGTTTCAAACTTAACATAAAGAAAATATTGCTTTGTTCTTTACCATTTTCAATGCGTAAGACACTAGTGAAAAGAACTTCCAGTTCCCTCCAGTCTTCCTTCAATACAAAGAAAACAAAATTAAAAACTAGGACTGTACATGCCATCGCAAAGTATTAACTACCAATTACAATGAAAAACCAACAAACGTTTTACCAATACTACACGCTCACACGAACCTCAACAAGCACATCTCGGCACATTGTAAAGTGGGGCAAACTTTCTCGAAATAAGATAATGATTACCCTGCGAACGACTTTTCGAAGAAATCCACTTCAACTGCAATGTCTAAGCTAATAGGGCAAGTTGTCGTAGGTATCTGCGGTACCTACACACAAGCAATCGCACTTGGGGTGCTTCCTACTTTGGCACAAGGTGAACAAGTTGTCGAACTTGTTGCCGTCGTGCACAGCAAGTTTGGAGCCAACTTTACTCACCGGTTCTAACGGCTCCACAGTTATCTTGGGCGGAAATGTTACCATAGGGATAGTGGGCGATATTACACGCCCAGGAGAAGCTTCCCATCCGTTTTACGTTTTGATAGTTTACACCGAGCACTGGGTGTGTGTGTGTGTGTTTGGTTGGAATCTTAAAGGGGAGTCCTCTCGGGCGAATCGTCTCCGGAAGCTTTTGTTGGCGTTGCTGTGGCTGTTTGTTCGTTTTTTTTTGGGACACCTTATCTGCGTTTCCTTCCGATGGTTGTCGACTGGCGGGATGAAAGTTTTCAATATATGTATATTTACAGACGACCGATTCGGCAAAGGGTCCCGAAGGTAAAGTTATGCTGCCGCGTGTTCTACCCCTAGGAAGGCAGCACCGTAAGAGGTTTTGTGTGTGAAGGTAGTTTGCGAAAATGAACAAATATTAAACAAGCCCGGTGAAAGGATCATCATCTTTGCTGTGTTTGGTGTTTGGTTGGCAAGTTGGCTGTAAGCCATACAAAACTGTACAAAATTGCAAATGCAACATGATACAATTTAATACTTCTTCTTTCAAACTTCCAGTCAGCGTGGTGTTTACCATTCTGAAAATAAATTCATGATGTCTGAGTGGATCATAAAAAAAGGAGCTGTTAACTGAAGGGTTTACCGGATCCCGGAGACCGAGGCAGCATAATGACATCCATTTTTCACACGAAAGATTTAACAACCTTTTCGGGAAGGATGAAACCATTGCGACGGTCGTTTGTTTTCCGGCCGTTTTACACATTACAAAGTCACCTCGGTGGAAAAATAACGCCCTCCGCTCCCAACGCTCCCAGTCACAGTCGCAAAGTGGCCGAGTGGTTTAATGTTGCAGGTTTTTGTTGGGGGTGCTGACCGTGACAGTGCTAATCTGGATGACAAATCTCTTCCAAAATTAATGCCGTGATGCCGTGTAGGCGTGTAGAGGCGCCCTTGGTCGGAAGTGCTGTTTTGATATATTACCTTCATTAGTTTTAGTAGCTTGGGTCCTGATGGAAAGCAACAACGAAAAATTGTTTGATTATCGAAGGTGAAGATTTCATCATCAAGATTACCATTCAAATTGGGCTGCTCGATAAAGCAGTGACTGGACATGTGTATCGTAGAATTGTAGAAAAGGAAACGATTTCATTTACATTTTGTGGAACTTTTTTCCTTTCAAATTTTCATAGCCTAAAGACACAATGAATACAATAAATGAGTAAACACAACACAGGAACAAAAAGCTGCAGTCAATTTATGACTGCGTTGTTCGGTGTGTAGAGAGAGCACCCTTGTCGAGAAGATGCAATAATGAATCGTTGCCGGGTAAACGAGCGATTTTTCCGTTACTTTTTATTTTGGCAGAGAAGGAAAAACTTTCCTTTCCCATATACATAAGCGATCCCCGTGTCCCACTTGGGTGTGGGCGTGTAATTAAATTTGCCAAAACTTTGCTTCACTCCGGCAACCGAAGTTCGTGCTGATTCGTTTACCGTCCGGACGGGTATGGTTAGTGCAGTGCTTCGCTTTCCGTTTAAGACATTAAATGTAACGATGGTGAAGGATCACCGTTGGCTGCAAAGGTGTACAAATGTATACATTGAGCTTATTTTGTTTCGAGAAACGAGATTACACATAAAAATTAACAACTGAACCTTCCCTATTCATCTCGAAAAATGAGGTTCCACCGATGATGATGATGATGAAGGGTCGCCATGATACTGGCGGCCTGACGACGGTTTCGATGCAGCAGTGCGACGATGCTGTGGCAAAGTGGCGATGATGTAAAATTTAATTAAAAGCACATGAACACAAACTTTTAACGAGTGGCTGAAATCGGCTGGAAGAAGTGTAAGTGGTGTTTTTTTTAATGCAGATTTAAATATATACTTTAATGAAAATACTTTGCATAGTGCAGGTGTAGTGTGCAGGTGTATCGTTCTGTGTTCGGTTTGAGAAAGTTTTGTAGGGTCGTAGAGTATAGTTGCAACTTTTGTGTGATGGCTTTCAATGCATTTGTAATGGGGTAAAAGTTTGTAGACTGTAACGATGACACATGAGGACTTCAATGTTGTATGTTAAGCTCAAAAGCTTTGATGTACCACAAACTACAGATTCTAATCTCACGTCTATGTAGAAAACGTAGGACCGAATAAGAGTTTTTCTCACATATGGGAATATTGAGTGATTTAACGGTGGACACAGTTGACTCTTCTCAGGGATCTCATTATTAGAAGGGCTTCTTTCTCTTTAGGACCTATTCGTTGCCATCTAAGAAGCTTCACGATGAAAAAATCCTTGCAGTGCAAAAAGTTTCTTCGTCTATGAAGCCTCGTCTTCAAATGAGATCTTGTTATCCACAACGAATAGCTTACAAATGTTGTGAACATGAGGCCACAGCGTTCATGATACCTCTTTAAATCTTTTTCTTTATCTAGAGAGGCCTTGAGTCATTTGTTTCCCGTTGGCTCGATTCTAACCGTAGCTGAATAGTCAGTCATCCTGCGTGATGGGGGAACTTACGGGAACTTGAGATGTTTGTGACTGATTAAATAAGGAGAGGCTGTAATCTTCACAGTATTATCAATGATGGAAAAAAGAAGCGCAGAATCTATTATTTAATGAACATAATCACGCAACTTCTTTCAACACTTTGAAGCAATAATAATAAAGCAATGAGGTATGTAATTGCTTGTCTCTCCTAGTTCTTACGAGTATTCTTGGTCGAGCGAATACTTTGTTTGAGAAACGTTATGAAGAATTCACTTCAAAACAAACTTTAAGAAGATCATATTCGGTCCTGAGTGTAGGACTTTAACTATGAATCGAATCTGGACATTATTCTTTTGTCGATGAAGTTGTCTCGAGACCGCGAGATGTAGCAACGACTAACAACACCGATACTCAGCAATATCTTATGAAATCAGGATTCGTTTAATTAAGCTTTTCCTCTTCTTGTAGCAGTTACTATCTCTCCCACTCTAAACATCCATTTTCCTATGCACTGCAGCAGTAAATCATGCATGCAACGCACTGCACAAGACCTGGGCAATCTAACGTGTCATGTATTGCTGGAAGCATCATGTGGCTTTTGCCGCTTGACGAGCGTGCCATAACAATCACGGTCTGAGTTATGCTTGCTCCTCGTTGGCAGCTCGGATTAAGGCACCGGAGTGCGTGCACCTTGAAGGGAAAATGAAGCCCGGTTTTTCTGCTCCCCAAGCCCCCAAGATTGAAGTGGATTTCTCGTCCCTCGGGTTGCGGTGTTTTCTTCAGCCCCAGCTAAGGTCAATCACTGAGGGCGATTTGGTTGGTTTGAATCCCTTACTGGCGTGTTCCCCTTTCTCATGAGGCAAACTGGCGGAAGCGAAGCAATGCAGCAAACCACCGGCATATGGTTTTTGGGGTCGTTATTTATTCAGTTTTCGGTACCCGTGTACTACGAGTTGGAAAATGAACTCCTTCGTAATTCTCCAATGGGACTCCCAGAGAGTTGTGGCAAAAGACAGAATTCGGGCAGATTGTTCACATGCGCGAAACCATTCCTTGTTGCCACATGCTTGACAGTGAAGAAAGCCAGTCCGAATATTTGTGTGTGTGTGTGTACGCGGCTAGTTGCCTGCTAGAAAAGCTAACTCAGTAGGTGGAAAAGGTAGCACAGCACAGCATTCGGCCATCGGTCCCTAGGGGAGAATGGTTTAATGAAAATATGTTTATGTATGCTTTGTCGCTTTGCTCGGAACGGTTCGTAGTACACAATCGACGGAAGCACGACCGTAGAGAATGAAAGGGAAAGCCCTCGCAGGCAATTTCTGGCTTCGGAAGCTGAACGGTGGTAGCAACACACACCAAATAGGTGTTCTGTTGTCCTAGTTTCGAGCAGTCAGCAGCCTGCAGGGGTTAGACGAGGTAAATATTCTTCTTATCAATTATGAACGACGGTATAGGTCTGTTCAAACACACACACAGTCGACTAGCCTGGTAGATGGTAGAGCACGAAAGGGCGTCATCTTTGGGTGGGTGAAATCGAGCTTCTTGTCTTGTTGGTTGTGTTTTGTCCTCTCGGAGATGATCATGTTGTTAGCAATTATAAACTGTTTGCGATAGCGTTTGTTCTGTGCTTTGCTATTGTTACCCGTCTGTTTCTTAATGAGGAATGTCTGTAGCTGGTATGTACGGTCCGATTTGTCGTCATCGTTTCTGGTGAAGTTGGTGTATGCCGTTGTGTTTCTTTTTCCCGAGGGCAATTTCATCTGGAACAGCTGCTTTGGTAACGTTTTCTGCTGAAAAGTAACAAACCGTCATTGCCTAGGTAAAATAAGCTTCGAAGAAAAATGTTTTGTACAGGGTTTTTCTATTGCACCAAGCAAAAAATCGTCCTCTGAACGTTAGTGTCCATTCAATTTTAATTGTTTTGATTGTATACAGGTAGATTGAATCACTTGTGATTTTCTCAGTTAGGCAAAGCGTGATAGGATTTTTTTAAAGATATTTTTGCTCCTATAACAATAAAACAAACACATATTTACAGCCGCTTCCACACCTTGGAAATAGTGTGGAAAACTAAGCGGAAACACTGGAGCAACTCTTGTTATTGAACGAGAAAAAACCCTGTAAATATAATTGTAATTTTATTGCTTGAAGCTGTAACTCAAAAAATTAGTAGAATGAAAGTAAATATATAAGCAAAATCGATCGCATTTTGAAACAAAGATGGTTCTATTAAAAAGGTAGTGAGAAAGCCACGCTGAAAGCTATTCCATTCAGAAAAAAAGAAATCCAACACAAAGACGCCACGTCTTTAAGAAGTGATTATCTCCTCGCATAAAACAAATTGCTCAAACGTAACTGCTTTTACTTGTTAAATGAATTGTAAGGAAGCGCAAGACATGCGAAAAACGCTGCAAACACGTACTCCCGTTCCGTTGCTGTTGCACACCGTCAGGAAAAAAAATCGGGGAACGAACTACAGCCAAGAGCGAGACAAAGACCCCGGGTTCCCTGAGTCTTTTATGGCGTTAATGAAATTTTACTAAGCGAACAGAATTACCCAGTAATGGACGTATGCTTAGCGTGGAAATATGAAGTTGAAGGATGGCACATTTGCATGGGGTCATTTGGAGATGCAAAAAAAAGGAAAGAAGACTGTGAATTATGTTGAACGTTTGTTCAATAATCTATTTCGATCGTTTTTTGTTTCCTTTTTTTCCTGTGGCCTTCCTGTTTTCTTTATTTGTTGCTTGAGCTTACAAGCTGTCGGTTGGGTTGATTTTTCGCATTTAAGAGAAATGGTTCAGGGTTTATTTAATTTTGCAGCAGTTTTATGCGTAAGATAGTATGCTTACAATAAACGCATAAAAAAAATGCGACCACCCAAACACAATGGACCTTTCCGTTCCGAGCGATTAAACACCATGCGTCTCCATCGATGCTGCTCGAAAGAAGAATGGAAAGCGAAAGCTGCTTTAAAGAGGCAACACTGTATTGTGCGTGAATGTGTGTGTATTTCTTCAGGGATGAACGCAACAGTGATAAGAGGAAAGAAATGCGTTACGTTTGGCCACGTTTGGGGCATCGTTGTTTCGTAGGACATAATTTCCCGGGTCGAGTTTGTTACGAATTCCTTCAACAAATGCGTCCATCTTTACATTCGCAAACAAATATTTGCCTTGTGGATTCATTTTTTTCGGAAAAGCAGCAATGAAAGCACCTTGCGTCATGTTAACTAGCGGGGAAATGTGTGTGTGCGTGTGTGTGTAAGTGGATCAGAAAATCAATACTGGTATAGGAACCACCTTTCGGAGCGCCGGTACATTAAATTGGCCAAAACAACGAATGTTCAGCTGGATGTGAGACAGGTGCGTGAGTTTCTTCGATGTTTGCCGTTCATCTATGCCACTCCAGATCCGGTGGTGTCGAGAAATTAGTGTAGCGTTTGCCAGAACTCATCAGGACTAATGGTTCCCAGGGTGTTGTCGCTAGATTGTGATTCTTCTGAGAAAAAAACGATGTTCAGCAGCTTTGTGGGGTGTTATTTCGAGCATGTTGGTGAGCTTTTTAACTCTCCTATTGGTAGAGCATTCTTCCTTCGTAAGTCCCAAAAATCTTTATGATAATGTGTGTGTGTGTGTGTGTGTGTGTGTGTGT
Source organism: Anopheles maculipalpis (assembly GCF_943734695.1). Classification (NCBI taxonomy): domain Eukaryota; kingdom Metazoa; phylum Arthropoda; class Insecta; order Diptera; family Culicidae; genus Anopheles; species Anopheles maculipalpis. The sequence continues at coordinate 5,412,846 of NC_064871.1, forward strand.
GTGTGTGTGTGTGTGTGTGTGTGTGCGATTTGAGGCGCGCTAGGAGAGCTTTTGCGTGAAAATGATGTCACAAGCAGTAAAACGATCGTGACCAGAGTGGCGTTTGTATGCTAATGGAAACCCGTCTCGCAAGAAGACTCTTTTGACAAATCCTTTTCTAAGGGAGAAAATTCATTCCGGCCGAATTGGGATGTCACAGTCTTCCCCCCGAAGCATCGTCGCTAACAGCATTGAATCGTTAAGGGAGATTTTCTGTTATTAAAGTATTTAATAGAAATGGTCCTATTTATCAGCGGTTCCTTATCGTGCTGTGAAATGAGACACCAAAACACAAATGTTTGTTGCAATGGAAAATCAACCTTCAAATGGGGGTTTTTCCCCACTGCTCAAGAGAAAGTGATGTGCACAAAATTCAATTTCGTTCAATCTGTTCAGCTTACGGATTAGTAGCGGATCAGGCAGATGATGTCTGCTACCCTTGAACGCTGTCACTCGGTGGATGGAAGGAACGCTGAGCCAGCCAACCACTGACACGCGAAACTGACTTGTGATGGACGTGCATGATGCGAGAAAGTGCGCAGTGTAGCCTCGATCTCGGATTGACAAGGTGTACACCTCGAAGTAACTCCTTATTTTGAAGGTGTAGCTTAGCGCGTTTTGTTGTGTAGGACGAAAGCAACCTCCGAAAGACGGTGGCAGTGCGCGAGAAAGCGGATAACAAATTGGATAAAGCGATCTACTATGTGGACGCAGGCAAAAAGCCACCTTTGAAGGCGGACAATGGTTACAACCGGTAGGCGATGGATTACCGTTTTTTACGCACCTAAAGAACCGCAGCGCGGGACGGGTGAGACGAAAGAGCTGTCGTAGAGTTTTCCCTTTCTTCCTTTTCGGTGTGCTCTCTTTCTATCGAGTATCTCCAAGGACTTTAAGATTATCCGTTGTGTCCTTGATAGAATACAAACTAGAAACTACGGCACAATGGCTGACGGTGCCCGTCGGAACAATGATGACAAAAGGCACAATATCAAGGAGAAGAATGGTGTGGACAGTATGAAAAAAAATCCCCCGCAAAGAAGCAGCAAGAACTAGACTGGAGCTCACTTTAACAACCGTTCTGCCCTTCTGCCTGGTAGGGGCACGAACCGAGACAACGTGAAACCAAGCGGTATAAGCTCGTTATGGTCGAAAGGCTCGGCAATCAGCCAGATCACTAGCAGCCAGGTGAAGAAGTTACGGGAGTCTGACTGACTGGAAGGAATGTCGCCACAAGCAGTTTTTCGTTGCCTTTTGCTTCAAATCTGCCACTGTTCGGGTACTGGCCCGGATCCGGACGGTGATAATCCTGTTGATAATGTTTGCTGTAGTCAGCAAGATTTTTCTTACGGTGAGAGGTGAACTGGATAGCAACAGCTAGAGAAGCTGCTGATGCATCATTAATTTTGGATTGGGGTGCTAAAAATTTTGCTTGAAGATGTCCGATATTACTACGGCCATTGTTTTGACGTTGAGGGTTTTTTTTTGGCTGTGATACTTTTTGACAAGAAATGTTCGACTAACGTTTCTTGTTCAATCTTGTTTCAATCGGCACTAGATTTTTTGTTCTCCTTGTTAAAATACCTAGGAGTTTACCTGATAACATCTGTAAGTAATGTTGCGTGCGCCTACAAGTATACAATTCGCAAGGTATAAGCAGAATATTTTGGATCTTTTTTGCAGTAGAAGAGACGATGTTCTTTCACTAGACAAGGCTGGGTAATGATTCCCAACTAGATCGTTCGCCAATGGCAAGGGATAACTGACTGGTGTGTACGTGGAATAAGTCTAGTAAGCTATCACCTAGCAGGTCGTTAGTCTACAAAAATAAAAAAGAGAAGAAGCGAAATAGCTTTACCAATGGCCGAATTGGTGATAGTACGACTAAAATGGCTGTAAAAAATATAATCCTTACCGAATTTTCATATGCTTGAATTCTGAGAGCGATCCGCGCCTTTCAGTAGGCAATCTGCCGTACAACGGAAAACAGTATGAGTGGATCTAATGAAGAAATCATTCATCTACTTAAGTCACTGTTATTAGTTATGATTAAATATTAACTCCTGCTTATCAAACAAGAGCCTTCTCTATAAACACATCTTAATCATAATTATAAAAAAAATCTATGCCAGGGTTATTGCCATCGACGACAGTACTGTGTCAATTGTACGAATAAAAAGCTCTCTGAGCTCCAATTTTCTATCCCTTTTAACACTTCATCACCACCAACCGGTGACATTCATGTCCGTGGCCGGGTCCCAAGTCGTCGTTGCTCATACACAGCATCAAAACCGTTTCCGAACAGTTGTGGTAGTGGTTTTAAGTAGAAAATCTTGTTCCCATTCTGGTAGTATCAAGCACGAAGAAGTAGCCCCCGGGTGACTCGGAACATTGCAAGCAGCTTCACCAGCAACGTGTTCTGCGGGTATTGGGGTTTTATTTCAGTCTATAGTTAGCGCACAACACCACCGAAAGCTAACTTATAATGGTTTGATTAAGTTAGTGCTTCGAAAGCAAAAGGAAAGAAAGATAAAAAAAAACAGAGAAGCGTTCCGGTTAAATGTGTTTTCTACAATTAGGGCAAATTTAATTAAGACAATTTTGTTCCCAGTATATTATTTGCTGCCGAACGACACGAAACATGGGGTCCTGGTGGTTGTAGTTCTGAGAATTATTTCAGCTTGGACGAGTGTTGCAGCTCAAAGTTGTGCTAATGTTCTGATGAATTCTCAGATTTTCGGTGATAGAATCGCAATAATTGATGTTGGTTTTTAGGCGAGCCGGACCGGTTGAAAGAGAATCTTGGGTGTCCAAGTTCGAGTTGGAGATGGTAAAGAAAAACATAAATAAAGCTCAAGCACGAGTTGCGGATCGGTCGCGTGTAGGGTTGAATTTCGTGACCGGAATAAGGACGTTCGGATGCCGTTTTCTGTAATGCTTCGGCGTGAAACTAAGTTGAGATGTAGCTACTTTTTGCCCTTTCCGTTCGATGACTTCAATCGATCGAAATCATCCTCAACACGCCCGCCCGCCCGACCGGGTTGTAATGGCACCGGTAGAACATCTCTTTCTCCTTGCCTGCAAGAGCCTGACGCCCTGACGAGACAGTTAAACAAGATTATTGGATCCTTTCGGTGTCCGGATTTCATCGTTCAATCTCCGGAACCGGTTGCCAGATCCAGATCCTTGTGAGGAGAGGTGAGATCCGGAGACGACGTACCTTGGATGACGTGATCTGATCCGAAAGCCATTTCTCGACTCCCATCCTGGCAGTTATCTGTTATGTGCTTCGTTCTTTTTTTGATTATGAGTACAACCTTAGAACGGTAAAGCGAAATGGTGACAATCACATCCGTAATGCTCGTCCCCCATTGCACAGAAAGCTTGGGGTGGACAGTATGTATGCCACTCACGTACGTTCCGATTTCGCGAACAAAACACGAACAAGCTGATACACCGTCCCATGTCGTGAAGGAAAAGCGCCCAGCTTTTGATTCAAATCAAGTACTCACTCACTCACTCGCGAACCCGGGACAAAATCTTGCACAAATGGCACATGTTTGTTCGAACGAGATTGAACGAGGGAGCTTCACCGGCTACCATCGAGCCAAACGGCGGCGAATGACTAACGTTGGTGGCGTTGCGAATTTGGCTAATGAAAAATTTATTCAAATTAAAATTCATAACTACCTCGTTGAGTGTGATTACATTTGCTGACGCGAATGGTGAAGGTGTGGCATTTGCGTACCCGCTAATCTGAAGATTTCGCGACCGGAATGCTTAAAAGCGATTGTGGAAGCACCGGGACGGATGGGTGGTAATCCGGCGGGCTACAGTTTTCCGAAGCTTTTCTTTTGTTCTACAGCCAGTAGCGTCAACGCGAGTGGTTCGTTTAAGAAGAATGCTTTGTCAACGAGCGTCTACGAGCGACGTCTTGGACGGCTGGAAACGTGCCACGGTGTCGTACGGCATCCAGTCAGTTGCAGGTGGTCGCACGGTGGGCGAGATTTATTGAGATTATTTCTCACGCCACGGTGTGAATTTATTGGTAGCCAAGAATTCGTTCGAACTTTACGCCCGCATTGATGATGGAGAGAAGTTGGAAAGCAAGGGCGACATTTCTTCGAGGAGATGATGAATTAGAGTTTTAGTGTCTGTCTGTCTGTTGTCTCTAAAATTTGTTTACTAAGAAAAGTTTACTACGCATGAATGCCTCTGTCTCTACACCCGATTATTGTGGCTTTTTATTAAAAATATACATACTACAGATGGTTTATTACGCCTGAAAGTATGCAGGAAGTATTCTCAAAGCACGTTTCATTACATATTTTGCTGTGAATGTATATTGTAATAATTATTTTTTATTACGCTGGGTAATTCTCGATGGACGATGGAGACCGACGGTTGGTTCCATTTAAATTTTCTATATTTTTCTCGATGCCTCGAAGGGTTTGGAATTCAATTCTTACACGTTTTGATTCTGAAAATGATGTGAAAATGACTAGTTAGTATTGAAGGGCGGGATTCCAATCCCATCCTTGAACTAGTCGGTTGTTAAGCCAAGAAGATAGTAAAACTAGCATTGAAAATGACTGTACTCAAAATGTTGTCATTTGTGATCGTTTATTATTTACAAAGCAATTCGTTTCGTTTTTTGAAGTGTGCTATGTGAATTGCATATTACCGGGCGTATCCAGGATCGGTAATCTATGTAAAGCTATGAAACATAAGCTTCAATAAGGTTCTTTGCCTTACCCTTGTACTTTTCTGAGTATAATTCAAACAATGTAAAATAAATGTTACTTACTAAAATATGATGAAAAATTTATTATTTTTATTTATTTTTTTTCTTGCCGGTTAAAAACTTATTCTTCTGAAATATTACGGATAAACATATGGCTCTCCGTTGGCCTGTTGTTCCTTTATCCTTCACGATGTGGTGGTGGCATGCGTGCGTTGTATCATATCAGTTGATGGTCAACTTTGCTAGCAGCTTGTGAGGATGAGCCAGTACGGCTAATAATAATCCTATCATATAAGCTTTACCGTGGCAATATTCTTCCGATCGGTGCTGGTGCAGGATGTCACCGAGATGCCACCGGGTACGTTGACGTTCATCATACGTGTATGTGTGTGTGTGTGTGTGTGTGTGTGTGTGTGTTTGTTCCGAATGTTGCTTTGTCACTTTCAGTACCCGGTGTAGCATGAAAACTGGACGGTGTGCGAGGATGATGTATGTTTGTGTCATGTATCAAACATTCTGATGAAGCGGTACGACAAGATCGGGTTCGGGCTGGCAACACTTTCCCGTACCAACCGTGCCGGGGTTTCGGTGTAGCCTTCAGCATCATTTCCTGTAGCCGATGGTAATTTTGGCGTGAAGATGACAACATCATTATTTTCATATTATCGTCCGTGCAGCAGCGGGAAAGACCGGGACCATACATCCCGGCTTCGCATTGCCTTCGGTGCAGAGAAAATATTGCCAAGCATTCCGACGTCATCGCGTGGCATCATCATCTAAAGAAAGGTGTTTTGGGGTGTGTTTTTTTTCTCTGTCTCTCCTTTGCCCTATACTTGACGTTTCCTTCGACTAGAGATATCCTAACGCAAATCCCTCCGTCCGGAAGCCATGATGGCAGGTGTATATTTATCGAGAAAAGCATACTTGAAGCATATGGATATTGGAAGGATAAAAATATTACCTTCACCGAAGCATCCTTCACCTCGATGGATGATGAGGATGATGATGGGGGATAATTGGTTACAAATGAAGCCAACAGAAGAAAGCTAGGCCTTGGCTAGGCTCAGGTAGTCCTAGATTCGATTGTATGAAGCTATTTAAGGAGCAAAGGCGAGTTATTTCTAATTATTTCTAGCCTAACGAACACGGAGGAATGTGTTGTTTGTCGATTTGATTTGTTGAGAAATCTGAAGAGTCAAGGTTAATTAAGTGTTGCTGACTAGGCCCAAGTGAAGTGTTTATTGACGAGTCTTTGTATTTGTTATTTATTTGCAGAACAGGCTCCATCTGTGTCGGCTCATGAATAGGTAAGCTAATTGAGTTGCTTTTAGTATGTTAAAATTGAATACATTTTTCTATATTTGTAGATGATTTTCGATTTACATCCCCCAGCAAACTAACCAGAAAAATTCGTGCGTCTAAGGTATAATATTCACTCGTTAGCCATCTGTCGTCCAAAAACCGATATTCACAATGTTGCAAATTCGTACCATAACTGTGTTGGCTTGCGGCCATTCCTTCACATCGAAAATCCACCGGCCACATTTCAATCAAATGTTCAATTTCTCCATTTCCCAGGAAACACACAGGAATGGCACGTAACCGTTATGGCCGTGAATGGAGAAGACATTGTTTGGATCCGGTTGTTTTCCGCACGATATGCTGCTGCCAGACAGGCAAACAGGCAGACTTCGTTCGTTCCGATTTCCAAAACAAGCCTCTCCACCTCAGCGTATACAATAGTCCGGTGCCAGAATGCACTGGAGCAGTGAATCGTTGCACTGATTCCATTGTTGCGAAAGTGGTAGCGTAGTATTTGGGGAACAATTTGCTCGGGACCGGGACTGCAGCCAGCAAGCGGATTCGGTCGCTGAACAATCCTTGACTTTCGGGCCCTGACCTAACATTTGCGCCCACGTGATCCTCGTGTGTGTTTATGGCACTGTGAAGAATTGTAAAAGTATTTTATGAATTTGATCATTATGCAAACTTGGCAGGCTTGGCAGGCGAGCGAATGCGAGCCTCTGTTGAGATTTTGATTGTATAAAGCACAGGTCCTTACCGTCGTATGTTAGGTGGAATGTTTCAGGGATTTCAATTACAGTGTGACCGCAAGCGGTTGGGTATTGTTGCAACATTTTTTGGCTCCAGTTCAGATTGAACAAATGAATGGAGGAACAAATCACATCATTCGATACTATCGAGTGGGTTAGGTCGTGCTAGTAATGACTGTTTTACGGCTTATTGGAGATGCTGGAAGATCTTGCATCCTGTTGAATGTTTTATTGCTAAGTTTGGATTATTTTTGATAAAGTTTTTTAGAGCATTATGTCTTATTTTTATCCTGAAGCTGTTGATGATATGTTTGCAAACAAAGAGTGTTGGAAAATCATTCTATTTTTAGTATTTGCAGAGACAGACTCAGTTTGAATGTTGATGGGACTTCTTTAAGGACCTCTACCAACCCCTAGAATCTCATCTAGAATCTAGAATTCTAAATTGTGCCAGAGTTACTTTCTAGTGTCCTACTAATGACCAATGGTCAATGAAGTTCAGTGAAGGGTCGAATGAAGGGTCGTGTAATTGTGACTGTTTTACCAACCAAAAAAGCGACAAAGACGTTTAGCGAATGGCCTTAATTTACGCTACCAAAGTTCCCCTAACTTTATAAACACTGATTCTATTATCTCACGGAACACATGCGTGAAACTACTTTCTAATGAAGTTTTGAGTTTCCCGTTTGTCAGGATAAAAGCCTTGTAATAAATCTTCGCCCCATGGCTGCACCACTCACACCGGGCACACCTTCTGGTTCACCAACCGTTAAACGATCTTTGTTGCGTAGCTGATAATGGTAACCAGCAGCAGTTTATTTATCTTCTGTCTGTTCCTCGTACGGTCACAACGCTGGCTTGCGCTGTAGGTCGCTCGGTAACGCTTACAGAACCCTCTGTCTAAGATTCCCGGTGTGCCTGATGTGAGCGGTATGTGAGCGACTAATTATGTCTCCCCGCGGATTGCGCTGGTGTGAGAGGTGAAACTTTTGTCCTGACACGTGCGGTTAGGAAAGAGTGAACCCAAGGTGGTGACCGTGAGTTTCGTGGTCCCCGGGTGGTACATTAAAGACAGTCCGTATTTCTGCGTCGTGTGTGGCGCTTGTTGGCTTTTGGGTATTGTGAGGTGTGGTTAATATCGTATCACCTTCGCTCTCGCATAAGAATGGTTGGGAACAGCGATGGCAATTTATATACATTAAAAGCAAGCTGCAGGAATCACTGTCTGGAATCGTTCGTCCTAAATGTTGCTCGAAGAATTCTCTATGATTGAATGACAGATTGGATGATTCTGAACAAAAAAAAAGATAGAATTCAGAATGCTAGATACCGATCAGACAGACAATCAAGTAAGACACGATTGATTGCGCAACAGAGCATACGGGTGCAAATTATCCTTTTCAGCCCTGGCCGGCCGGCAGACACTATTGAAAACAATTTAGAGCAGCATTAACGGCAAACTCCCTCGTTGCTGTCATGCGTGTGCGAGATCAGCAATTGGCGCCGATCCGTCATCATCCTTCTCGCACCGGGGACCGAGCAGTAATAAATCACAGCAAATAGCTTTTGCCATTCTCATAAATCTAGAGGCTTAGGGTTCGGAATTGCCTATCGAGTAAGCTCGTCCGGATGGTCCTTAACGCTCCCGCTACCGGAACGATTCACGAGGCAGGCTGTGGCGCTGTGGGAGATGCCATTCTTGGTACGCTATCGGGCCATCGGAGTTGAAAACACACAAACCGAAACGAATCTATCGCTTCCGGTACGGTGAAGGACCTCACGAAAATTCAGCACGACCAAATTGACACTTGAAGAGGGACGGCTTTGTTAACCCGTGGAAGGACCCAGGTCGAACTCTTCGCACCGGTTGAGACGGGTTTCATCTTTCGGGACGTTGTAGCAATCGTTTGGAGCACGATCGGCTAGTGGATGCATAAATTTAACATCCCACTGGCCCGAACGTTCCTGTTGCTGGCTACAGTTGATTGAGGTTAATCGAAACAAATGTGTGTTTTTGTGTGATTGGAATTGTAATTCGTACGCGGCGTGCTGGTCAAACCGTTGACGAAGATGTATGCGTTGAAGGTTCAAACCAATACAAATGGGATTCGGAAGGGCATAGTACCCAATTCCGGCGTTCCGAGGAGAAATCACGCTCGTCGTACTAGCAAATATGAATCGATCATCACGGGGACAGGGTTTGGTTTGGGGCAAAATCATCAAACTTAGATTATGGAAGTTTGCATTACCCAAGCACGTACGTTGATGCGCGAGATGTCGCCCAGCTCGAGGCAATAATGCGATTTGGATTGTGGATGAATAATGGTACATACGAAATGTACCAACCAGATGTGTTACTTTCAAAGTAATACTAAATATTCAACTCTTGGGTTTGACAGCTGTCAGTTCAGAACATCTGCATGGCTAGCTGTCAAAATTTGTATCAATCCAAATCGCATTCTACCGCAAAAAGCACCTCTTCTGTCCAATATTAATCGTTACACTTAAGCCATAGTACGGCACATCCTGCCCATAACAGCCCCAACGCTCATTTCATTCATCCATTAGCCAGCTAACGAAGAAACCCGTCGGGTTTCGCTACCATTCATGCCACCATTGGAATAGCTTTCATCAAATATTTATCGAAATACTTGAGGAAATATCCTTCCTCTCCTCCCCAACAGGCGGATGTGGGACCGTGGGTGGTGGTACAGGCCGCAGTTGATTTACTTTGTAGACCTTTAGGCAACGTGCGGCACTACACCATGGCAACCGAAACGATTGATCGACGATGATATAACCGGTGGCCTTGCTGGCGGAATCCGACGAACCTATCCAAGGGCGGGGTGTGAACGATTCGATTTTCCAACTTTCATCTTTTACCGCTTCGTGGTAAGAGCACACACATACACACACACACATAGACACAAACACCGATCGAAGATGTTTGACCGCACTTGGTGTGTAGTGTTTTGTTTGGTGGTTCTGTTCCTAAGTGCTACTTGATGGACTACGGAACAGTTAACAAAATGTTGCGGGGAGTGAAGTTATCCTATTGGACGGTGTAGAAGATGAATTGTTGAATGTGTCCATGAAGCATGTCCGGCACGACGTGGGTGAACCGGGCGAAATACTGGGCTGGGTAGAAATTATCGAAAGATAGATAACTGGCAGTGTTGATTGATGAGTTCGTTGTTGCCGGGTAGTTGTATGGTAGGCGCATGTGAATTGGTTGAATGATTTTTTGATGCGCCCAATATCAAGACATGGCACCAGCAGCTGGTAGGTCGCACTAAAAAAAAAAAAAAAAAATTGAGCAAATGTTTAACGCCTTAAAATGGGAAATAAATGTCTGTTTCTGCTGGGTTAAGATGTCAACCTCGTTTGTGCGGTACTTGTTTCGGGCTAGATTCCGGTGTTTTAATCTATGCAGACATTTGTTATTCGTCATCTCAGGAAGAAAAAATCACAGCTTCTATTTTTTCCCTGCACTTCATCACCCAGAATGGGCAAACTTTAAGGGTGTTTGGGGATCCGTAAATGGGGATCCTTTCACACCGGGGAGTAGGCCATATATCAAACAACCCAAGTTTGCACCGACGACACACCGAAGGCTTATCGCAACGGAAAACACCGGAAGGCTCCATACCTTCCAGGATGACACTGTGGTCTGTGTGCAAGCGCTACAGACACTGGTGCCGAGGACTTTCGGGTTGATTAGGGTTTTATAGTGTTCCAGATAAAAAGTGTGACTCCCTTCCAGTTTGCTTACCAAAGCTACACAAATTTGGTGCCATTTGACCGATAGCCCAAAATTTGTGGTTGTCTGTGGTATCTGCAACCTTTGGTCGTGGTTCGTGGTACGCACTGGAAGAGGACATGCCTGTTTTTGTTGGTGTGTGCCATTAAGCTTTGTGAAACCGATGGTTCCGGGATTCAAGGGAAAGCTTTTGGGCTATGAGCAGACGCGTTCGATCGATCGGAATGGATGGAGGACATTCATTTTCTTACCGACTCGTTTTGTGTCAACGCTTGTTGATAGTGCAAATAAACATTGATCTTTTCTTTGTTGCAAGAGGGAGCTGATCGGAGCAAAAGTTGGCACTTGAAGTGAATGGAATTTAAAATTTATACTTCGGAAGGAAAAGTAATTTATCATTATAAGTCTACGCAATCTCTGCTTCAACAGTGGCCAAAAACACTAAATTTCGGTAGGTTGTTCGGTGTCATAGTTATGACGTGATAAAGAGATGTATAAAAGCTCAATACTGCTTTAACTAACCCTTACTTCAAACTATTCAGGCTCACTTCGTAATGCGTTGATTTCGTTGATAGAGTTTGCACAAACTTCAGGCAGCTATAGTCTGAATAACCTCTCCGATTCCCTCACTAAGAGGAACTAGTTTCTGACAATTGAGTGGCCAGGGCGTTATAAGCCTGGTGAGATATTCTGACCACTATGCGGCAGCAGTCTTACCCGAGCGTACCTACCTGGGTAAGCAAATTTCAGGCTACGATTTCTGATTTTTTACGCAGCAGAACTATGTAATTGCAAGGTTCTACAGTCTTGTTGTAAATTTCCTCCAGCTAATTGCAATATTTTACTATAAAGTTCCACATGAAGCTTGCAGCATTTCACTATTCATTGGAAAACTCGACTTGAATGGTTCAAAAGTTCCATTAGTTGGGTCAAAATCCTGTAAGTACATTATAATGTGAGTCCCACACATTACACACACTCGTCAGCTTTAATGTTCTGTAAGCTTTACGCAATTGGTTTATTCTTTTGGGATGTAAAACAATATTTAAAAATCAATTCGTATCCTGAGGTATCACGAGAGCTGTCACAATCGTTTTGAACCATGCAATTATTCACAGTGAAATGATTTTAGCTATTAATTAACAACTCCGTTACGAATAGAGCTCATGGTTGAAGCCCACACATCTTTCAACCTGGATGTAAAATGCAGGTGCGGTTAGCATCTATAATTAATAGATGGTGTTTTTTGTTTGTTCGCTGTTGGTGAGCTTACCACAATTCCTGGAATCCGGGTTAAAGGAAAAGCGGATGCCTGTCCGAAAGTAATACGTACAGGCCTCTATAGTTGTTAATATTTAAACCCATTTCATTCAGTTTCAGTTTGTGTGATGGTTTTCTAACAAAAAAAAATAAAGTTTCGTCCGTACCTGTTACTGAAAGTCCTACAACCCTGGGTGTCTGGATGTCAGCGGGGAGAAAAACCCATTGCAATGCAGTTTGCTCTGTGTGGTGCACAACGAGCGTACGAGGGCAGGATGGGGTTTTGGGTAACGAACGAGACTGAAAGCTTTTTCGGCCGTGTTGTGTATCGGTTTATCTCATGTGAGGTTTGTCTGTTTTATTATCACAACCAACCGACCAACGTAACAGATTGTTTGGGCCTGCACGAATGTTTCAACGGAGAGATGATGGGTTGTATTTTTGTCTTGTACCGGCAAAATGTTTTACATACCAAAACATACGCTGTCGGGGCGCCTTGTTCTGGCGGGCGCGGGACATCGGGCACGGGACGAGTTGCCTGTGTTGCTTCCGCTTCGTCGGAGCTTTGGAGCGAAATCAAATTCATCCGTGGCGAACCACCACCGGGACCGGTTCCTAACCCTGTCCCGGCCCGAGTCGTCCCACAGTGCGCCGTATGCCGTACTGATGGGAAAGTTTGTTTGAATGATGTATTTTCCCATCGTGCTTGGGCGGGCCCACCGGGTTGGACGTAAATCTTCCGGAACGGCAAAAACGGCATTGAAAGAAATTAAGTGAGCAAGCGAACCGGAAGACAACACAAGTGATTGTTTCATTTAATATACTGCATAATTTGTGTTATTGCGCGCGCGCCCGAGTCCTGACCGAGACCGAGGGTTGATTTCGCTCAAAGACTACGAAACCAAAATGCAAAAGTTTTTGTCCGTGGAAACAGTGAGCAGAAGAATGGCATACAACAGCAAAAAAGGAAAGAACATCACAGCAAATCGAGACTCGCTGTGGCGGTAAGGTAAGGTAGGTCACAGAAGCAGTGAAAGGTACTTTCTGTGCTTTTGCGCCATTAAATGTACGATTCGTGGAACGATGATGATGAGCACGAGAGACACCTACCCTACCGATTTGGAGGGGGGGAGAAAAAGCACGGTAAAATATGGAGCACAGCCCCAACGCTCAGCATTAACAAAAAAAGTTCAAACTGACGAGTGATGATGAAAGTTTGTGACAGATTTTTAATTGAAAAACTGTGGTTATACACAGTGTAGTTCGAGGTGGGGTGTGCATAGCGCGAATGATTTGTGGCCAGGTTGGGACTCGAGGTTCGGTTTCGGGCGAGAAAAAGTTGGACCATTTTGACAATTGAAGATTGGATATATTTGAAGATGTGTTTGTGTTGCTGACGGTGTGTTCACACAATCGTGTTGAAAGGCAACGATGACCAACACAAAATGGGGTTGAACCGACGGGTTGGTGTTTGGGTTCTAGAGCTTAGTGTTTGAGCAGTGCAGAAATGAGAAACCGGTTGAGGTTTCTGTTGTGATTGACGTCGAAAGTTTGTTTGAAAGTCGGAGTTCGGAGTCGGTTAAGGTGGGCAAATAGTTGGTCAAAAGTTTTGTGAATCTTTCACGAGGCCATTGGACATGTAATAGGAAATAGAAGAATTGAGGGATTTTGCTTAACGTGGGCTTATTGTTCTTATCGGGATCCAAATATTGCTTTAGCCACGTGGACGATTATTATGATCTGTTTTAGGACTTCCTTTTTCTTCTTTTTCTTGGTTTAACGACCTATTGATATCGCGAAGTTGGATAGTCTACAGGGTAAAGGTTCGAATGGGATTTGAACTTCGGTCTTGCCCTGTCAATTTAACGGCTGTAGTCGCATCCACCAAAGGACTTCATTCTGAAGTCACTTCAGTCAATATAAGCGAATTTCAATTCAAACAACTACTAGCGTATTGCTGATCTCATCAAACGTTTTTCACTATCGACATCGCTTGGTTAAGTAACTCGTGTCTGGTTCTGGGTGACATTTCTTTCCCCCTTTTTCCTTGCTCGTTGTTCCTCCTCTGCCGTTCGGCGTAGCGCCGTAGTAGTAATTTATTCCTAGCGACCGGCAGCGTGACAGGCGAAATGAATATTTCATTGCAAACGACACGCCCAAGAGTGTGCCGCCACCGGAGTGTCGTGCTGAATATCTGAAGTCATCTGCCTAAATGCCTAAATGCTCGGGTCTAGTAGAAGCGACCACTGACGTAACGTCCTTGCCGTCGCAAGAAGTCGGGAACGGTAGCGGTCGTTCCATATCTTAACGCACCTGAATAAAGATGAAGGATTACTTATCAGCTGGAACAGTTTCGCAAACAGCTCAGCCAGAGGGACGCGTCTTCCAAGAGTGGGTTGTGTTGGTACTTTAAAACGATGCCGCCGCCCTGTGCGTTTGTTGTTTACATAAAGCTGCGGACGTCATACGGATGCGAAGGAAACACCTGGAAGGGAAATTGTTTAAATGGTTCTGGTTCGACCGATTCGCTGTCCTTTAACCGTGACGCAACAATGTGCTGGTGTTGGGGAATCAGAACACTGACATGCGGCACGTCGATGAGCTTTTAGCGAGCGAATTTTAACGGGCTTATGGGCTTGCAGGAAAGGGATGATTTTAATGGCCGTAGCCGAGTAGCCGGCGAAAGTCATTAGCTAGGTTTTCCGCCGTGGTGAATCCTTGAAGCAGATGTGCACCATTCTCACGCACGCTCCCAGGGTACATATATCATAGAATCAAATTCTCACGCGTGGTGGTACACCAACGGGCTCCGGGCACTGTTTTCCACGCTGGAAGTATCACAATCTGGGCAATTATGGCGGATGCACGAGTCCGGGATACAGTGAACCGAAAAGATTAATCATCGTTTGGCTGGCAGGAAGCAGCAGTCCCGGGACCGATGTGCCTCATCTTTTACGTGGCAATTATGGCATGGGTGGTGAATTTTCGTACAGAAGGGTACAGCTACAGATCCTCACCATTGGATAGCGACGAGAGCGACGTGCATTAAAGTGACGCGCTTCTTAAAGATCCATCTCCTGTTGTGTGCTCGAAGTCATCTCGTTGGAACGTCACAATCGATGAGGTAGAACACTGTGATGTTGTAATCGGGATGTTTGTTGAATAATTGATTACACACCGTGGAACGCGGTGCAGACGAAGAAGATGTATCTCGTTTGGAGATAACAACGACAGGACGTACTCCACAAAAAGCGTATGCTTTTGAGTAGCCTTGAAAAGCCTTGCGCCTCTTCTTGCCGATAACGTTGGCTGGTTGAAGCCCGAGCGCACTTTACAAAGAAATGGCGAGCGCGCGCGCGTGTGTGTGTGTGTACTCGTTCGCGTACACCTTCACCAGTGACAACATTCTTTCTGTCAAGTGCCAAAGACACACTCGAAAAACAATGTAACGAGCTCGTGTGGAGCTATGCATTAAGTGTGTATGTGTGCGAGTGAAGTTGTGGTTTTACAACAGTAAATAGCTGTAATTTTTCGCAACATTCGTCTCGTCCACATCATCTCCACATTTACCGCAATGGTATGGAGCGTTCTGAGGCTAAAGCTAGGTGAGCCGAGGCTCTAAAAGCAGGTGAAACATTTGCCGTTACTACCTCTTTTTTTTTTGCTGCTGTCACCACTTCAAGTGAGCAACAATGGAAGAGAAAGTCGTTCCGGTAGTGTACCGGAAAAAAGGGACAAAAGGATGCTGGTTTGCTGAAATGGCTGGCTGGTGAAGAAAGCTTGGGCAGGATGTCGGTGAATGTCTTCCGAATGGACGCACCGGATGAAAGGCGTCGTTCACGGGTTAGTGGCTTAGTGTTTGGCTGGTGGCTTTACATAATACTAAAGGCCGGTGGAAAGCCGGTCGCCTCTCCATTCCGCGGCTATTTGTTTTGCTTTCCTGCTTGCGGAAGTCCCGGAGCCCGTGGAATGTTCATAAAACATACGACAAAGTGGCTGGCGACAAAATGGGATGGAACTTGTTTTAAAATTCCGGCACAAATAAAGAAAGTGATGTGGAGCATTACGGCAGCACTACATGCTGTTGGTCGTCTTACAAAAGCTTGCTACTTGCAGATGTGAAGCGAGGCAGTGAGATCGCGCGCGGACCGTATCGGTACGCATCATTGGCGTTTCGTAAGAAGCATCCCTTTTCACTGTCAAAGATAGACAACTCTATCGGTTTGCAATTCATCCCTCGGGTGATGTGCGAAACTGTTCTCTCGTGGGCGATGGGTTGGGTTAAAAATTTAAATTTATGTCTAAATGGGTGCCTTCGTCAAAATTGTGTTGCGACCAAACAATACGGCTCGTTTTTTGTTTGTTTGCCGACTTGATAAACAGGTGACTGTGCTTTGAAGCTGAAAGAGGCATAAAGTTTTTTTCCCCTATTTTATTTGTCTAGTTCAACCTTCATTGAATGAAGGCGAAAATGAAAGGAAAAGGTTAGCGTATAAAAAAGCAGTCATCAGATTCGTCCACAATATAGCTGTTTACGTTTCAGAAACGAAGAGATCCATCCTACACGAAAGCTATCAGGCTCGAAATTCCACCATAAAGGTCCAGATTACAGAGCAACCACCGTGTATCGATAAAATTTTACTATACAACCATCTCGAAAAAAAGCTCGTAACGATGCTCTTAATGGTAATATGTAGCAACTTGACACGTTTTACCTCAGCGAAACCGGATCGAACGTTGCTACGCCCGTAGCAAACAGCACACAAAAGCTCCGCCACGTTTTCGCCTAACGAACCCACCCAAGTAAAGAGCGCCCGGACAGGGAGGAAAAACTTTAATGGACCTTTGTTTTCTCCTTTTTTTGCTTTAGTTTTGTTAGGTAGCTGTCTAGCGGATGGGGATGCTGAAAAATCAACCCTAACCCCCGAAAGTTTGACGCGGGTGAACGGGTTCGCATCCCTACCGAAGAATGTTGAATGGTGTGAAAAATGGGTAGCCCACCGTAGCCGGATGGAATTTCCCGCTTTTGCTTATAGTATCTTTTGCTTTTTCTTCGTCTAATTTGCTAACTAAAAAGGGGTTCGTTTGGTTCGAGATGGTGGAGGTTGCCGGCCTACGTTCCACCGTCCATGATGATGGTGGGTTGTGGTGGTGAGAATAAAGAAAACATCAACTACAAAACACCATTAATGGATGTGAAAATGGGTAGCCGACCGCAAATTGTGTAACGTGGGGCGTTCTAAAGGGGTGGCCTTGGTAGTCTGGTGTGAGTGCGTAATGTATGTGAAGGCATTAGCATTGAACGTAAGCTGTTGGATCATTTGATCAGAACAAATGGAAGGACAGTTACAGACTGGTTTCTGAATATATAAAACAAACTAATTAAAGGCTTAAAAACATGTTCAAAGGTCCAGTAAAGCCCACTCAGCTTAAAGCTTTCTAGCTTTTACTGAGGATATTTATGTATCGGCTTTACATGCGGCATGTAGTATACCTTTAGGCGTTATTTTTAATTTAAAATGTATTTTTACAATATTTCAACGTTAATTTCCTATGCAAATGTGTTTATTAAATCAGTAACCGGTACATCACTTGATTTACTACGCAAAAACGAAGCCCCAAACATACACACCATCACGCCATTCTGTACCAATGACTTTCATCCGTTTCGCTCCGAGCACAAGGACCCGGGTGTAGTTTGCTTTTGCAAACTGTTGCATTAATTGAAAGTATACACGCCAGGCGGAAGGCCTCAAAGATTGCTTCTCAGGATAGAGCGGATTTTCGTGCCGCCGCCAGCATGATGTACGATGCGTGAAAACCCTATTCGCTGTTGCTGTTTGCCGGCTTTCCTTGGCATCAGATTCACTTTGTACAATCCTCCCGTACTTTAAATTCTCCCGGTCCCGGCTTTATGCCGAGCAAAACTGGGTCCATTACCGACGGAGCAGCTTCCGAGATTGAGGGCTCTAAACAACGGCACTGAATCTTTCCGAATCCTGGTCTGACGAAATGTGTGTCTTCGGATTTGTTAGTCTTATTATTTGTAGCGAAGGAAAGAGCGGATTTGGTGCGAGCAGCTTTTGTGGTAAGGAAAACAATTTTCATTCATCCATTTCGCTACCATAGATAGAGAATGCTGAGAGCTTTGCCTGAGCCTTCGGCTCTGAGCCTTTATACAGAGGGATTGTGTGTGTGTGAGTGTGGAATGTATTACGAGCGTTGCGACCGACGACAGGCTGCTACGGCCAGGTTGGATCGCATACGGAGTAAACATAAATTTTGATGTAAACAAATAAAGTACGTAATCCATTTTGTATGGCTCGTTTGTGGAGGGTCGAGAGTGTACGGTACCCATGCAAACAACCTCCCAAAAAGCTTCGGGTTAGGGTGATGGCAGTCGCACGTGTCTCGAATGTTCACAAGCCGCCCTGGATGTCGGATGGACGCATTTTGGCGCATCACGAAGCTTACAGCCTAAGCCACCTCTGCAAGGTGGGTACTTGAGCCAATATTTACCGCCACATTTCGAACACCTTTTCGCCGGATGAATGTCTGTAGGTTTCAGTAAGCAGCCAGTGATGTTTATGATCGTACCTGTCGTTCATCAGTGCTAAACACACGTGCACAGTCACACACAACCCATCATAAGTTTGGGTGCGTTGCGCAGGTGATAACAAAAGTAAGCCCATCGTCAATTTCAATCGCATCGACCTGCTGCAATGTTGTGTGGCTTAACGCTGAGAACGGGAACGAAACAGGTTCGAGTTTCCCCATAGCGATCAGTCACGCATTTCCCGATCCGTTTCCGATTTCAGTGCGGGGAATTTTATATCGCTCGAAATGTGTGTAACATATTTCAGGCTCATTCATTGGTGGCGAGTGTGTGTGCGATTCGTAGAAAACGAACACGTTCCCGCTATCGTGACATTCTCGGTAATAGCTTACCAACTGGTCCGTGAAGTCGTATTGATTTTCTGGCAGCTTCACCGACTTTCCCCCGACCAACGTTTGCACTACATTTCATGGGTAATTGCCCGTAAAAGAAGAAGCCGCGTTCCGCGAACGCATTTGCTTCGCTGCGTGCGTTACGGCGTTATTGTGGCAAAATTAAACTTTTGCTAGCAAGCGGTCGCGTTCGGTGGAAAACAGTTTTACAGTACGTTTAGTTTATATATTTTGTGGAAATGTGGTTTTGAGTTGCTGTAGCAAATTGGGCATGAAAAATGGTGTTGAAATTGTTGTTTCACTAGTTTCGCGCCTGTACGTTATGCAATCCACATGACAGCTGTTATTTATTTGTTTCCTTATGGCGCCTCTTGATTAATGTTGAACTGTTACGGCATACTCCACGTGATGAATAATTAAATATTTAACATTTAATCTTCTCACGCCGAACTTGATCCCATGAACGGTTTCTTATCAATCATCAAATGGCGCTAAATAATTCTAGCCACGGACACGGAAGACGTCGAGAATTATTCACTATTCACTTCGTTCCGTCACAGCCGGGAAAACTTAACCAACTCAGGCAGGCAGGCTATTGAGATGTTCTTCCCCGAACCTCCACCAAACTCTTCTGCCTCCCTGCACACACAACCCGTACCGTGTTCGAAAAGTGTTTTCCACCACCGATCGTGTTTCATCGATCCATTCAAAACGGATCGTAGAGCCAAGAACAACAACAGTTGGCATTTCCTCGGATGGAGTCACCAGCACACGCACTCTGCTGCTGACCCGGATCCGATATAAAATGCTTCATAATGATGTCATAAATCTCCATAAAAGTTCGGCTTCATAAAATTCATCTCATCCCTTTGGCGCAAGCTTATGCCCAAGAATGCGAGTTTTTTTTTTGCGAAAAGAAAGTAGCTTCAGCAACCTTGGAGCTTGGCGAAAAGGAAGTAAGGGTAACAAGGGTCAGTGGTTCTCCTGACCAGCGTACACAGTCAATATCATGCCACATTCAGCGTGACGTCGTTAAGAGTTGGAGAGCTGCTTTAAGTGGTTATTAAAATAAAATCGCCCGCTCCGATACTCTGACGGCGAAGCATTATGCGGGAACGGAGTTGAAAAAATAGTTTACCATCCACTTCATATTGAGCCAATCGAGGAACTTTCAACAGTGTTTATTGAAGAGATTGTGTCGGTTTTTTTTTCGATGAAAATTAATTTTCCGAGATGGGAATGTTCGGACAAAGAAACAGTTGCAGTTGCTTAAAGGCACGTTTTCGCAGCACATACCACAAGACGCATAATGCATCGATAACCAATTACGGAGCGTGTTCACTACACACGCTTCTCGGATGCGTTGTCCGACACAATTGAACCGTAAATGCGGATTTGAAATGCGGAAAATGTGGCTGTCCTTTGTCCTTGACAACTGACAGCCTGCAAGCAGCCAAGCTTGATGTCTTTGGTGTGCGAAAATTGGCCATAATGTTGCCATGTTCCGAGCGAGACGAATTTTATCGATGGAAAGATGAACATGAAACGTATAATTTATTCCATCGCTCCAACCGTACTCTGCTCCATCGTGATGGATGCGTTCGTTTTTTTTTGGTATCCTCGTCGCACGTATCTGAGGCGGTGTAGCATGTGTGCGTATTGCGTGCGTGAAAAACTTCGACGAACATCCTGATACGAAAGGTACGAAGGTATGTCTAAACAGTAATAAACGTTTCGGTGAATGATATGGTGTGGGCTGGGTGCGCTTGTAAGCTCGTTCGTTTCGGTCTTGTTCATCTAATGATGCTCGTTCGACGAAGGCTGTTATAATCTTGTGGATCATAAACGGTTCTGGATGGTTTCCGTTCGATTCCGTGGCACTATGGACCTGTTTCGAACAAAGTGTGGTCAACAAAACCTTCTGAGTGTTTTTCGGTTTTAAATTGACCTGAACAATGTTTCTTGTTTTGCTGAAAAATTTTCTGTATTATTGTGCTTTGTTTCATTCAATATTAGTATTGTTTTATCATAAATTTACAATTTTAAGGATTGTAGAAATTGTTTGTATGATGCCTTATATTATTTAAATTTAAATATGAACCGTCAAGAACGCGATAGTCTCACTCCCACTCCTGTTTCATCGCTTCTCTCCTCGCCAATGACCTCGATTCCTCATGTGATTTTATCCTTGATTCCATTATATGCTCCCTCCTGTCGTCTTCCAGACAGACTGTCTCGTAATACACATCAAGGGCAGAATGACGCTTTCATACGAGTGATTCTTTAGTTGTTCTTATCATTTATTTGATTTTTCCAATCCTGTATCCCTATTCCCCTCCCGTTTGCGTGTTTCCTCTTCCCTCTCCGATTATTAGTCTAAAAATTAAATTTGTACAACCCATGCGACACACAAAATTAGTTCATTTAAAAATTAAAAAAAAAAAAGGACTATACGGCATTGGACCGTCATAATCGATTGTAAAAATAATAAAAATTAAAAAAATAAATAAATTTATAGACTTTTACCATTTTAATGTTACCAGCCACAGGCAGATGGACCGATCGCAGAGGCGAAAGTAAACTTTAAGAACTTTTCCAATTTCCAAGAAGTACCTTTGTACCTTTATGTTCAGAACCCCTCTAAATATTCAATTTGTCTATAGACAAACAGCTTCTTTTGTATTCCATTAGAACGGCCTAAACGTATTGCTAAACAGCTTATTTTCAGAAGATTCTGCAGATTCGGGAGTCAATCCTCACTGCTGTGGAACAGTCCAGGTGGGATTTTAACTAACAGGTTGGCTGATAAGTCCAAGGTCTAACAAAGAAAAACACATTTTTTTGTCAAAATTCGTTTTTATTATTCAACATAGTTCCCTTCAACGACCTTCAAATTTTTTGATACCATTTTGGTAGTACTCCTTCGGTTTTGCTTCAAAATAGGCCTCAGCTTCGGCGACCACCTCTTCATTGCAGCCAAATTATTTCCCTGCGAGCATCCTTTTGAGGTCTGAGAACAAGAAAAAGTCGCTGGGGGCCAGATCTGGAGAATACGGTGGGTGGGGAAGCAATTCGAAGCCCAATTCATGAATTTTTGCCATCGTTCTCAATGACTTGTGGCACGGTGCGTTGTCTTGGTGGAACAACACTTTTTTCTTCTTCGTTCTTTTTTCGTTCGTCAAGCAACCAAAAATTGCTTGACAAAAGACGCTCTGTCTCACAAACTAATTGACATACAGACGTCACATTTTGACACGAATCATTTGAAGGTTGGTGTTAAATAAAAATAATATGCATTTAATACCAGCGGCGCCATTTATGTGTCAGACCGGGGACTTATCAGCCAACCTGTTACCTGCCGAGCCGCTACCTGTAGCACAATGTTCGTATGAATCGGAAGAAGTCCGTTTTTCTATCCACATTTTGACCATTCATCCGTCCCATAGTGCGGCATGTGCACCCATTACATCGCAAGCGTACACGCAGATCTTCCGTGCGCCGTGAGGAGTTTCCCAATGTGTCGCCAATTTAAAACACACCCGCAACATCATCACCTTTCCGGAAGGTTCATCTCTGTGTGTGAGTGTGTGTTTTTTTTTACGACGTTTCGTTTGGTTTTTATGATGCACGGCAGGTTTTGGAAAATTAAACCATTTTAGTTCACATACCGGTGTGTTGGGTAAAAACGGTTCATAACAACGAGCATAAAAAAAAGGAGAGACAAAATGTTACAGAGCAGGAAGAGTGTTTTAACCATCAACCTAATAGACATGAATTACCATCCCAGCAACATACAACGGTGGATTTGCTCCTCGTTTTTCGGCGTGGGAGCTTTTCGGATAATGGTTGAGGGATTATCCCTCTCTAAAAACATTGATGTCATAATTGAATTTTTTATTAGTCCTCCGGATGGCACGGCATGCTGCGCCCAAGCTAGTCGTTGTTGTTGTTGAACGAGAAATGAAAACAAATTGGATTGCTCCGGCGAAACGATAACGATATGAAATTAGATTCTTTGCCCTAAGCTTTTCCATACCAAGCAGCGCAAGAGACCAATAATTGATACCATTACTGTATGCTTGTTATGTTTTTTTTTTTTTAGGAATGTTTTCGGTACAGCATCTTTAAGCTCACCGACATGAATTACTTAAAGCAGCAGATAAATACCGACCGAGATTCTTATTCATGTCGTTAAATTGTTTTATGTCCTGCTAGAGCGAAAGATTAAAAGAGCGAAACCAAACCGTGACATTAAAAAGAAAAAGTTGGCGAAGGTCAAACGCTCGTTTTGGCATTCTTTCGGGAGCGATTTGTCGAACGAAGGATCTCATTTTCCCATAAAAACGACACACCGGTTCGTATGGGTCGCGGCAAAAGTGACCCACAGTGTGCACAGTGATGACAAATTTACGACTTGTCTGTGCGCCCCACCATGGGTGTGAGCCCCCCCTCCCAGGGATCGCGGTCCATTCGCGGTCCATCACCCTCGAGGAAGAAGGAGCATGAGAACATAACCAGATTAGACTAAGGCCTGAGGACTGACCGTCCCGAGGAAGAGTGCAGGAAAGAAAGGAAAGATTCTTTCGTCCTAATCGGATTAGTTTGGTCATTCGAAGGTCTGGAATTGGAAATGGAAGGTCTGGATGGCCTGAAGGTAAACAAACTGGCCGGAAGAAAATTGCATGTAATTCACTGCGAAAGCATTTCGGATAGTATTTTAATTTTGTAATCAAATTCTTTGATTTTTATCGCATTGTTCTTTCACGTAGAAATACCGGGAAAATAAATTTCTCCTTTTTAAAGGAAAGTTAAAATAGATTGAAAAAGCAAACATATTTGCATATCGGGTGTATCGGAAAACCTGTCCAAAAACATCAGATAACAAGCCAAAGTGTCATGGTTTGGTAAAGTTTACGAACAGTTTTCCATCCGCTTATCGAGCGTGGCTAATACGCTGACCTTGATCCGTTTCGATCGCAGTTCTCCTGCGAAATCTCGAACGAACGGAACGGACCGAAATGGAGCAAATTTCTGTTCCTTTGCTGCCCAAAGTTCACCACAATACGGTGTTTATTTTATCAACCACTCGCCGTTGGTCGCCCTTTTTGTCGTCTGATTGCCTTGCTAGCCTGACGTACCGGCCGCAGACTTCCTGAGCAGTAGCGTATGGACAAGAAATTAAAATTTCACCCACGGTCGGTTCATTGCCGCTGGGTTAAAAACCATCGAATCATTGATAAACGATTTTGGAGACTCAGGTCGCCCGACCCGGGGTAGAGGAACCTTCTTGGTGAGAACCGTATTTTTGGGCAGCGCTACGATACGACATCGTTTCAGGAAATTAGATTAGCTTTTCTCCATCCCGAGTGTCGGGTGTGGTGGGTTCTGGGTTTGTCGCCCGAGAGCGAGAGAGCTGAAAGTTGGTTGAAGGTTGATTTCAATATAGATTAAATTCTGAGCTTGGCTATTTTATTGGATTCCCTTGCTGATGTGAAGTGAAGTTGTAAGCCGAAGTCCCAGCCAGAGTACATGAAACAAAAGGTGTATGTGTGTGTGTGGCCCAAGCCATACGATAAAGGAAGAAATTATCTTTTTGTAACTTCACCCTCACCGGACGGGAGATTGGGACAAGGTTTATGTCACTGACCGGTTGTCTATGGGGGATTTTTTTCCAGAGTGAAAACGTGTAAGATGTAAGTAATGTGAGAAGGAAAATTTTCATTTGATCCTGGTGATTGTATCCCATGTATGTGGGTTTTAATACGAATAAAATGAGAGCATCTTCGAGGGAAAGAGCGAGCGAATCAGGCAATAAAACCAAACCATACGTGCCATGTAATATCTTTCGCATAACGGTCAAGTTGAAGGATGAAATCAAGTGAAAGAAAAAAAAAATATTTTGATTTAAGAGGCTATCAAAGAGCGCACATTAAACCCTGGGAACAAAAATATTACTCCATTGAAGCAGGCGCTGTGTGCGTTTCAAAGTGATATTACAACGAAAAACACGCGCGTATTAGGGAGTGGAGGAAAATTTGGACAAGGGACACTGTGTTCCTTTTTTTTTATCCGAGAATAAAGGTGAAGGTGAGAGTGACCGTAAAAGATTTATTTCGGCAGAAGATCAACCACTGTTTTACGACCGAGTAGGAGATTAAACCGTGCTCTTTCCCTCTGAACGCGTGCTGCTGAAGGTGCTATTTAGAGATGAAAGTTTTGTATACATGTGTGTGTGTGTGTGGTGGAGATGAAAGGAAAAAGTGTACAAAATTAATTTTTTTAAGAGTTTGCTTAGTAACAGCTAGTATAATCTCATTAAGGTTTATTTGCTTTGTATGTTTCAACGGAAGATGGGATGGAATTGAGGATCGCAGGCGAGAGGAGGAGACAACTGAAGTGAGGAATTAAAGTTAAATGCTGTATAAATGTTTTTTTGTGAAGATTTGTATCAAGAAGCAACTTTTTTCTTAGCTTAATAATGCTGCTATTCTGACCAAAGAATCGGGTCTATCGCTAATATATAATGCCAATTGTATTTTTACAATTAACATTTCAAATGAAGGAAAATTACAGCTTCTCCATAAGACTGTCAGTGTGCTCCTCCTCTTACCTTACTTCTATTTAATTATAGCTATTTTACAACAACCGAAATGTTTCGAGCATGGTTTGAAGAAGCAACAGAGCAATGAAATGTTTAACATCCTGGTCACGGCACCAACGAAAGAACCGTCAACTGTCACCAGGTCACACCCATCGAGCGGAAGTATACACATTGTAAAACTTCCACCTTCAGAAAGTTTAATGAGCTTATTTTCCAACACAAATAAATCCTTTCCATTTTTGAGTGAAGATTCTCTACGCTCTTTGAAAAAAAGCCATGAAAAGAATGAAAAAGAAATGACACAAAAAAAAGCGATACAACGATGAGCAATTTACCGTCACAGTCGATTTTTCAATTGCTTTCATACAAAACCGTCGACAACATTTTATTGCACAGCAAACGCCCAGTCCTTCTGCCGAAAAATGGAAATCAATCAATTTTCGTACAACAACCATTTACGGCTTCGATTTTTCCTTTTTTTTTGCGTGTCTGTTTTCAGCTCGTGAAGTGCAGGTTGTTGATCCGAAGTGCGTTTGTGTGTGTATGTGTGCTTGGTGCTGTTTATCATCCGGTTTTTTTTTGTGTGACTTTTTTCGCTTACCAATGGGAGCGTAGTGCCCGATTGTTATCTCTGCGTTTTAATGCCGCACGTTTTAATGGCCATTTTTCCATTTCACCGAACCGGTCGGTTTTCCACTTTGAAGTTGGGTTTTTCTTCCTTTCCTTTTTTATTGTACATCGGCGGGCATTTCATTGGAGTTCAGGTTTTTCATGATGTTTTCTTCATTTCTTTTGCAGACAATTTTGCACCGATACCGAAGGAAGCGTGGAAAGGACCCTCGTGCTAGACTCCCCCGAGTGTGGCAGTAATAATTGAAACGAACGAATAATCATTCATCATCGTGTTTGGGACCCTTCGTCGTGGTGGTGGTGACGTGGAGTGGTGTTGAGTCACAAAAAAAAAAAGAGAAAGACAAAAACATCCCCCGGAGAAGCCAAACTGCGATCGTTTTCGTTCGTTGGCTTAGGGAGCCTTGGGGGAGTGCAAACGGGAGGCTCATAAAAATGGTGATGTGAATTCAAGCATCTGTATTCATGCATTTAGTGTTCGTCGTGTTCGGCAAGTGTTCACCAATGTTGGGGTGCTTTTGGTGAGCGAACGGAATCCACCCATCAAATCCAATTTTCACGATCAGTGCACACGGAAGCCGCTGACATTCGCTGAATGAGGACGAGCACTGATGGCGATGATGATGATGATGACGAAGGGGATGTGATGGGTAGTGGACTCGTGCTGTGAGCCTTCCGTCCCGTAGAAAAAAAAAAAACCCGGGACTTCGGGGCGTGGTGATCGCTGCAAGGAGAAACGTCAACACATGACATCGTCACAAAGTCCAGCCTGAAACGTGTGGCGTGTCGCATTCGAGGAAAAGTGCTGGCGGCCATCAAAAACACCACAAGGAAACGATGTCCACCATAGTGGCAAGAGAAAATCACAATCATCACACGAAAACAAGAGGACACGAGGACACAAAACTAAAGTGATTCTTCTCCAGTACCGGACCGATTTCCGGGGCGAAAGGTTTTCCGTTCCGTTGATAGACATTGGAATTGGGAAAGGACAGTGAAGAAGATCATGCTAAAAAGGGAAATCCCAAACAACATAGACATCAAGCAAGGCGGAAATAGCTGAAGGATTAGCGTGTGTGTGCGTGTGTGTGCCCGGAGACATCACATCCGGCATAAAGAGAGCTCACTGGAACAGAACAAACGTTATCACATGCCAACGACCGTCGTCTGTCCTGTAAATCTGTGACCATGACCGAAACCTACAGCAGTCCTGGTAGTAGCAATAGTAGCAGCAGCAGCAGCAGCTGTAGAGCGACAACTCCTACCATTAGCCTCTCCGCTGGGACACAGGGAAACATCATCAACCGTGAAACAAAGACAGCGACGACACAGTAATAGCCTTGTCCGAAACGAACCCATCCGAAGGATTCCCACTTTGTGCGTATCGTATGTTCGAGAATACGGTGAACTGCTTTAATTCCCGGTGGCCATTCCAAAGGAGGGTTTTTTCTTTGAAAATCCTGCTGCATCAACGAAGGAAGAACCAAAAACGAATAACCCAAGTATAAAGGAAAACCTCTTATCCCTCTGGGGAGCAGGAGTTTGCCGCAGTTCGCAGCTGAAGAAACGCAAATGAATTAGTGAAAGAGGAAAAACGGAGACCAGGCTACCCGGTGGTCGAATATGCAAACATACCTTAATTAGAAAATATCATAAACCGTACCGCAAACGACGCAAAACCAAGGAAGAGTGGAGAACACGGACGAGGACTTTCCGTGCACGGAGTAGTCGGAAAAGTAAACACTACCATAAAACTTTACGTTTTTTTTATGAGCCCTTCACCTCGACTGCTGCTGCTGCTGCCGGAGGTGCAAGGAAAGTTACGCTGGTCCCTTGTGCGGGAAGTTTGTTGTCACCGGGAGTTGCCGCCAGTACGGCATTCGGGTGGGTTTTTGCGGAGATAGAGAGAGATGCACGGCTCGATGGTGGCGCAACGGGGTGTCCCGGCACGTGGCAGACAAGTCAATATGGCGGCCATATTAAAACATATCAGCAGCAGCAGTAGCAACACCTTGGCGCAGGTATTCGTCCCCATCACACTACTAATGCTGCTGCTGCTGACGGTGATGCCGTTTCAGATGGGTAAGTATCGGGGTGAGGAATCATTTTATACTTTCCAAGAAACAAGTGGTTGTGATGTGGCCTTAAGCTCGGTTGATGAGATTTTCAGATATGTGATACAGAACGTAACCGGTTGACGCTTTAAGGTTCTCGCTTTCAGACGTCTTGTTGGGTGAATGGGGAATGGAAAATGGTGCTTCTGGCAGGAGATTGGTATCAGCTCTTGATAATAATTTAAAAATAAAAGCTAAAGCTTCGTTAGATCCAACGCCTGCAGGAATAATGTAACATCGCCTTCTGGGAGCAGATATATTGCATCCTCCATACGTATCGTAGCACACATTTTAATTAAAACACTTTCCTTTACACAAAGCACCTGGGCGGATGTCTAATGTTGTCTTTTCATCGGTTGACAACTCCGGTTTTCCGATACTCGTACGTGGGACGGCTGTCTGGGTGAGAAAGCTTCGGAAGCTTTCGGAAGCTGTCGGTCGACACATGTCTGTACATCTTTGCAAGTAACATTTTCCTGTGGAGCCGGTTCGTTTGCTTGTAAATTTATTTCCCAACCACCACACACACAGAAGACGTTTTAGAAAATTCATTTCCCACCTGTGCACAAGAACAAGTGTCAGTCCTGGTATTGATTTTATGTGTGTGAAATAGGATGGAAAATTTAATAAGACAGTTTGACGTGTGTGTTTTTTAATCGGTTCCTTTTTTATGTCCTGAAAAGATTCATCCACAACAGAACAATACATTTTACATTCCCAGTACAGCGCTTTACTGTCCTGTAGCAATCGCCATTCAATGGGCTTTCCGGGTACTTTCAAACCCAGTTTCCCGGCCATTGATGGATCAATTTTTACGTATTCTGTGCACAAAATTTTACATTCCTTCACCAGAACACATCCGGTTTGAATATTGCATGAGCCACCGTCATCCCACAGTCGTGTATTTTGTGTCTTTGTACGCGTGTGTTTCTGTGTGTGATTTTGAACAGAATTCGAAATTTATTGCCAATACAATAGGACTGACGGGGGAGAGGGAAAATCAATCGCGGGTCAGGTAACGAGGACAAGCAGAAGGATGTGAGCCCAGAGAAAGAGAGAAAGGAGTCCATGTACGTGATTTACATTTTGGACGTGGCTTTTTCGAAAGCTCAGTTGAAGTGGAACTGTAACAATAGGAAAAAAAGCTTCAAAAGTCGTTAAAAAAGCGTTTTTATCAATAGAAAAATTGATCAATTAATAGGTTCATTTTTTAAGGGGCTCTATTCACACACACGGAGAGACAATTCGTTGACAGTGTAAATGTAAAACTTCGCAACGCTCTTTGTAACGGTTTTGTTATTTCAGTTTCAGATTGAAACATTCTATCTGAATGATTTTAAACTTCCTGGACGAAGAAAAAGCTGACAAAATTCGTAGTTATAAGTTTTATAAAATTCTGAATCTTAAATCATTACAATGTATTATAAGTATTGAAAGCAGAAGTATTAGGAAGATGTTGCGGTTGTTTTTAAATTATTTTACCTCTAATTTTTTGTTGTTAAAAGGGTTTAGTAACGCTCAGTTTGAACCAGAAGTGCTTTTATATTTGAATAAATTTATAAAAAATTGAAGGAAATCACTTTACAATCAAATAATTCGAATATTACAACCGATTTGGCATCAATTTTAGTTATGAATTTTCGTTGACGACCCAGTCTATCATTTCTATCCAGAATCTGAGCACTATTTTTACCTATTTTTTCCCTCAAATTCCTTTCAATATTGATTTAAAACTACTACTACTTGTGAAAAATATCCATTAAGCAATTAATTTACCGATGGCAGTTTGCTTGCGAACGCAAGAAACCAAAATCATCGACCTCGACGACACAAACGACCAGGCGTCTCCATTGCAGATGCAATTGTTTTCGGTTTCCCTTTTCAATAGGCCACCCCACTCATAATTTACGAGCGCTAGGCTAACCAAGTCAACCGAGGCCTCGGGTGCACCCCTATCCATCAACCGGGTACGCCACATGTTTGTGCAATGATGCAGTAAAATGTGTGCAATGCTATGGAATGTTTATCATTCAACAGAAGCAAAACAAAAACGGTCAGCCAGTTCGATAGTAAACAACAACAACAACAACGGTAGCATGATGGGCCCGAGTTTGGACGTGACCATAGGCTTGATTATTCGATGGTCCGCAGGTCACAAAAATACATAATTAATCAGCGAATATGGGCAAGGATCATATGGTACTTGTGGATCGGCGTATTGAAACGCGAACGATCCATCCAATCAGCTTCCAGCTATCGGACGAAATCCATGTGGTTCGGTATGTGTGAGTGTGTGCGGGTAGGATATCTTTTATTCATAAGCCAATTAACGTAAATCTTGAATTTGCATACCATTCGTACGTTGTGCCGAATTTAATGTTTGTTTAAGATCATTTTTTCGCCACTCTTGCAAATAATAGGCAAACAAACAACAACAAAAAAAGCACCAAAACTTTCTCCCCAAACTTTGCAGGGTTCCAGCTGCCAAAGGTGGAATTCGATTTACCAACACCGGTATAATGACAGTGTAGAAATATTTGTTTTGCAACCAAATCACCGCAACCAAACTCCCGCAGGAATAGGAACTCGGTGTTGCTTGACGGTACTGCAGCCAGAGAAGAAAAAACAACGATCTGTAGTACTGTGTGCCTTTAGGGAAAATCGAGTGGGCCGTAGTGGGCGGATAATTTGATTTATGATCGCTTCTTTGCCAACAAGTTCTGGCACATACATTGCCTTTTTTTTTTGTTGCTGATCCTTTGCCTCCCCCTTCAAAAACCCAGCCTGTAATCCAGCCCACCAGGATACAATTTCATTTACCTGGTTTGAGCATTTTTGTTAAATGGTTTCGTTCTGTTTTTCATAACCGCGCCTGTTTCACTTCCAACCACTTCTCTTCCACAGTGTACGGTATCGATTGCTTTAAGTGCGTTTCAATGAACGGTGCCAATAAGGCGTGTGATGATCCCTTCCACAACAACTACTCGGCGGCCATCCTGGAGTCACCGTGCATGGGCGGACGGAAGGGCCGGGATGGGCTGTTTCCGGCCACATCGTGCATTAAAATTGCCGGCTATTATGGTGAGAGAGAGAGAGAGTGTGTGTTTGTGTGTGTGTTATTGTGTTATTTTCATTTGCAGTGCGATTTAATTTGCTCTTCGATACAATGTTGATGTTCGAAAAGGGACGGCTGAATGGTGTGGAAATTATGATTTATTGTAGCTGTGTTACTTGAACCCATAAGTAATAGCTTTTATTTTACAATTTTACAAGTTTAATTTTCAACACTGTAAATAAAGCAATACTAGTAGAGGTCATCTGTCTGCTACAACAGAAAACCAATACATCAGGCAATAACATTTAGCAAAGCAACGATCAAAGCACCCACAGCATCCCGATTGTCAACACGTGGCCCGTTTTGTTCGAACAATAAGTTATACCCCTGCACAGTATGCAATTTGCAGCACACCAATAACCTCGAAAGCTCACCGTAAGCATCGACGCTAGTACGGCTTTATGTGTGCAATTTAGTGTATCGTCTGGTACGCATGTACAACACGAAAGGCAACACGGTCTGACCGATACAACAAAGAGGCTGGATCAGCATTACCATGGAAATTGCATTAATTGCAGTCGTGTGTGTATTTGACCGGCATTTTTTTTCTACATTCGGTGGATCGAATCGGCATGTGAGGTGCAAATAATTGCTTGTTTGGGTGCGAAAACCATCGCACGTAATGTGTTTTAATTAAATTAAAGAGCACTCGAATCGATTCTATTACAAACGCTTCTTGGCTCTGTGTGTGTGTGTGTTTTTTTTTTATTTGGCTTAGATAATAATCCTTGTCCTCGTCGTAGAAGAATTCATCTCGCCTGTTTCATTCAATTCCATTTGATGTGCTCCACTTGTGCTTTTTTTTTGTTGCTCTCCCTCACAGATGACACTGGTGAAACGATTACCGTTCGTGGATGCGCTCTGGATAGTGGCACGCTGACGACGGATACCGAAATCATTCGCATGTCACACTGTGGACGGTTCTACTACGATGATAGGTAGGTGGGGAGGGAGCCAATCAAGCTGGTCCCGCTGAGTAATCGATTTCCATTCCCAAACGACCTAAGCTAACCTTTGTTTCATTTTATTTTGTTCGTGTCGGTGTTTGCCCATTCGCCCGCAGATACGTGCACGGCTGTCTGCAGAGTTGCAACGATGCGGACGCGTGCAATGGTGCACCGAAAGGTTCGTCAACCCTGTGGCTTATCCTGCTGGCCGTCATCGGGACGGCACTGGCTACACTTCAACCGTCCGGCGGGTGGCTTCCAACCGTGCACGGAAGCTAACAAAGTGACCGAAAACGGTAGAGCTGTGTCTCATCGGCGCACTGTGTCTTATGAAGTCACAGATACATCGTAGCGGTACTGCAGAGCGTAGCCATAGCGTAGTAATAGTAGTCAGTAGTGATAGTGGGGAAGCTTTTGGTCACGAGCAGGAAACTCTGACCAATATACAGCAAAACAAAACACAAAAACGTACAGAATCAATCAAACAATTACTCAAGAAAAAAGCATCAAAGCGTGTGTTTTTTTAAGTACATATTTTTGTTTTCGTATCGAACACAAATAACCGGAATTGCAGCTGCTAGTGTTATTTACTACCACACTACTAAGTAAATGCATATTACTTAGGCACCAGCATACATATATAGATAAAGGATAAGCTAATGATAGCTCAAATCAGAATTTGAAGTGTGGAAGGGATTTAGCTGCCATACAGATGCGTACTAATTATAGCATTAATAGCTACAGAAATATGAGACAGAATCAAAAGTAAAGAGTAAACGAAACGTTTCAAAGAAAAAACATAATAAATTGAAAAACCAATTAGTAGCATTAAGAAATTTGCACTCAAGCAAACAGATCGATGTAAATTAGTTAAACAAAAACCACAAGAAAAAGGTAGCTGGTACAACGGGTGATTGAGTTTGTAAAACGGAGCGTTTCGTAGTGTCGCTTTCATTTTTGGTGACAAAAAGGAAAACCGCAAATACACATGTGCAATGCAGATAGAATTGAAACGGATAAGGGAGACGAAACTAAACTAACGAAACAAAACAAAAAAAAGCAGATTCCGAAGAGAGAGTAATTAACGATAAGAGTAGAACGATGCCTATTATATGTTGTTGTTCCTTCAATTCCGCCTTGTTGGCAAGCAAGTAAAAACCAAAAACCCGAAAAAGCGGAAGAATCGTTAGTAATGTAAGGAAAGCTCTACTCGCTCCTAATAAGTTTTTGTTTTCGTGGACAGGCATGTTTTTCATTCTTATCCTTAGCGCAGCACCACTGTGGACCAACCGGAAAGGAGTGTAGCTTTTGCCCTTGGTGTGTATGGAACCCGAAACCAGCCACACAACTATCATTGTCGTCGTCCCCGCCACGTAAATATACGTACAAATCCGTGTTTATGACCGCTTGTAATTTAAGATCAGATCTTATTTGTTGTGACAGTGGAACCATATTGTGTATCATCAGCCGCCCCGAACAAGAAAGAAAAACAAGCCACACCCGCCTTGATGAGATTGTAACAAGAAGTATTTGTGCCATTTGTTGTCGGTTCGTATGTCTTCAACCTTAGAGGGAACGAGCCAAAAAAAGAACTTATGTTTGGTGGTGGTTTCTTCTTAACCAAGCTTTGTTTTGTGCAGACAGTATTTTGCCTGCTCATCAGTAATGCTCTTATTTATGTGCAATGAACGTGCCACAGCTTGACCAAAGCACTGTCCCTTGTTGTGTGAAGCTGGCGGCAAAGTTAGTTTGTGTTAACTCCGTGTTCAACAAAACATTACCAAACACAAAGAGTAGCTTAGTGGCACACAGTTATTCTATATGTAAAATAGGAAAGTGGATTACAGGAGTTTTTTGTGTTACTTTTCCAGATAGTTTTCACAGCCTTTTTTTTACGGTTTTGGAGACATTTTTTGTAATATTTTTTTGAAACCAAATGTCCGTTAGAAAATTAAGTAGCAAGCAGTACAATGTCTAGTCAAAAACATATGCAAAAACAAATATTTAAATGTGTTTAAAAATGAATGATTGTTCTTTTCAACCAACACAGGAATAACTTTCATTTATTTTCTCGATTTTGTTTTGTTTTATTACAACAAGAACCAAAATTATTTGTAAATCGATAGAAAACCCTGAGGAAAAAAAGTGAAAACTATCTGGGAAAGTTTTAGCTAAATTTCTGAAAATTCCCTGTAACATAACCAACGACAAAGACGGTCAACCACAACGTGTATCGTCCTGTAGATGTAAAAAATTGTAACAATACGCCTTAGTTCATCCCCCTGTTGGACGGGTCACAAGGCTAAGCGTTTTGAGGTGCAACAAGCACGCAGAGACACACACAGAGTAGCGATGGTTTCAATTGGCCGGTTATTGTTGCTTCCTGATCGTCGTCATGAACACGTACACGTACACTAGGGGCGCATTTGAGCCCTCCGGTACTTTCGCGCTGCCAATTTGGAAAGCCGATGATAATTATAAATTAACCACTTGATGTAGTATGATTCAAATTCGACCAACACACACACAAATACACACACACGCATACGAGTGTACGAGGAGACGACTAGGCCACAACAAAAATTGTATTATAAGTGCCTCAGAAATAACGTTTACTACAAAATCCACATTTGCGATGCCGAAAATTGTACAAAAACAAAAAGGAATAACGGTCAAGATTATCCATGTTGCACAAATGATTATCATCCATCTCACACAAATTCACGCTTACAGTAAAATGGGCACTAAAAAATGTTTCCAATTTTCAGCCCCAAATACACGCGTAAACAACTGTTATGTCGTGTGTAATTACAATACAAAAATATAATTATCAATACAAAAACCCCTCCCGAAAACATTATTTAAAAAAAAAACACAATGAACTGATCAACTGTACATAAATGGTCAGCAAAACAATACAAATATACTTAAATGTGATATCAAAACAAAAACGATGGAGCAGCAATGCGACATTCAGGCATGCAAATGCATCATATGCACCGTTGCAAATTGCTATTAAAAATGCTTCAGGGATGCTGTGAAATACAAGAAATAAAACAACATAACTAATCCTACTTGCGACGAGCTGGGGGAGAATATGCGGAACGGGGAAGGATCCGCTTCTAGCGCGTATGTAGTAAGAAAATAGAGATACAAATATGCTACCAATTAAAAATGCGCACCTTACGCAATGCACTTAAGTAATTGTGACGTTTTTTTTTGGGTTTCTTGTTTCTGTTTTGGATATGTGTATATCGTTAGCCATAAATCGATCCATACAGCAAACATTCTCGTTGATGATAAAGTGGGAGGGTGGTGATTAAGATCCGATTTATAGAGTAAATGAGAAAAGCGTTAGATGTTAAGTGAAGTGAGAGGCACACAGGAGACGATATGTTACAATTTCACTATTGCTAGTAAGAGATACATAAGAGCAAAACGAAGGGGAGAATCACACGCAAACGTAACACATTCATTACATACAAGCAGCTTAAATTATGCAGAGCACAAAGATAGTAAACTAAGATGATGATGGCACGGTTCACGATGCCATTAAAGCCAGCCATTACAAAATGCAAATGACCAAATCGGAAAGCGTCCTTGAGGGAATGAGCACGAAAGCAGGGGATACATTCATGCAAGTTCGTGGTCAAAAACACACACACACACACTGTAGCTCGTAAAATATGCCGACTCTATCCTTATCTGAGCTATTCAAAAGGGACTCAACAAAACCTTGGTGGGAAGCCTACAATTTGAAATGATGAATAAAGCAACACACAACAAATGTTTCCTAACAAATTTGGATTGTATTAGTAGCGGTAGATGAAAGAAAATTAGATTTCATGGCGGAGACTTGATGATTTCATCGGCTGAATGAGCAATGATGGTGTTCTAGGACTTCTCCCACGAAGAAACGTTGTTGTAGAGGAGGCTCATCTCATCCAAAAATTCTCGACGCCTTTGGTACCTCAATGTACATTCCTAGCCTTAATGTTGCTTGTTTTTTTTATCTTATCACAATGCCAAAAGTAATGGAAGAGACCTCAGACAGAATATAAGATGCATTCGTCTTTGACCGATCTCTCTTCATATTCGACATATCGACATATTCTCAGAATAAGTTTCGTCGGCCTTATCTCAACCAGATATTAAATTTTCTTTCAACATGAAAAATTCTAAACCACAATATTACTGTAATGCATACACGTTTGTTATGGCTTACTTTGTTGGCAAATCAGATACTGCGGAACTTCTTAACATGCTTGAACGCACATAACCTTCATATTTCACCTCACTTTCACGCGATAATTTTGCACAATTGTCCTGTCGTATGCTTCTCAACAGTCCCAAGGCTTAAGAGCTCAAAAAGACTGAACTGGATTACAAATAAGACTTTAGCTAGTTACGGGCCTAATGCTGAGGATAGTGATGATGTTTACCTTAAGTGTTTGCTGCTTCTTCAGTGCTGGCCTTCCGTAAGGGTACGGTTTAGGTTTTCCTGGCCCTAGGATTAAATGTTTCCCGACCCAATTTAGAACTCAATATACCAGTTGTGCTAAAAGTTCACCCTCGTTCTCTGTATCTGTCGCTTATCATGCCTACAGATCAACGATCTTCAGATTCGCACCAGCACCGGTCGGTAGATCAACATCGGACGGTGGCACAAACTTCCCAATCACTCGCACATTTCGCTGCCGCTCCTCGAGCTTTGACATTTCCTGCTTAAGCTTCTCCAGAATCGCATAGTTTGGTTGATTAATGGCCGCCTTACTCTGCAGCACGGTAATCTCTTGCTCTTCCTGCTTTTTCTCCTTGTACGACTTGACCGACCGATTGCCGTACAATCGCAACAGCGAACCCCAAGTCTTTATGTGTGGATGCAGTATCTGCAGGATGGCCTGTGAGGCACGCTGTTTGCCGTCGCGCTTGTTCTTACATGCAACCGTCGCCACGTGCTTGCCCACCGTCATGGTAAATTCGTTCTTGCGGTGTTTCATCGTATTCACCTCGTAGTTGATGTGTACTTCCCCGAGGCCAAAGTTACGCTGCAAGCAGGTCAGCAAGATGGCATGTGGTGAGGGTTCGGTTGTTTTGGCGCAAAATTCAGCCACTCGTGGATCTTCGATTTTTATCTCATCGAATACGGAGAGTTCCCGCAGATCGGATGATTGCTGCTGGGAGCCACCACCTCCGTTAGCGGCACTCTTGCCATCCTTGCCCGTTATTTTGTCCTTCATGTCGGGTATGAGAATTTCAAGC
Source organism: Anopheles maculipalpis (assembly GCF_943734695.1). NCBI lineage: Eukaryota > Metazoa > Arthropoda > Insecta > Diptera > Culicidae > Anopheles > Anopheles maculipalpis. The sequence goes on from NC_064871.1 coordinate 5,450,317, forward strand.
GTTTCTCGGGCAGCTTCACTCTTTGCCTGCTTTTTGCTCGTTCCGTAACCCGTACCGTACTTTAGGTCGTTGATCGTGACGGTCGCCGAGTAGGGTGTGGCCGCATTTTCCAGCTCCTTAAACTCGTACGTCGGTTGCTTACGAAGCGCGTGCTGCACGTACTCGTGCAGGATGCAAACGTAACTTTTGCCGTTCGGATTCATGATCCATTCCTTCTTTGGCCGTGCGTGTGGGTTGCCCTGTTCGTCCTCGATGTTAAGCATGGGAAAGGTGATCAGCTTCGTACCGTCGGGTAGTGTTGGGCGCTGCAAGTTCTTGATGTGCTTTCGATGTTTGGTGAACTTTCTTCGCGCTGCCCACGACTTAAACCGCAACACTCGTATCGTCTTGAAGCGGAACAACTTTTTGCAGTAATCCATCACGGCGTCCGGGGTGAGTGATTGTGCTTTTAGGTTTTCCGTTACCGTTTCAATCTTGGCGCTCACTTTTAGCGGAAGCAATTTAGCATTGGCCTGTGCTTCGGCCGTTGTAGTAGCGCCGGCAATCATTTTACTCAGCTGGGCATTGTGTAGCTGACGCTCTGGTGGCGTTTCGGCCACTTCTTTGGTAGTTTCCCCTTCGTTGGAAGAGTCATTCGTCGCTTCACCGTTTTCGGTTCCATTTGCAGTCGATGCTTGGGCGGCTGATGCTTCCGCTAGCTCCTTTTTGAGTGCCTCTTCCTTCTCGAGTGCTTTGCGATAGTTGAGGCAGGGTATAGCACTGAGTGGTATTTCGTGTTTCTACAAAATAGTTACCGTTAGAGCAATTTATATCAAAATTTAAAAGAATCTTTCGATTGTTCGTACTACTTACTCTCACACTGCCCGGTCCAAGAAAGTACGGTCTAGAAGCGGTACAAACGCGTGATACTTTGTGCAGGTAGAGAGGCATTCCGCTTGTGTGCGTTGCCTGAACCCATCCTTCCGGCAGTACTTCGAAATGATTCCGACCCTTCTCTTCCAGCACCTGCTTGAAGCGCTCCTCGTAGGGCTGCTTCTTGGCCGTGTTTCGCAGCTCCTCCGGCAACCCTTCATCAAGCATCGATTCAATATCGTCATAGTTGACGTCTGATCCTTCCGAGCTGCCATCGTCCACCTCTCCACCTGCATTATAAAAAGGTAATATCACATCTTTTTACTCAATCGCCATCAACATTTCGAAAGGATACTTACCACCCGTTTCCGAGTCTTCGTCTGAGTTATCACCCTGCACCTCATCCAGCACGTCAAACTGTCTCAAATTATCTACTGGTCCGGCGGCCTCCTTCGGGGACGCATCGTTTGAGTTTTCCTCATCGCTTTCACTTCCCTTCCCGCTAGCTGCATTTGAATCGATTTTCCTTCGCTTTGCCATAGGACATCCGGACGATACGTTCAATCCGTCGCTTCTCGGTTCGTCCGTCTCACTACCGGAAAGGGCACTTCCGCTAGCTTCCATTGCTTCTTTTGTCTCAAACTTTCCTTAACTTATCCCTGACTGTGGTTTTAGAAAGTAATACTACACAATCTCGACGCTTTATATTTTCTACCAAGCCACCCAATGAGGAACAAAATCAATTTCTTGTTTCTATGCGGCGTGAATTGTAACAAAACGGTGCATCAAAATTGAGACTCGCTCCCATCGGTCGGTGGTAGAAAATAAGAAAATATAAATGAGCAGCAACACATTTACACATAAACAAACACACACCCGAAAACAGAATTTAAAAAATGGTTATGATTTACGAAACTCCGGTTGTTCGATCGATTCCCACCCAAGCGCACCCGTAACGTATCACTGGGGCTGAGGCTGAGGCGTACCGTGGGGGCAAACCTCGCTAGTTTTGCTGTTATTTCATGATGCAGAAATCAGAAATCGGCTTGGCGTTCTTGTAACACACAATTCCAACGCAAGAACGTCAAGCGGTTTAGCTTCCTGCAATCGAAATCGCTGCACAGGGCGGTGAAAAACGGAGAAAACTGTACACAACGCTTGGGAACAGACGGATTTTCACGAGGCGTTTGTTTACACTTTTCTTTTTCTGTAGCAATCACGCACTGTCAAAGATGGCGGATGGCTGTCATACGAATGTTGCGTATATAGCCGTAGATTGGAAGGTCGTTCTTGAATGTGTTTAGAAATTTAGAATTGATAAATAAAACGATGGTTTAACGTTGCATAAAGAATTTTGCAGTGCAATGATGAATTGTTATTATTATCTAATTTTATACGTACCAGAAACCATATTGTGGGCGATGCAAAATCTGTAGGAAAACGAACAAAAACATGAGCTTTTTCTTTACAACGGAGAGCTTTCTTCGAGAGAGCTTTTATGCTGGAGGTTGATGGTTATGCTAAATTCAAATAAATCCTTAGATGGTTTGTATACATATTATATTGAATTAAAAGATTATTTTTTCAGACAGTTTTCTTTTTCCAACTTTATGGAGGTTCAACTTTCAGAAAATCTTCTTATTTTCATACTTGTTTCCATTCGGAGATTTTTGGATTCTGCAACCGATACTATTTTCAAAAAAATTTAAACAAACAATTTAAACAATCCATTGACCCTTTGCAAACTATACATAACTGTCCTTAGCACCTAAAACACCTAAATGCGTCTGCTTTGGCCATGCTACAGGGAGAAAGAAATTGAAAGCAATAATAAAAGGCAAATTAAACGACGCACCGGCGTAATTTCAGCACAAACCGGACGATTAGTTCCCAGACAATGGTGCAGTACGTCGCGAAAATAATTGCATAAATTATGTTCACGTACGCATGTCTTTCCGTTGCCGGCGCTCGGCGCACCATGCTTTCCTTCAAACCACACAAGCGGTTTGCACTAATTTTCGATTTTATTGTACACGCACCGTTGGCCCTTAGCGGAAAACATCAACATACACTCTCCTTTCTTCTCCCCTTTTTCCTCCATCCATGAAACCCATGGCGGGGGTTACTTTCGTGCAGGCCACCCACTAATAGCCGCACCAGCACAGTGATTAGGCCCGTTTTTTGGTCGATGTACGATGCATTTACTACGGCGGTGAGCGACAGTTGCATTTTTGTGTGCAGTGGAAACGGTCGTTCAAAAGCCATGCTTCCCGGCCTGCTCGTACTGGCGGTGATCTTGTGCACCGTAACACTGTCCTGGTACTGGAAGCAAAGGTTACGGTGGGCCGATCGACTCCCGCGTGCCCGTCCCGCGCATCGGTGGTTAGGCAATTTGGGCGATTTTCTCGGGAAAAGCCCGGGTGAAGTGTTTCTGGTGCTGGATCAGTACTTTCGGCAGCATGATCGTTTGTTTACGCTACGCTTTGGATCAAAGATTGCGATCGGGATTACCCATCCGGAGCTGGTGCAGACCGTGCTAACGCATCCCGACTGCCAGGCGAAACCAGATCTATACAAAGTGGTACGGTTGCCGAATGGACTGTTAGCGGCCAAATGTAAGCTAAAAGGACATCCGTTTCGTTAGTGTTTTGTGAGTAAATGTGCGCTCGTTTGGTTGCAGATGATGTGTGGAAAGCTCATCGGAAAACGCTCAACTCAACGTTCAACGCCCGCATACTGGAAAGCTTCGTACCAATCTTCAACGATTGCACGCAGCGCCTGGTAGGACGATTGGATCGCTATGCCCAGACAGGTGATCGGTGCAACATTCTGGAGTACATCTCGGCCTGTACGCTCGAGATGATCAGCCGTACCTCGCTCGGCGGGAAAGTTCTCGAGCGGGACGGTGCTGCCCAATTCATAGCAAATTTAGAGGTGTAAGTGTTTCCCAATCGATATTCGATTTAGATTGTCGTTCAATTTGTGACCAATAATTGCACGTGTCAGCTCGTGGAAATTTGAAATGAACATTTGCGGTCGAGCTGGACGATTGACGGTGGCACGGGACACAAAGCAATAATTATACGATTGATGCTGATTTCTGGTGCTATTAAACTGTTAGCTAATCGCGCTGCTTCGTGGGTGGATTATGATTTTGGCTAATTAGTTTTGCAATTAGAAGGTTGTACGCTTGTTGTTAAATAATCGATCGCTTCCCTTTCGCTATGCCCTCGGGAATCACTGTGGTTTTCATTTTCCAACACAGCGCACTCAAGACGATTGGGGTGCGGATTTTCAACTTTTTCCTGCATATTGATTTCATCTATCAGTTTACCGAGCTGTATCGGAATGAAATGCGAGCAATCAATATTTGCCAGCAGTTTACGCGCAAGGTAAGGAAAATCATGGCACCCGTCAATGGATTTTTTCGTACGATGTACTTTTGCTCCTGTTCTTCTCGGTAATCCGCAACAGATAATCCAGGATAAAAGGGAAGAGATTGCGCACCTTTTCGACGGAACAAACAACCAACCGGAACAGGACCGGGAATCCCACCACCGAAAGCCCCAGATTTTTATCGACCAGTTGATGAAGATGCCACTTACCGATCCGTCTGCACGCCATTTTTCCGATGAGGAAATTTCGGACCACATCTACACGATGATCGTAGCGGTAGGTGTTAATTATGGTGCAATTGCGCATCCGTAACCATTTTCTAATAGATCACCACTGCCCACCACCGCAGGGTAATGAGACGTCCGCAACACAATTAGCACATGCCTGTTTGCTGCTTGCGATGCATCCCGAAGTGCAGGCCAAAGCGTACGAAGAGGTTAGTGGGTTGGTCTTCTCACCCGATCAGAAGATCACGATCGAGCTGATGAAAGACCTACACTACGTGGAGTGTGTGCTGAAGGAAGCGATGCGTCTGATGCCGGTTGCACCGATCATTGGACGGCAAAATTTGGCCGAGATTGTGCTGGATGGACACCGCATACCGAAGGGCAGTATGTTTCTGTTCCATTTCTATGCACTACACCGGCGCAAGGATGTGTGGGGACCGACGGCTGGTGAGTTCGATCCAGAACGTTTCCTCGGTGGTGATGGCATTGATCGACATCCGTACGCACATTTGCCATTTAGCGGTGGTGCTCGAGGTTGTATCGGGTATCGGTACGCGATGATGAGTTTGAAGACGCTGCTGGCACAGATTTTACGAAGTTATGAGTTAACGACGAATTTGCGCTATGAGGACATACGGTACCAGTATCAAATTTCGTTGAATTTGGCCTTTCCACACGAGGTGCAGCTACGGCGGCGGAATTAGTCTCCGCGAACGAATGCCGCGAGTAGTTGTTTACGTTATGTAGCGTTACAAACTGTCGTTGGCTGTAGCGTTACAACTAGTGTATGTGTAGTAGTGTGTAGTTTAGAACCGCTTCGGGATAGCATGTTGATCGAAAGTTGAGGGAAAACCGTGGGAAAAAAGATAATTTTCAGTCACATCGGTTCAGGAAAAGCGTCACCCGCGTATAGTAATAAAACCCTTTAATCAAATTCATCAAATGATGCTTTAAAGTGTGTGTTCAGTTTATTGTGCGCGCTCCGTTGCGTGCCTAGCTTCGCCTATGTACACGTCTGTCAAGGTAAGGTACGTATCGGTCGGTTTTTGGAAAACTCGGAATGCCTAATGCCCTACTTATTATTCTTGCTTTTGCCATCCACCAGCGCCCGGGTCATGATGCAGCGCGTAAACAGGTATGCCTTCTCACAGCCAGAACCAGCTGCCGGAATGGGGGGAAGGAAAAAGAACCATTCAAAACAATGAAATCACTTTCGGATGAAACGAAAAATACGCCACAAAACCTACTCATCTCGTCCAGACACTCGTCGACGGTTTCACTGGAGGTGGCCCAATTCAGTGCGAGCGCTGTCTCCTTGTTAACCTTGTCGTCCTCCGTTAGTATGCCGAGTGTTTGCAAATAGCACCGGATGAAGCACTGCAGAAAGCGGTAGATTGAAAATCGATTTCTTCCATCACGTCCCGCCCGTCCCACACTCACCAACGGTGTCCGGTCGGTTTCGTCCGGGAAGCTTCCGGTTTCGTTCAGCTCGGACAGATAGTCGGGCTGGATCACGAACGTACGGTTGCACTGGGCGACCGCTTCTTGCATGGTGATTTCGGGCATCCTTTTGGCGGTGGCCGGATCGGCCAGTTGAGCGCCCCGTTGTTCGGCGTTGTCGTTGTTCATCATGCTGCAACCGTGCGCACCTTCCGGCATGGTGGCCACCTGCAGTGTGAACACCAGCAGCAACGCGTACAGTGGAACGGTTGCGTTGCGTTGTTTCATTGTGTGCTGGCTGGTTAAAGAGAAAGAGAGCTATGCTAGTGGCCAGAAAGGAAAAAAAACACACACATACAAACAAAAAAGTAACAACAAGCCGGCATAATGTTTTAGCACATTAATATGTGCCATGCTGGATGTTGAAGGGAGGTTTGGGTGCTGCTATTATCGGATGTCCGTAAGCTACGGCTTGGAGAGGAAATGTTCCGAAGCATAAAAACAAGCAACAACGAATGTTTGCGATTGCATGCTGCAAGAAGTAATGGTCGTTGGAAACATGTGCAACACTTTCCTCAGAACTGCTCGTTTTGTCACCAAAAACATGAGCTGGACAGTTTGGTTTTGTCCCAGTTCGTTGCTTGAGCGTCTGCTTGGGAGTAGAAATTAGCTGGAAGTTTTGTCGGATGAGTTTTTTTTTGTGTCGTTGGTAGTACATTTGAGGAATGTCTTTTTTTTGCTACGTAAAGCATAACAGAACTGAGCATGAGATGGACGATAATGCCAATAGCTACTAAAGAGAAGACCGAAGTAATCTTCCAACCCAAAACGAGGGGTAGCTTTAATGAACGTTCACTTTCATGTGGTAGAAAAAGTGCATTATCACGAATGTAAATGGTCATTGAGGCAGAAAGTGTTTCTTGTTGGCACACAATTAGTGGCAACACACGTGCACGGCACGCACGTTCATGCACCATGCCAATCCGTGCAAAAGTCGTTACTCTAAGGCAGGGAAGCTTTAAGCGCACCTTCACTATTCATCACATCCCGACGGTGTCGATTACGGATCGGAGAGAACATCAAAGAGTTTCCCGTAAAGCGAAGAAAAATTTCATCTCCAGTATAGAATTGAATTGGTTCGATCTATGTCTGTTGGTGCCGCGACAAAGGGAGCTTGTTGATTTTATGGAAGCGATTTTGTTCGGTTTTTCCGGTATTGCGAACGATTGGAAATTTAATATTTATTTCGCAGTTCTTCTAAGGTTTTTCTTCGTTATCCGCCAGTGCGGAAAGAAAGAATTGTGAGGGCGGTGGTTTCGGGCTGCGGAAACTCTCGAGCGAAAAATTATAATTTAACGCGAACCGGAAGTGGAAATGTAGAAGAAAAACAAAACCATACCGCCCGATCGGGGCGGGTTTAGGGAATTTGCATGCAAAATACCATAAAGCATAAAGAGCATTACAAAAAAAACGCCTCCCCGTCTTTCTCCTCATTCCCACGGGGGACATGTTTGTGTGGCGGGTAGGAGGACTCAAAATATTTTCTCACTTTTCAACACTCGGACTAAAGATGAGTTGAAAACTGTGTGTGTTTGTGTGGGTGTGTTTTATTCTCTTTTCCGTTTTCCTGAAAAAAGTATACCGGAAAAAGGGAAAAGCATCCCCAACGAGCGAGAGATGCCCATTTACGGATGTTTGGAAAACAATCTCGTCGCCATGATTCGTTTTTGTTTTCTTCTTCCTTCTGCTCTTCTCATTCGATTCCTTCGAAGCCGGAACAGTGTGATGAAAATACGGAGCGCGTACGACGGGGCATTTTGGTCGGTTTCAATTTCACGCGAACAGGCTAGTCCCGCGAACTTTTTCGGGAGGGTGGCGTCGTCTGCCGACAGCATAAATAAATGTGGCGTGCATGATTCATGCGATTTTCCAGCCTCCGGAAAGGTGGAAAGTTACCCCACTCGCGGTTGTCGAACCGTTTTCCGAAGAATCGGATTTTGCCCGGAACGGAACTTGGTATGTGTTGAAGTTGAAGCTGTGCCTGAGTTTGCCCGGACCGTAGTCTTGCTAGTTGCGTGTGCTTTCGGCCGGGCTTCGAACGTTTTAAAGTAAACAGAGGTGGCAAAAGCGTTCGCTCTCATTGTTTGCACTACTAGCGCTAGAATGTTTCGAACGATCCACGTTAAACGATCGACCTAATGGGTCGCTGCCGTACGAAACGGCAAAGATATTTGTCTAAGAAATGTTTGCAATGGTAACGCACATTCTGCTTCTGCTGTTTTGTTTGTGAAGGTTAACTTTTAAAGATGCCAGCTGCCAGTCCGGTATGAAGACAGCGAATGGAATTCGCTTTTGTGCGGGGGGTGTATGTGAGTATGCTATTTCTGGAGCGCATGACAGATTCTTCTATGGTTAGGAATTGAAGTCCTTGTGCGACTAGTAAAACAGAGCTGAAGAAGAAGGACTGTGCAGGTAGGGAGGTTAATGGTAAATTATCGGTTACAAATCGATCCGACGTGATAGAGTTCCAAAAATAGATAAAAACCTATTTATTTCATCCTTTCAGGGTTAGAACATTGGGATTGGAGACGAAGGGACGTTGTCCTAGCGATCTGCTGATCGTTTTTTGTATCATATCGTTTATGTTCAGCTAAAATGTTACACAGCCGTTGAAGCAGTGTTCGTACTGAAAGCCACAAGCAACAACCCTGAGCGAAGATATTGTTTATTGGAGAGATTTGTGAAATAAGTTTCAACATCGACCATGATCAGGATTTCTAACAACCCAGGCAATATTATGGAGACGAAAACATCACCCGGTGCTAATCGTGCTAATAATTCCACTCGAACCCGGTATGAACGAAGTTAAGTCCATGGAATACCCAGTTGAAACCGTTCTTGGCTAACCAGTCGATCATCTGGCTGGGATGGCTGATGACGCTATTTACTCAGCTATATCCGGCGAAGAGCGACTGGTCGATACATCAGTCACTCAATTGCCCATTCCTTCATTGTTAGGACAGTATAAAGAAAAATCTGATCGCGAAAATGTGAGACTAAAACCATGTAAATATTTATTTTAGTAACAGCCTTGGAGTTGCTCTATTTCTATGTCATACTTTTTATACGTAGGATTCGATCAAAAATCAATCCATTCATACACCTAGCCGAAGTAGTTCTATTTAGATTGTCGTCCAACCGGAATTTATTTCTTAAATCCTACATTATGCTCGCATCGAGCAAATTTCAAATGCCCATGAATAACGACCTCACAAAACGTGAGTCGAATCTCTCAAAAAAAAGGGTTAGGACATCCTTGTTTTTGTTGTTGTTTCTTTTTAATCGGACACAACCCACACTTCCAAAAGAAGCGATTAAATTTTTTATTTCCTCCTGTCTGCAAAACTTAAACATGCACGCTTTTCACTGTGCTGACTGGCCGTGGGGAATTACACGCCCAATCAACCGGCCCATTCTGAGCAATCGTTCAAGCTTATCGATCAAAGCAGAGGATGAAAAGGAGAAGTTCGTAACAGGAAACTCTTCATGTTTTGGGCGAAGAAACACGCATGAATAAAATCACCATCCGAATCAAGGCGCACGTCTCCTCCATCCAAACACACACACACACACATACACGCAGACGGCTAATCCCGTAATGTGTTGCAAGGATTATTTATGCTTCTGGCGAATCCGAAAACACTTTCCAAAACAACCTTATCTTATCGTGAACGGGCGCGTCTGCCATTCTGCGTGGTGCTGGTGCGGCACATCACTACATGAGTAAGCACATGTAAATCACACTGAATCGGCAATCAATTATGGAGGCCGCTTTGGCCTATGGGTGGGTGTGCATTGTCGTAAAAAGGAGTCACCTCCCCCCGTCATCGGTATGGCTGCTGCCATTCGGAGATATCAAAGCAACGCACCATCCTTCTGCAGACTGGCGCTGGTAAGCACAAAACAAATTTCACTAGAGGGCAGCACTGGATGTTGGGTGTGTGTAGCAGTGGTAGTACACCAGTTAGCTCTGTGTGGCAATAAGTTTTACTTAGCACATCTCGCTTGGATCTCGCGCACTGGTGGTGGTTGTTACCAAAGCGAAAGTCGAACACATTTTTCATGGTTAAGTTTCCGCAGAAAATTGACTGTAAGTGAGTTAAAAATATCACAACGAACGGTACACGGGGTTTGATGAAAGTTTCGCAGAATTCCGAACAGCTACCACTTTGTGCCCTAGCGTATAGCGATCCTAGACGTACAGCTTTTCCCGAGCTCACCGTTCCCTAGAGAGGGGATTCCACGTATCGCTAAATGTCAAGAGAAGAAGTTTCCACAATTTCACATCATTTTCACACGCTGCCAAAAGTAGCAACGTTTTTCCAGCGAGACCCGAGAGGCTTGCCAGCACAAGCAAACTTTACTAATTCCATTTTCGTGCGACGGGTCTACCTTTAAAATGGGGGCGTGTGTGTGCCTTTCGGCAGGACGGAAGACTTAACACGTTCGATGCCTAAAATGGCCCCTACGGGGTGAGATGGAGATTATAAATCGTTCTGCCGTACGCATGCAACGATGCGCTGCGTTTGCCTTTCACTTTGCTGAGAAATGCACAAAAATTGCTGACAGTTCCGATGTTTGGTTGTGCAGATTTTAGAGGACATGAAACATGGTTCAGGGAATAGCGTTTTGAAGCAATCACTGTCAGTGGCAGCATTCCGTAAGGCTAGACTTCTTGGTACTCCGAGTGTTAGCGAATTTCGGCGAATTGCGGACGAATTTAGCATAGAGCAGTTTTTCTCTGGTGTATCACATTTCTTACTACACTTCCTAGTTGGATATCACACACACTCACGCACGAACCTTTGGCAAAGCAAGTTCAGTATCGTTCTCTCACGCTGGACGTGTAATAAATCGTACCCCATGCGGAATGAACCATTTTATACGGGGGAACCCGTTCCATACTGGGTAAAACGCCTGTCGGTTGACAATTCGCTTGACACGCTGACATGATGGACAATTTGATCGAATTATGATTCGACCGGACTATTTCCGGCCGATGGCCAATGGAGAAAAATTTTGCACAACAATCCGCCCCATTCGACTCCATTCTCATTACAATTGTACTAGCTCTCTTCCATCGCTACCGTGTTGGACACATTGTTTGTCCGCCTTTGCCTTTGTGGTTGTGGAAATCGAGTGTGCAAGTGGGAAAACCTTGAAAAATTATCATTCCCTACCAATTGATGGTATCCGAAATGATTACTCTTTGTAAAGGGTTGGTGAAGGTTTTCCGGGTGATTGAAGCTTGCGGCGAACGTGCGGGAAATAAGTGTTTATCTTCAATTTTTCACTTAAAATTCGTAACGTTTTCCTATTCGGTGTGGCTGTTTGTGTACGAAACACTTTGCATATGGAAAACACTGGTAGCGAGCGTGCGTACAATAAACATCACCGTGAACTTTAAGCGGGGAAAATGCATGCAACGTGTACTTAAAGCTTCCGAGGGCAACAAAAGGAAACGGTCGGGGTAATCAATTTTGTTGTCACATTAAACGCGCTTGAACGCTCCGGATCGGGCAATGTATGCATTTTAAACAGCCCCCTTAATGGGCGAAATGATGGATCAAAGGATATGCTGCTGGTAGCGCTGACGGTGATGATAGTGGCAATTCTCGGTATGAAGGATGATACTGCTCATGTGATGCAAAGCCTGTAAGCACCGTACGATATATTATAACGAATATGGTAATTAATTTTGGAACAAATTCTGTGATATGTAGTGCTTTGTGTGTACAAGCGGGCCACAATATGTTTTAGGGATTTTTCTGGCTTATTTTATTTGCATTTTGCCACAGCTTTCACAGCTACATCGGCGTAATCATGTCGTTTCCATTTGTTCCTGTTTGCTTTTCCTATTCGATTCAGTTCTTGTTACGGTTGTTCCGGCTGTTGATACGGTTAGCGATTCGGTTGCCCAGCTGGTTCGGGATACCTCCGCCAATGTTCGACGGCATGGTAGCATTTTCCGCACCACCAACACCTTCGGCCGGGTTCGAGGGTACGGTGGTATTCAGGTTGTTGGGCAATTCACCCGGGTTCGTCTGGTTTCCACCGACCGGCGCTTGGATCTCACCGATTTCCGGTGTGGTCATACCGCTGGGCAGCTGGTCGAGCTGGGGTGCGGCATTGATGGCTGCAAAAACAGTACACAAAAAGCACATTAATCTTCGTAATGAAGAAGTTTAGCACCAGCCAGGGCCAGGACTTACCGACGATGACCAGAAGGATGGCAAGGGCAGCAACTTTGAAAGCCATTGTTGAGTTGTTGGAGGTGGTTTGGTTTGCTTGCTGAGAACAACTGTGAGCTGATGTGACTTTCTGTACCAATACGGTGGACTATTTATACTCTGTTTCTTAATGCTACTGTAGCTACACGGGGCCAATCATGTGGCTAATGTCTTTGCGATATCGTATATGAATATTAATTATGGGGTGTCCTATCTTTTTTCATGCCCATTAGCCTCATTTGTGCTGTACTTAAATTAGCTTTCGTCTAATTGCTTGTCAAAAAGTACTTAAGAAACAAGAACCATTGGTGGTAAGTATTTAGTTGAAGTGAAATAATAGTAATCTTTTTCTATATGTCAGTAGTGAAAGGAAATATTCGTCTTTTTAATCCAGATTCAGTAACGTCTTTTTGGAGTTTGAAATGCACGTGTCGTGTAAGTGATTATTGCATACTTTTAGGGGTGAATACTGAATATGTAGTTTGTATTGGAAAATTACTGAAATCCAGCAGTTCGAACGTCTTATAATATACTAACAAATATTAAAATAATATGTTTAGAAGAGCTAATAATAAAAATAAAGCAACCGTGAGTGCCTAGTTTGTAAAGCGTTAATTAAGCTATGAAGCAAAAACTTTCTTGATACATATGATACGATACATGCTTCAAGTAAAAAACATAAGAAAATTAGCATGAAGCATGCTTACCTTCACTGAACACCTTCTTATCAGCAACAAGCCAATGAACATGAGTGCTTGTGTTATACATAAACATGATAAGCATGCAATTATGGACACCCCCCTCCCTTAGCATGTTGTATGTTTTTATTCTTAACTTCAAAATTGTCTCCACTGCACCATTATCAATCAAAAGTTGGGCTCAAAAAACTCCTCCATGCTACGGAAAACTAATTGTCTTCCTATCACCATAAAAACGGGAAAGTCATCCGTTCGAAAGTGCACTATAAAAAGCGCTGGAAGTGTTCTTTCCTCGTACAAACATTCATCATTCCGTACTCTAGCAAACATCTCACCGAGCTGCTCCGTCGCATAGTAAAAATGGCTTTCAAAGTTGCTGCCATTGCTGTCCTGCTGACCATTGTCGGTAAGTCTGCAAAGTTTGTGGTGAACAGTGGTCGAAAAATGGTGAAAAATTATCGCACATAAAAACTTTTGCTTTTCCAACTGTTTGTGCAGCGATCAATGCTGCTCCCCAGCTTGACCAGCTGCCCAGCGGCATGACCACACCAGAAATCGGTGAGATCCAAGCGCCGGTCGGTGGAAACCAGACGAACCCGGGTGAGTTGCCAAACAACCTGAACACGACCGTACCCTCGAACCCGGCCGAAGGTGTTGGTGGTGCGGAAAATGCTACCATGCCGTCGAACATTGGCGGAGGTATCCCGAACCAGCTGGGCAACCGGATCGCTAACCGCATTAACCGACCAAACAACCATTAATAGATTGGAAACTTTTTTTTAATTCGATCGCAACCCCCGGCTCTGACGAAAAGAAAAGTGATGGTAATAAATTTTCGGCACACCTTTGGAAAGGCGAGTTTTATGTCTTTTTTCTCACCCGAAAATAGTACCAAGTCGTACGATTGTACCATAATTATTCTTTATTGATATTCATAATTTAACTTTACATTAACACAATTTGAGCGGGACGTGCGGCGTGGGTTTGCCATGCCATGGAAAGGGTGTAGAGGAATTGTATGCGGATTGTTTAAGTATTTTTCGATTCCACGAGAACCTCGTACATTAAGTTGAATAACTCGCACCCGTCGTACAGCAGCCGGTTGAAAGAATGAGTCCATTTTGCCATTCCGAGGTAGACAGAGTGGGTGTAAACGTTGGTTGAAAGATGCGTAATACTTTCGAAAAATCGAGCCACATCCTCGCGTTGCGCGCTTGCATACACTTCCTTGACGAACCCCATGGGCGAATAGCTGGGACGAACAAGTGTGCCTAAAACAAGTACCTTACGTGGTAAATGAATCTATCCCATTCCGTAAATGCTAGGAGAAAAGCTGTCCGTCAGTTCCACTAGCGAGCACCCCACGCTCGGCGAATCAGATGGGCACCCTTCTCGGCGATCATGATGATCGGTGCGTTCGTGTTGCCCGACGTGACCTTCGGCATGACGGACGCATCGACGACCCGCAGATTCCTCACGCCGTGCACCCGCAGCTCGTGATCGACAACGGCGTCCGGATCGCTTGTGGGACCCATCTTGCACGAACCTGCCTGATGGTTCTCGGCACCAGTGTTTTGTCGTACTGCACACTCCCAGTATTCCTAAAAAAGAAACGATTGCAGATCAGCATCAGTAACATTTGAACGGTAAGCCATAACTTTCGGACACTTACCTGCGACCCAAAGTCCTTGTCCTGGCACGCTTTGACGGGTGTTCGGTCCAGATCCATACCGTACGCTTGTAGAGCATCCGTTTCCGACAGACGAACGGCAAACTTGATACCCTCCACCAGCACCTTCACGTCGTGATCTTCCTTCAGATAGTTCACCACGATCTTGGGATGCTCTAGTGGGTCGTTCGATTTCAGCTCGATGTATCCACGGCTCTTCGGATGCAGTACAGCTGGGAAGATTTGCACCGAGCGGGAATCGTTACTGAGCAGCTCACCCACCTGTCCCGTCTTGGCACAATCGGCCAGGAAGCCACCGAAGTAGAACTGGAGATCAGGATCATCCGGTCGCTCGGCGTACTTGGAGCTAATCTTGGCCGTAACCGCTGACACACCCGTGCCAGACATTAAACCATCGCGGAACAGCAAGTACTCCATGGCCGTTGCCCAGTTGAGTGGTGCCGTGTTGGTATCGTTCAGGAAGAAGTTGATGAAGTAAGCGACATGGTTGTGCAGGTTCTTACCAACACCCGGCAGATCGTGAATAGGGCGTACTCCAACTTTCTCGAGATGTTCCCTCGGTCCAATACCGCTCAGCAGCAAGATCTGGGGCGAGTTGACAGCTCCACCACTAACGATCACTTCCTTCTTGACGAGAATCTTCCGCATGTGCCCATCTTCATCTACAATCTCAACACCGTGCGCCGTTTTAGACGTCGGATGGACCAACACCTTGGTGACGGTGGTGTTCAGAAGGATATGCAGATTGGCCCGATTCACTGCCGGACGCAGGAAGGCACGTGCAGCACTAAACCGAATACCATTCTTGTTGGTCATCTGTGCAATCATGAAACCGGTCGTGTTGGCTCCGTTAAGATCCTGTACCTGGTAGCCAAGCTGTTCGCCACCCTTCAGTACGGAGTACGAGAATGGTGGATTGTATGGGAAACGGCCAACCGGAAGCATACCGCCCGTGGAATGGTACTTCGAGTCCACTTCGTTGATCTGCAGATTGTCCTCCGACTTCATAAAGTACGGCAAAACA
Source organism: Anopheles maculipalpis (assembly GCF_943734695.1). NCBI lineage: Eukaryota > Metazoa > Arthropoda > Insecta > Diptera > Culicidae > Anopheles > Anopheles maculipalpis. Next base: position 5,465,934 of record NC_064871.1, read on the forward strand.
TCCTTCCACTTCCAGCCAGGATTGCCCATCGCTTCCCAGTCGTCGTAGTCTTGTGGGTTACCGCGTATGTACATCATGCCGTTCAGCACGGAGGTACCGCCGAGCACTTTGCCCCGTGGCCAGTAGCAACGCTGCTCGGGTGATCCCAGACATGCATACTGCTCCGGTTCCGTGTTGTACTTCCAGTCGATATCGCTGCCCAGATAGTTCAGGAACATGGACGGAATCTGCGCTCCGGTCGGTTCGTCCGGTCCTGTGGATTTGAGATTGTTTGAAATAGAGAAGAATGAGGAATGAATTTGGGAGGGGTGGGAGGAAAAACAACATCATTACCACACACACACACATACAAACAAACAAACAGTGGGGTTAGAAATGTGCGCCAAGATGTTGGCAAATATCCACTAATTAGACGAGGTTTCGAGACGACCGCGCACCAAGCACGAACGATTAAGCTGATAGGGAAAACAATTGATTCCAGAGCTGCCGCATAGTATTCGCGCCAGAAACAATATTTGAGCTGTATGTATGTGTGTTTGGAAAGAGTGTGCCAGCGAACAGCGTAGGGTGAAGTAATCGGTACAAAAAGCTTCTTCAGCTTGCTCCCTTTTCTTCCTATCGCACCGTGCACCACGTGTGTGGGATTTCCAGCGATGCATCGATGGAGAATTTTCCGCAAGATTTGCTTTTCAATTGTGCTGCACCACCTTCCCTCCTCCACTCCCACTCTTCGGGTGGTACATTTTGCCAGTTGGCATGTGATCCATATGCGATGTTGTGGCATGGTGTGTCGGAACACTCCCGTCCGTTCGAGTTGACGGTTTAGCTCGTGGTACGTGCAGCAGCAGCATGTACCATCTTGTCAGCGATCCATCATTGAAAGCAGGGAGTGATTTTCTTTTTTGCTCTTACTGTGTGTGTGTGTCGTTTTGTGATAAGTAGCTTGAATAACTGAATTGCTTTGTTGGGGTCATATTTGCCAAACAACGCTCAACGGAGAGCTTTTAAGAAAGCTTTCCTTACCATCCATCAATGGCAAACGATTAGATCTCCGCAAAACGGGCTTCTATTAAATAATGCACCACTTTAAAGTAATGCTGATCATTGAAAATAAGCTGCCAATGCTGCCGTCTACGTCACCGCTAAGCAGCTACAGCACAGCCCCGAACGAGCGGTGAAGTGGTTTGGGGAAGCTAATTGAATTTATTCACGATTATTACTCCACGCGAGCAAAGCACCGACGGCGGGGTGGTACGATCGCTGTTGCACTATCATGGATCCCGAGATAATGACGCATCATTATACCGTGCATTGCAGAAGATTTTTCGTTTCAAAACATTGCCTGCTCGCCCGGCACCAGCACCGGTGCCAGCATAGAGCAATCGAATCAGTGAACAGGCGGACACCAAAAAAAAAAAAAAATGGGCTCTATTGGGTGGGCTAAATTTAAAACCAACATTAAAAGAATTACACTTTAATGTAAAGCATCCACCGGGCTAGAAAAAACGGGCTTTCGGCCACCGTTTTTACACACTGGCGGACGTCAATCAAGCGTTGGGGGTTGTGGTTCCCTCAATGCGGAGCGAACTTTACATCCCGAGTCATATTGTGAAGTACAAAAGAACTAAACTCGGTAGATGCGAGGTTGGAAAAAAGTAGGCGAGAGCATTTTGTGGGCTTTTCCCGGCTGGTTGTTGTTTCCTTTATCACAAACACACACCTACAAAAAAGCAGACTGTTGGGAATAGTAATTGAATTGTGGCGTATGGAGCGCAGATTGGAAAAGCGCGCACTACACAAGTTTTGCTTGCCAATAGTTCTGCAAATTGTTGCAGCCGTGTTTCAAGCCGTGGCTGAGTTGTTGTGTGTGTGTTTTTTTTTTGGAAAGATAGAAATTGCATTCCAAACTCACGAAGCGATTCCAATTCTAGCTTGATTTGTAACATTGTCACCAAGCGAAAAGTTGGTGACGCATGAAGCGACTCAAATTTGGGCATTTCATTTTCTAAAGCTTGCAAAAGCTCTCACCACGCAATAAATTATCGATTAGTGACACACACACACACACACGCTACGGGCTGTGATGGGGCCAAATGTTGTGAGAGATCGAATAGCCACTCTCTTTTGGGGTAAATCATACTTGTGCAATTTCGCATCCACAGCGTTGCTTCGGAGTTTCGTGTACCGAGGGGGGACGCTAATTGCAGCGAGTTAAAACGCCGATAAACGACCCAGTTCTCAGTTCGGGTAAGCAAAACATAAAACACCCGATCCGAGGGAGGAACGATTTCCGTTAGATGCATTCCACTGTTGTCGATTCGATCCACCCCGGTTGTGTGTGTGTGTGTGTGTGTGTGTGTGTGTGTGTGTGGGGGGGGGGGGGGGTTTGGCTTGTGGTGGTAAAACTCACGCCCGCCCCAAAGGTATCACGGGACCCATCGAGATGATGGTCCGTACGATTAGCTAACCCATCGGTCCTACTACCTTCAGACAGACAAGCAACTGGTCAAACTCCCCGCAGTTTTCTAGCAGCAGAATTCGGACGGTGCACCAAAATTGGCCATGTTCGACCGTCTTTTTGCTGCAACGAGAGCACTACAAACACTACTTTGTGTACGAGATGTGTTTCTTTTGCTGCGGTGAAGCATTGCTGCACGGCACCCGGGGTCAATTGAATGGGGAGTAGAGAAAAATAGAAACCGCTCCCCCTCCCCGCCTACCAGATGAACCAAAAACTGCGGCACAATGCCGCAAGAGATGATTGTTTCCTCGTGCACACCGGGCATCGTACACTGGTGGAATGTTGTTTTGCGAACACTCGCGCGGTTCACTTTGAACGGTGTCTCCACAGTCAGGTCGTTCTGGCGTCGGTGGATGGCGGAAAAGATGGACCGAAGTGTTTTGGCGTCTAATGCATTGGTTGGAAGATTGCTTGTACTTTTTGATACATGCAATTCGCGTCAAGCCGAAGAGGAATGCTCTTGGAAGAACTTGGCACACAACGCCAAGCACGAGAAGACACATCCTCTGTGTTTCCGATAGAACATCTTGCTGGCTGTTGTTGGCTACGTTTTGGGTCAAGGTCAGTGCGGTGCGCACGGAATCGGCGATAATTGTACAAACGCATAATTGCAAGATGTAAAGAAAATCGGTGCTAATCGTGTGAAATGAGCTGTGACGCCGCTCGCGTAATGATCGTTTGCCTGTCCGCGAACTCTGTGTGGTAATGAAACGATTGAGCGCGTTAATTTGCAAGATTTAAATTCTGACGCGCGCTTTTGGGAAAGCTTCGAACAGTTGCCCAAAAGCAGGTAACCTTCCGCGTGCGAGACTTTGCCAGCAAAATGTCAGCGAAGAAGTTCCAATAATTCTGCTGAAAGCAGCTTACACAGCAATACAGGTTCGGCGTGTAATAACAGCACCATATCGTTAACCGCAATAACAAAGCACCCCCTTGACCATCATTCTGTAAGCTTCTTTAGTGCCGAGGGAAGTTTGCATACCCACCCACTGAAACCCGAAAGGCCAAACCCGGCCGACCCCGAAAACTCAAGCGATACAAAGTGATCCCAAAACAAAACTGTGTGCGAGTTCTCCATCGCACACAGTAAATGTCACCCCGAAAAAAGAGAAGACAACAACAAAAAAATCCTCCCTTAAAGGCCAAAGTCATCTGGGCAATAATCATCCGGAGCTTCTGGACGGACAGGGAAACACAGAACAGATGAAACAAAACAAAAAAAAAAAAAAAATGGAAAATAAAACGTGTAACTGCTGACACATGCTCACCATGGTGGAAATCGTCCCAGGAGAACGGTATTTTATGAAAGTAAATGTCAGACTATGCTGCGTCTGCTGCTGCCAACATCACCGCCAGAGTTGGCGAGAATTGGCAAACATATTGGTTGGGTACTTTGGGCCAGTAAATGCCAGTGTGATGGCGAGAGGAACTCTCATCCACTGCACTGCGGCAGGACACAACAACTCGTGCGAGGCCATGGTCAGTGTACGAGATTTACATCTCCTCACGTTAGTGTAGAAGGACACAGAAAAAAGGGGGGGGGCTTTCCCATCTTTTTCCCCCTGCTTGCAGGGTTTTGTTTTTAGAACCTGTTGCGCTGTTGGACCGCCATAATCCACGACACATTAGGACACTGACGAGTCGTGTCAAACGCATCTGGCGCTCGGTGTATATGGATACGCACCCTCGGAAATGGAGATGGCCAGGAAAGGTTGCTCCAAGCGTACGACCGCAACGATTTGCCATCTATATGCATGCCTTAAGTTGTGCTAAACGCCATCGCGGTGAGTTGTGGACGGATACCCCCAGCGTTCCAGCGTTGGCAATAATCGACAACCGCGAACGTCAACAAAGCAAAACCAGCATAACCTCACAAAACGTGACTGCACAGCATCGCCGAGCAAAGGTGGTCGGGACTAAGCACGCGTGAAAGTTTTGTTGGTACCATTTATTTTAATCGTCTATTCTGTTGGACCTCGCCATCATCGGGTGGAACTGCACTAACTTAAGGTAAGGCCTGGATGTTTTGTTCGAGAATTGTCTACCGATGGTGTCAAGACGATGGGCTTGCAGACGATTAAGAAATGCTTGGAGAGCATTGCTGGAGGTCATCAAACCGCGAACGCGAGGACACATTCTCTTTCGCTACACTGTACAATCACAAGATATGCAGAGTTTGAGGTAGAACTTACCTGCTTCGATGAGTAGTACCTTCCAGTTCTTGATCTCCGATAGCCGTGACGCAATCACCGAACCGCCCGATCCACCACCAACAACAATAAAGTCGTACTCGTAGTCTACATTGCGGGATGACTTGGCCTGTGGAGAAGCAACAAAAAAAAAAAAAAAAAGAAAATCATTAAAAAGATAATGTGAAACCGGTTCACTTCCTTTCACCGGGCGGAATTCGCCGGAATGTGTAGTGAAGTAGCGCTTGCTTACCTTGGTACGTCCACAAGGATCCTCCAGATCACACTGTGACCTTATAAACACCTCCAGCAGCCCCATAAACAGCATGTACTGCGTACCGCCGCACAGTGCCGCCAGTGTTGCCCCGACGGGGCTCGTCATAGGACACGCACAGGACGACATCCTGTCACCGGTCGTTGCGCTGACGTAATGTCAAGGCGTTAATGTCCGTCCCGTTCTGCGTATGGTCCCTTTTTCTGCAACAATTACAAGCGTGAAATGTTCCGGTTATGGTACCTGGCGGTATTATAGGCTTTCGAATGGTGAGCACTTCTTCGAGCACACCGTGAGCGGTAATAATAATCCGGAGCAAGGCCAAATCGATCCGTGAGTGAAGAGCAACATTACCAAGCAAAAGCCGCGTGCAGCAGCATCTGAAAGTTGCATCACGGAAACGTGTGTTTGAAGTTCGGAGCACCTTGGGTATGCCCCGGGGGTTTAGGTGAATGTGCGACTTAAGATGTGCGTGTTGGGGGGAAAATCGGCATCAGAAGCGTCGAACGGCGAGCAAGCAAATCGTAATTGAATTGTTGTGGAAAAAAAATAATGTGGAACCAATTTTGGTGCTTCTTTAGACGCAGACAAAATTAGTAAGAGAGGCAGGCAGACAAACAAAGAGAGACTGGGGAAGCTCGGAATCACGTAAATTTACTTCTTGTGTAGAGGAGAAGAAGCTATTTTTGGACGGTAACAACAATTTTATAGCAGTTATGTCCTATATTTTTTATGAAATCCCAATGTTTGCCCAATTTTCTTTTGAATATTCGTTATCGGAGTAAAGATTTGATTCACGGACGGTCCTGGTCATGACGATAAAATCCGTAGCGTTACCGATTACGCTATACGTCCGGTACGAAAATGGCCAGTTAAAAACCATATAGAATGTTGTCCCAACTGTCTGAGCATGTGTTTTTTGCTATGTGTTTAACCATTTAGATGTACGCGCTATAATACAATGTAAATAGGTACACGTTTTCGGCTTTGACCCTCATAAAACCAATGAAAAGGCGAGGTATTCCCCGTGCAAAAAGAAAAACGTTGTTAGCAATTTGTGAAGCATGTTGCTCCGTTGTACTTTTGGCCTATAAAACTAAAGACGCTCGAGGGATTAATGGGCGCAGAATTGTTTCTAAAACATGTTCACATTAAATTCGGTTCGTTTGTTTTAATTATCTCGCAAGAAGCAGCCATTTTACTGTTTGTAAGCATTTGTGTCCAATTAGTGCTGAACAAACTGAGCGTGTTTTTAGCAAACGACGACCATTGTCGCTATAATGGCGTAGGCTGTTGTTGTTGTTTGCTTCAGTGCAGTAACACGACAGTCCCAACCAAGCTGCAGCTAAGCAATGAGAGGATGTTTCTAACCCCCAAAAGTCATCCCATGATGCTGATCATAAGAAGCGTGTTGTTTTGCGTTGTAAACAGCAAACAGCATCGATCAATCTCGTCATACTTTCCTGCCCGAGCGCTGCAACCGCCGCGACTGCATTCTGAAACATCGTATCCGGCATACTGCAGCAGTGGATGTGGAAATCGATTCAATTTGCAATGCGAGCAGCACATCGAACAAAAGCGATGGTGGCAATAACACATGGCGGGCGACCATATCGAGATCCGGGAAGTGCTGACGAGCGCTAGACAGCAAACTGCGTATCGTGGGTTCTCTGCATCAGCGCATTCTCCGGGTGCATCACGGAGACGGCAAAAAGCCAAAACAAAACACTTGGTGAACAATCGTCGCTTGCAAAAAAAAAAAAAAAAAAAGATGGGAGGATGCTGCGCTGCCGGAAGAAATAAATTGGATCTGCACGAAAAATAATAGCGATAATGCAGAAACATGACTGCTAACGAGATTTAAGTGAGTGAGTTGCATCGGAACAGGGGCGGCAGTAGAAGAAAAAAACACAAAAACCCCCAAAACGCTCGGCTCTCGTCGTTGGCATTGTGTTTACTAGCACGCGCACGCCAACGGCTTCTCGCAATAGGCTTCGAGACGGGTGGGAAGGCTTTTTTTTTCTTCCATCAAGCCCCAGCCCAGCGCATCCGTGCAAGCGTATGCAATCGTGGTGCATCGAAGGGTAATTGAAAGATTTGATAAAATTGCCAGCTTCGGTTTGGAAAAGTGGCTCAACGCCGATGTCCCAGGGTCGTCTATCCTCTTCGCCACATCTCCATGCTCTTGTGTAATCAAGGGTTACAACATGGTCAGGCCTCATGGGCGGGGAGGAGGCAAAAGGAAAGACGACACCCTAAGAGGAATGGTGAGAGAGTCTGTGAATTTCGTGAGTCTAATAAAAACAAAAACGATCATCAATGTAAAATTGCACGGAAGGAGGCGCTCACTGAGCATCGACTTCTGGCTGAATGTGCGGAACACGCTGTGGATGTGGCTGCGCAAATCAAATGCAAATGCATTCTTTTGGGAAAAAACCCGCTAGACACGACGGCATGGGATGGCAACAATTCGAGAGATCGATTCGGGCTGATAGGGAGGGCTTTTGTTACGGCACGACGACGCAGCCTCTTGGCGGATTGGATGTCTTTTTAATCGGATTGGATAAATCGTTAGACAACGAGGGTTGATTATTGTCTGTGCCCTCGAGGAAATTGTTAACCATAGATACGTAATCAAAGATGAACTTCCCAGAAGAGCGCTCCGATAGCGGTCTTATTTGCTTTAGCTATCTTAATTATGGTTTCATAAACTATCATTGAAGCTCGAGAGTGGTAAATCATGCTGCCCAAAAAAACCCATTGGAGACAGCTTTCTAATTGGTACAAACTTCTGCTATCAAATTTATACCCAAGCGGCTGTAAACAGCTATCGATTACCCACCACGAGGACAAGTAAATGAAGCGATAAAGATAATAATTTTCCTCTCAGTTTCCAGTATACACCGCACGCCAAAAATGTTCCGTCATTAATTACTTTGGGTTGTAATTTCATTTTACGGCTTAACTTGAACCGTTTCGCTCGAAACCCCAAAATAAAGGCCATCCATGTAAGCGTACGGATCGGATCGGTTACCTGATTACTTACGCCGAGAGTTTCCACCTCCGGCAATGGAGGCGATCGATCCGAACCGAGCAAGAAAAGCTCGTTGCTTGTAATTGAGCTGCAACTGCTGCTGCTGCTACTGATGCTACCGGGATTGCTCCTGGTGTCAGAAAATCCAGGAAAGCCGTTCATTAAGACGATTGATGGTGAAAATTGCATTACCGCACCACCGACGTACTGGTTCAGCTCGCCGGAAGCAGTAAGAAAAGCCACCCGAGATAAGTAACATCTTCTTCGCGTGTACGCCGTTGGTGGCTGCCAAGCATTGGTGTTGGAATGGAAGGATTTAATCCTCCGCAGGAATCGAACACGCTGGCTCACAGTGATTGACATTGATAGAAGCTTGTGACACACTTATGGCTTTACCACTGTGAGCCTGTTGTTTTACACTGTTAAGGGGAAAGCTCAATAAGGCTACCAAGACGCCGATTAGGTCACCTTTGATGGGTTGAAGCGTCTGTGTCGTACAACACCTTTGGATGAAGAAGATCACTTTGAGCAAGCCGTTTTCGGTGCTAGCACATTTACCTAAAACGGTTTTCAAACCTCCTACCAAACCCCTACAAATCAGTGGCTCAATTTATGTACATAGCACGTGTTGTATGTCGCATAGACCTTGTGGCCTTGTTCGCAATAAAAAAAACCCTTATGTTTGGTGTGACCGTGCCGAGCATATTGACGCGTGCCACATTTATAGTACGGTCGGTCGAATGTTGTGGTGCAGAAAAAAAGCGCCCCGGATGGGAGAAGAAAAATCGCTCCAAACCGAAGAACACCGTATGAAAAGCGTTTTACTGTGACGCAGAAAAGATTGCACCCGTTTGGGTTAGGGAGAATGGGAATGGGAAAATAAAGCTTCGAAGCTTATGGCTTCCGCTCGTTGTACTTACACCAGCGAAAAGCAGAATGTCCTTTAAAACGTCTGAAGAAGGAAGTTCCGGGGTGTCACAACCGGACCGAGGAAGAAAAAAAAAAGCCATGCAGCATCGTCTGTCAAGGAAATCTTGCACACCGGCAGCAGCCGCCCAAGTTCACCGGAGGGGTGGGTTCACACTTGTTGGTGTTGGTTTGCCCCTTCGGTACTGTAGCTGACACATTGGGAAGAATGCAATGGTTAAAGATTTGCGGCGAAACTTCCTGCGAAGGGGATGCTTTAGGGATGGATTGGGTGGAAAAATAAAATCAATTTCCGACACGGACACCGCAACGTGAATGTTCTTTAGTCATTTCGTGATTCGTTGGTGCAGTAAGTGCAGCTCCGGGGACTTTAAATCCATTCAGAAGTGGACGGGAAAAGGCAGAACATGTTGGAAGGAAACGATATAATGCGGGTCAGTAAAAGGTTGAAGATGTGGGAGCTTATTCTAGCTTCAGGTTGCGGTTAAAAAGTCCTGCAAAGCATCGTTCGCATCGAGTGAAAGGTCTTTGGAAATTGTTCGATTGCATTTATTTAGGAGATTCTTTGAGGGTCTATGAATCGCTTTGTTGGTTCCTAGAAGTAAAGCATCTCTTCGTTTAGCTTTATTTACAAGCAGAACGCCATTGCTTAGCAGGTTTTACATTTGCGTTTGATTCATAAAAAAGTCTTACCTTTCTTTTAAACATAACGTAACACTGTAACGTTACCAAGCGTTATTTACCACTTAAGAATCAAATGACAAAAGAGTTAATAAATACTTTAGAGATTCTTGCTAAAACCAGATTCATCAATAAACGTTCCTCAACCGCAATTGACTGCAATTCAAACTCTTTCAAATGTTTAAAAACTAGTTTGAAAGGAATGAAATCTTTCCTCCTCTATGTAATCAGCTCGTTCACTGACAAGAGCACGTAAAGAATAAAACACTTTCACGGATTCCGGTTCGAATATTAATGAACGAGGGCAGAGAAGAAAACCCCGCCAGTCGCGCGGCCACCAAGTCTACCCAGACTAAAAGCGTAATGCAAAGATTTATGTTGCGCGCTGTTGTGTTGTGTAGTTTGTGATGACGGTGGTAAAGTTTTTCCCGCACAACAAGGAAAGCGAAAAATGATCCACGCACCTAAGGAAGAAACTAAACCGTCTCACCGAGCACTGGGTTCAGGGTTATCCATAGCCGGTGGGTATTTGGCGGTAGACTGACAACGGTACAACGTCGAGTTTGTGTCTGTCACTGCACGTCTGCACAACACCGCACAAAGGCGCGCCACTCAGGAGAATGTATCGAAATGGTCTCGAATCCCTCTAGGGGTTAAAGAAGATGGTTTTGGTTGGAGCTGTGGCCACAGTGGTTTCGTAAAACGAAAAATCATGTTTCCTGGCGTCAGGATCCGGACAACAGTGGAGAGGTTTTTGTTTCGGGGTTTTTGGAAGAAAGCCATCTTGGCAGCGCATCTTTTTCTCCCAACTGAAAGTGTAACGGCTGATAGGACGCAAGTACTGTGTTTCTTCCTTTGCGTGCCAGGGAAAGAGGGGTTGAGCTTTGTCTGCTCGAACATCCAAAGCTGGGATGTTCGGATGGAGAACCGATAGGAGAGTGCTGTCCATAAAAATAAAACGCACGATAAAGTAAACCAGATCGGAATAAAACCTTTTGTGGCGTTTTCTTCGGAACGCTAGGACAAGCGAAGATTCGTTCGTTTTATGATTTATTTCTCGTTGAATTGTAACACGCAAATCAACTCCAAGAATTTGAAGAAACAGGCAGGACTTCCCGTGGAAGTATATTGCAATGGAGTAAATTCCTGCGAGAATTACAATCGGATTAATTTTACAGCTCTTGCTGTATGTAACTTTTCTTCTCCCGCTTCTTACTGCAACAGTGTTCGTGCTCGTGCAAAAAAAGCGCCAGACAAAGTAAACGAATCATCTATCACATCGCTTGATTAAACATGCCGCTCGTGACTGGGTTGGGTGGGTTCGGACACATTCACGCCACAAAAGATCATTCAACTCTCCCAGCCCGGGCAGGTCAGCAAAACCGACCGACCTGCCTGATGACTTCTCGGCCTACGAGGTACGCATGGGAGAACAATAGAGGCAAAAAGAAAAACGCCATCTTCACGCACGTGAGAAGTTTACGTAACTTTACGGAGTTTCAATCGGTCGGGCGGGCTAAAGCATCTTGCGAATTGGTAAAGGTGATTAGCAATATGCTCTTAAGCGGGGTGGGGAAGCATACGTGTGTGCGTGTTTTATGTACGAAAGCTTAAGAAACAAAAAAGCAGTCGCACAGGTAAGTTGTAAGGTAATTAAGATTCTGTGTCACTAAAGAAAAAAAAACCAGTAAAATCAATATTTGTACTTGGGAAAGCACGTTAACCGGTTTGCTTGGTGTGGATGGTGAAACTGTTATGTTGACATTTGGCAAAAGTCATCCAGTTGTGAAGTATTGGGAATCCCAAGAACCAGTTCTGACACATGACACTTATTTCCTTTGTATAATTTAGTAGTATTTTACAATAAAATGGCATATACTCAAGAACTGTATATGTGTAAATTAATTACTAACGGCTCTTTTTCTCTGAAAACTAAACAAGCATTTTTTCCAGTTGAAATTTATCTGTCAAAATAAAAAAAATACTATTTTCAGATCGATAAGTAATCGAGCAGATCAACAAACAAGAAGCGTTACTAAGCGTTACTGCCAAACTGTCACTTTGCGTTTTCATTTTGCTTTAGCTGTATGTCACCATTCGAAATACCATTAATAAGCACTTTTACGTTTAAGTTCTTCTAGGATTTCAAACAAGCTATAAACGAAAAACTTCCTCTAAACTGTATTGCCCTAAATACTTTCAAAATTGTCGGTTAGATTCGTTCTGTCTCATTCAACAAGACATTATTAAACTAAAATCGATCAATTCTAAAATGAATGCTCGCATCAATGCAGCAGCACTGTGGCAAACATAAAAGCAACATTCAAACGGATGCAATTAAGCGATGCAATCGGGTGCAGCTTAAATTCCACAATCGACAACCACAAATTCCCAATCAATGTGTGGTTTAAAATTGCGGCCCCAAACAAATCGATCGGCGCTATTATTCCCTCCGGCAGTTGTACGTGTCTCAGTGGAGGAGGATGAAAGTGTGATTTTACATTCTCTTACCCAAACGGGGAAAGCGCAAAAGGAACGATAAATATGACGGGTGTCAAACTCCCTGATCGGTAGCCTGCTGGGACGCTATGAACCGATCCACCGATCTCGTAGATGAACCACCACCGTCAGCAAAATGCAAAATCCCAAACGTCGTAAGCGCAATGGAGAATTGGTTCCGATTTCTGGTGTTTGTGTTTCCGCGGTCATATACGATTGGATGCACACCACGGCTGCCAGTGTCCTTGATTTTCCATCCAAACCCCATCGTTACGCATGGGGCTTTGGCGAGCGAAATTTCCTCAACATCCGACAGCCGGAAATGCGCTGGGACAAAGATGACACTGAAGCATGGTGACCGTGTTGTGCTTCATTATCTGTGACCGATGATTATCGTACTTCGCACGGGGCGATGTTACGGCCCGATGGACTTGACGCCATACGAAGATGGCTTTTTTGCAGTGCCATTACTTCGGAGGATAGTTTTGTGCGCGCGTGTGTGTGTGTGTGTTTTTTTTTTGTTTGTTTGTCGGCGACTGTGGCACAACCGGTTTGTGTCGTTCGGCCAACGCCATTCGATAAACCGGCTCGCCGTATCCGCTTTAGCACACCGGGTGGAACCGGTTACCATGGGGTGCGATGTGTATGCCTACCAGAGTTGCCCGGTGCTAGCGACCGACGTCGCGTCATCGTTGTGCTTTTCCCAAGTTCAAGGTTGAGCTAATGAGCTGTAAGGGTTGCCGAGAGATGCATTCGATTCGTCCTCGACCGTGGTGTGGGCTTGTTGGACGCTTACTACCTTTATTGGAGTCGAGGGCATATGGCGAGATGGCCGTGTTTGAACACTATCGGGATGTGTCACAGTTTGGACTGGAGCAACATGATACGGCGGTGTTAAACGATATTGAAAACCTAACCCCAACAACAATTAATCTCTTGTAGGTCTTGTCCTGACGGACACCGGCCATAACCAACAAAATTCTGAAGATTCAGCGTCAGTGTCAGCTTCAGATATTCATATTAGACGTGTCCCAACGGGTAATGTCACTTAAAAGCTTTATCCGAAATCTCTAACCCGCTTTAACCCGTTTCAATCTTCATCTCGCTGGAGGGAAGGATCACTGGACTTAATGTCACTTTTCTTTCCACCGAACGATACCCACACTCTCACCAGCCGACGCCACTTCAGAGTGCCGCTAGTGAAGAGGTCATCGTACGAGTGGAGCCTTTTCTTGTCCGTCCCGTTTTCTTCGCATCTTTCGCATTCTGTACACGCGCGTGCTGCAAAACGACCGGCAAGGTTTGGATGTTTGTTTAGCATAGAGTTGGAATGGATGGGTCATCTACCAAATGCGGTCATAACTGTACATTTATTTTCGACACCCTCTACAGTTTGACGCGGATGGCGTGACAGCTGACGAGAAAACACCCCCCTCGGAGGTAACCCGAAACGCGAGATTACTAGACAAGCGGAACCCAAACTCGTTCCCTGATGACCTAGAAGCTGTGTAAACAAACGCTGGTCGGACACTTTAGGAGTGGCGGTTTTTTATCCTCTTTCTACTCCTCCGTCGTGATTAGTTTTTCTAGGACATTTGAGACGTCCAGAAGTTGTGTTTTCCAAAATGCAGCACACCTAGATAGTGAAGGAAAGGTTTAGAAATTCGTCAGAAGAAGATGCGATGCGATACTGAGCGACAGTTTTGCATTTTTATAGACAATCTCTGTCAAAGGTTGTAGGAGTGTCAGGATCCTAATCTGGGTCGTTTCACTTTCAGTCGCGTTTCTCTCGCATTCTGAGTCCATCTTGATTGTGATGGGGTTACGCTGTACTCCACTGGCTTCCATTTTGTGTTTCTGGTAGGTGAAATAGAAACTTATGCTAATGTATGCAAAGTTAAGCGAAAGTTTTTTCGATCGCTTTCAATAAGTTGTGGCGGAATTTCTGACGGTTTAGGAACTGTCTAACTAGGACATAAAGCAATCTCTTTCGCATCCGGAATGAATACAATTCGTTCCAGAAATAATCACAACAGTATAGAAAATAACTCTTCTAGAAGCGTTCCGTTCGGTTAGATCCGTCCGTTCTTCACCTCTATTTAAACTTGAAACAAGGGATTTAATTGGACGTGTTCCGATTGTATCTCTCGCTGTTTCGTGTCCGTTTCTCTGGCAAGCTGTAAATATATCGTTATTATAAATTCGTAAACCTCACAAATAACAACTCAATTATTGCACCCGGGCTAGTGAAGACCCTTCGCCAACAGCACACCCTTACTCATCTCTCAAAAGCACGAACAGCGATTAATATCACGGTGATGATTTATCTTGCACATCGGAACAACCCGAGAACATTCAATTTGGCAGCGTCATCGATATGGTTCGAGCAATTTATCAAATGGGTTACTCCAGGCCAGGCGATCCATCCACAACCATTGTTGCCATTTTGTTTCCGGTCGTCTGTGTGTGTGGGTGTTTCGCGGATAGAAGGAATTGGCAGGAAGTTTGGGGAGAATTTAATATAAAAATGCAGCAGTGCGAACATCGATGGCACATCATCATGTATCATATTGCGTAATGGGAAATCGCGCAAAGCGCACTCGTTTGTTCGCAATTATGGTGATAATTTGTTACGGATCGTTTCACACGTCACCTAACAAACGCTACCTACACCCTTCAAAAAAAAAAAAGCTCCGGAGGCTCATAACAAGATTGCGCAAGCCCAGATCCTATCGGCCCGGTTGGATTTCTTTGTCCGAAAAATTAGTGCAAAAATAAAACCAACAATACAGTGATATCTCATTAGCGGTGACATTCAACCGATACGAGATATAATGAGTAAATCATAGGACGAGACGATGTTTTAGGAATGGTATTAAGGAAAGAAATACAGAGCTGCGCAACTCGCTAATTGTTTATCCGGCGAGAATAACGTCTTCCCGGCTGGGCCGATGGCGCCTTCGCAAGTTCGCAATTAAGCCCAGAACAAGCTCCCTTATGGTGGTACCCTTTTGTATCCAGGTATCTTCCGCCAAAGTTGAAGAAGTGAGCTAAACTCTGTTTGGAGAAGGGAATAAAAGTTTCCGAAGCTAACTTTTATGCTTCGACACTTTTGTGCTCCCGGTGCTGGGACAGGAAGGGCATGCGTTTTTTTTTCGGTTGGTACACGAAACACGAACAAGGAGGAAAAGTTTTATCGGCAAAGTTGAAACGTTAAGCAAATGCAAGTTTCATACGGAAATGTTATATTCTGTTGGGTATGTGTGTGTGTGTGTGCGTTGTAGGGTGGGAGGTATTTTCTGTCACTTTCGAGTGTCCTTTCCCCCAACAGATGACAGCCGACAACGACAGCGATGGTGGTGGTGATGTTGATGATGATGATGTGCCTGGTAGAGTTCAGCATCAAATGGACAGTAAATACATTTTATGATAAAATAATAACTTCACCCAAGTGTCCTTTCCCAGGCGTCGGTGTGGTTAAACCGTGTGAGGAGCTGCTTTTGCTTTGGCTGGAAGTTTAAACTCCAATTACATTAGAGTGTGCTCGGGACAAAGTTGGATTGAGTTTATGATAAACAGATTGAAGTGGTTCGTGGAAAAGTAGACAGGGTTTATTTCCACTTGTCAAAAACTCCACAATGAGCGTGTCGAGGGACACAAAACTGTCACGCTTATTGTCGCGTTCAAACGGGAAAAAGTCTGTCAGAAATTTAGTTAATCATATCGAGAAATTGGCTTAACAATTCCACACAATTTGTGTTATTAAAGTGCTAAAATACGCTACATTTCTTCCAAACATAAGCAAGAACTCCCATGCGAAGAGGTTAGTGAAGACTCCAGTTATTAGACGTCTTTGTATATTTCGTGCGGACAGATCAGAAATATCTACCTTACGGGTTATGCTCTGCTCTATCTATAAAAGAAAATACATCAGTAGATGGCACTTGTCGCGATTTATTGTGTAGTTAGTTTGTTATAAAACGCGTATTGTTCTGTTTCTCTCTATTTTATTATTGGCGATTCATCAGCAAAATATTTGCAACATTTTTCTAGCGAACCTCCCCGTTAGTCGAGTGAATATCACACAATACCAACTTAAAATTTTACAGATCTATTCTCTAACATTTGAGTTTGACAATAGGCGTAGCTATCTTTCCTTTGTTTCATCTTTGCTTCTCCGGTGGCCGTCGCTTGTTTCTTAAGTTATTCTTTCATTTCCGAGCAAAGTGTGGCAGTAGATTCAATTACCACGAGGGGCCCACTCGTCGGTTTCGCAACGCCAACAGTCATCACCAACCAATGGCGTTTTGTTGATAAGCGAGAGCCCTTCAGCCCAGCAGCCTGATCAGCCCTTCAACTGCTAGCAGCAGGGAAGCTAATGGAAAGACGCTGAACACGGGATTCCCAAACGGAGACTTATGAAACAATCACAACAACGTATCGCCACAGGAGAAAGATATTCCTCTCGGGGAGTCGCTAAAACGCCGCCAGCCTCCATAAAAATTCAAGCAGCTTCACAGTTGCGAGCCCGTTGTTATGATTTATACTGTCTCCCCACGGTGATGTTTATGATGTTGACCACCACCTCGGTGTCTTCTGCCACCCTCAAAACAATCGGCCTTGCCGGGGGTGACGCGAGCAAGGAAAGGGGTTTTGTGTTAGAAAATTAGCATTACCAGCAGTACCAGAAGATGCTGGGGATTACCTAAGCAGCATCGTCGGCAGGCTTATTATTTGCTATTTAGAGAGGTCAAATCAAATGTGCCGAACCAACTCTCGGGCCCTGCTGCTGTTGGTGGGCACGATTTCGCAAAAAACCAAAATATACTTCACCCCCGCCCTTCGGTGGATGAAGCAGGCGGCTTAGACGAAGATCTTGAAGGAATTTGAATCCATAAACAAAGCCAACCATAATCAGCAAGTCTCGGTAACGCGCTGTGTCCAGCAGAGGGGTAAGTGCGGTTTCGGTCTAAATGCTAAATCATCCCCAATCATGAGGTGCACGATGAAAAATGGAATTTAAAAATGCAAATAGAAACGTCCGCTGGCACGACTTTTGTATCCCACCCACCACCACCCTTCTCAGGCGGGCGCGCATGGTGTGGGAAAAGGAAATGAAACGGAAAGTGCCATCAACCTGGGCCTGGGTGGGATGTCTGTGGTTACTCCCACGATGAACACACGGCCGTCACGAAAACTCGACTCACCCGGCGCACGTGATGTGCGCCACCTCTCCGAAGGGTGGGCCAGGTGTTACTTCCAAAAACAAACTTCCCAAGGCTCTGCGCTGCGTCTAGCCAATCAAACAATAATTTTGAGCTTTTCCATCCCTTATTAAAGAAAGGGTTTGAATGGAAAATGCATTAATTTCAAAGGTGCGTGTTTTTTCATAGTGAAACGCTTCCGAATTAAAAATGAGGGACAAACATTCCAACATTTTCTTATACCACAAACACATCCGGATGTTGTTTTTCCTTTAACCTTTTACACCACCGGCCCCCACACCGGTGGGATTTGTTTTTCCACTTGTGTTTCGTGAACCTTTTTTCTCCCCTTTTTGGGAGGAAAAAGTAAAAGGAAGGTTTGCATTTTACTTTCGATTGTGTACGCCGAAGAACGGCAATGGAAGAAGATCATCGCTGATAAGGTAAATCACAGCCACAGACAGACAGGCACACGCAGCGCGCCTCATCGGGAAGTTTACTTCCAGTTTTGGGTTCCCTCTTCATTATGCAGCTTCACAACAGACCGTGCACATACTGAGACACAGACACACATACACACAAATGTGCAATTCTCTCCGGATGGAGCACAGAAAAAAGTGCTCCATCATTTTGCTTCGTTTAAAGCGCTTTTCCGCTCTTACCTGGTGTTGTTGGGGAAGCTTTTTGAAGATCATCTTTCATCCCCTTTCATCTTAGCGACACAGTCGGTCACCCGCCCTGCCCTCCCACCCAAACACAATCAAATGCATGAAAAGAGCCTGATCAAAGCGAGGAGGCTGAAAAATGAGTTGTGAATTTTTTCTATTTTTTGAAAGGGGGAAGAAAAACATTCCTCCCGAGCCCTGGGGAAGGGTTTGTTTGGTGTTGTTTGTGCATTTTTCCAAGCCATGTTTTGCCATGCTCACTTGCTTAGTTCCTCTATTTAGTGCTGCGGGGGGCATTACACGCACCCGGAATATTCATAATTTAACCGTCCGATACCGGCGCACCTAAACAGACAGTCTAAAAATGGAAAAATATGCTAGAAACTGGGTGCCACCTAGTGGGGTGGAAGGGCGAGACAGAAAGGGAAGGATGGGACAATGGTGTTAGCTAATTAGGGTAGAGGAGGTGCGTTTTGCATTTCGCGCTCGGTGTCACGGTGGCGAAACGCGGAATTTATTGTGGCAAAACAAGAAACAAACAGGCAAGGAAGCCTTCGATAGCGATCGCGGAAAACATTAACTATATGGGGAAGAAATGGAAAGTGCGGAAAATTCACCTACTTCAGTTTTGGTTGTGAGTGTCGGGCTGCTACCGTAACGATCTGACGCAGCCTTCTTATTGTCCTCTGCACACGGTGTGTGTCCGTAACGAGCTTCTAATGAGCTTTTTGGTAATTGCACTCGCGATCACTTCCTTCTAATGATGGTGAACATCGGCTCGATCACTGCACAGTCACTGCTCACTTCAAGACAACACTATGGCACACCGATGATTGATACCGCACACTGTGTGAAGCTTCTGCTGCTGCTGCTGCTGCTGCTACAGGACAGGACAGACAACACCGTCCCGGTTGACTTCACTAGATCATCTGAGCTGATCGTTCCGAACGGACGTACCTTCTCGGCTCGGTTCGCTGGCAGACGCCGCCAGAGCGAGAGAAAATTCTTCCAACCCTCCGATCGTTTGCGACACACCGCACCGTACGACTCTTGTGCGGATCTCCGCAGACCCCCCAAACAAGCACAGTGGACACACAGAGCCACAAAACACGCATACACAAGATCTCCGAAACGCTGGATGTGGAACGTCGTGCAGAAGAGAGCCACACACAGAAGGGTAGAAGCCAAAGTGTTCGACGAGCGGTCCGTCCTCAAGATATTGGAGTCACCCTGGCGAGCTTTGGCCAACAAATGAGAGGTGGCTTATTAGTGCGCCGTAGTTTTCTTTGCGTTTCTTAACAAATCTCCTTCCCTCTCTTGCTCTCTCTCTCTCTCTCTCTCTCTTTTTGTCTTATTTTCCCTCCTTCCGTCTTTCTTGGTGGTGGCGAATTTCTTGGCATCAAGCGTGAAGGAGGCAGAAAAGTTTTTCGCAATTATTTCTCTTTCGCGCGCATTTTCGCGCTCTACCTATTATCACGCTGTTCGGTTTCAATGACGCGAAACTCTGTGCGCTTTGCGCCCGTTCACTCGATCGATCTTCGGGTTTGGGGTATGGAGCAACGGAACCGTGTAACGAAGGGTCTGAACGTTGCGGTGAACCTTCTGGACACGGGCAACTACGGGTTCTGGATGAATGGCTGGTTAGGTATCAGATGCTAGGTACGGATACCTCGCATGACTTGTCCGATTCGGATTGGAGGGAACCTGTGGAACTTGGTTGCAGTTTCCTTCACGTCTTGTGGGCTTACTTCGTTCAGGTTGGTAATCGACATTGGAAGCTGTTCTTATTTGGTTTTTGTTGCGGGAAAGCAGCAGTCACAATTCTCGAAAGAATTATGATTAATGAAGAATAGAAATGTGACGCTATTAGGGACATTTTATCACACAGACTGGGACCTACTTTTCCAATGTTTTGTCCAATGTGGGTGCGTTAGCCTCATCTTGTTTGGTTAGCCGATATTTTTAGAACCGGAATTTAAGACAATCTGTGAGGAAGTAGGTCATTGGAGGTTTATTTCGGTGGGGATTAAAAATTGGGACGGTGACTTAAGATTCAAGAATAGCCGTCTACCATTTTTTCGATAAAGATATAGTAAGAACACTGATAAGCTTTATAAAACCTTTAGCAATTGACCATTCCCAAATAAATTAATTAAACCACCCGCAAATCACAACGTAACAATGACCATTTTTACACCTTTCTAACGATAGCTCAACCAAGATGGTGATGGCCACAATTCTTATGCCATCCGTTTGAAGATGGTTTATCCAACATTTGCCGGAAATGGTACCTGATAACGACATTTATTTAGCTGGCATTAATTAAAACACCGACAGCTTTATGGATTGCGTTACCGGTGCGCCCCCCGTTGCATCATAACCGTTCACAGCCAGTTCACAGTACACAATTTCGCACAATAAAACGGTCATAGCCACCATCGCAGCATAATGACCAATTTTCCGAAAAACGATCCTCTTCGATCGTTACACCGACGGCTGTGTTGCATTGCTCATTTGCGTG
This sequence comes from Anopheles maculipalpis, assembly GCF_943734695.1. Lineage (NCBI taxonomy): Eukaryota > Metazoa > Arthropoda > Insecta > Diptera > Culicidae > Anopheles > Anopheles maculipalpis. The sequence continues at coordinate 5,486,449 of NC_064871.1, forward strand.
GTTATGTCGTTTCGCTGTCGAATCACATCGAGACAAATGTCAAGCAGACGATTAATTAAGGCTTGATTCTGGCGGTTGCTACAATGGTTGGGCAGGCTGGATGCCGAAGTGCTTGTATCGAATCGAAACCGTGACGTGACGTGCACTCCTTTAGCGTTTGGTTTTTTCCCGAAAATAGCTCCCTCTTGAGCGGGCAAAGCGGAGAGGGCTTCGCTTCTTGCTGTGGGTCTTCCCATAGGCTATCTCTAGCCCAAAAACGAGGTGAGATAGCACAAAGCACACGATGATGATGTTGTTGTTGCCTTTTTAATCTCATTACCAAATTCCGACTCCGACACTTCACACAACATTCAAAGCTTCAGGGGGAAATCCGCCGCCCAACGTTTGAGGCCACACGCACCGGGATCGGTTTCGAGTGAGGCCACTTCGACACTTGGCTGGAAGCAATCGCTATGCAACATACACACACAGACCGACAGACAGACTCACCCATTTGGGGGAGAATATTTCGCACATCGTAATTATGGAGAGGCAGCATATGCATCTCGCCACAACCCAACCATTCCGCACCCCCCTTCCCGCACATGTGAGTGCATTTGTTTAATCAACATCAAACGGCAAGCGAATGGACACGTGAGAAGAGCGAGATGATGTTGCTGCACTGTGGCATCCAATGGAGTCACGGAGTTTCGTGCAAAACATGCGAAACTACTGTGCCTTCTGGGGAAGCTAATTTCGTTATCAACGCTCCGTCAATCTTCGTCTTGTTTGGTGGCTGTGGCATGGTTGGTCGGGGGAGAGGATCATTTTACGATCTTTCAGACGGGAGAGTTGAGGTGTATGCTGGATTCCTGTTGATCAATAGGTATTTCCAATAGTAAATAAACAAAATCGAGCACGTTGGCGGTATTCCCGATAGTAGATCTGACATTGATTATGTGATCGTGACTTGGTGTTTCAGGTCGTTCCGGGTGGAAGAGAGAAGAAAATAAGTGCTGTGGGAGAAAAGAAGCAGTGGGATTTAGGTGTATGCTGATAGTTTATGTCTGGTTGCTTCTGGCTTTTAAATTGAGAACAGTTTGGTTTAATGGCTTTTTTATGTTGCTTTAATCAATACATTTTAATTATTATGGGTCAATGTTGCCAGGTATTGAATTTGGTTCATTATTTTAGTATTACTATTAATGCTTATCCACATCAACATTAAACCACTGGCATACTACTGCTCCTTTTCAAGCTAATATAATTCTAGCTCACCCACAAGCCCAATTATTATTTTAAAATTGATCAGTTGAGTGACTAGTGTAGAATGTGATTTTTGGCTTTATGTGGTGAATTCTGGGTTCTATCCTGGGACAAACTATACGGTGAACTGATATTAGAGAGGGGTGCCAACTACCAACACCCAGCCAAACTTCTCCGCTCATAATATTTGTCGCGATGGAAGAAGTCTCAACTCACTCATAACCTCTACTATGAGACGGTCTGGTGATAGAGGCGCCAACGGCGCTTGTTTCCATACGACAGAACTGGGGTTCAAATCCCTTTTGGACCGTATCCTCGTAGTGATACGTAATGGCTATCAAACTACGTGGCATCAGTCATCACACTTGCTGTTGGCAACTTTATAATTAATAATCATACTTGATAATAAAATTAATAAATAATTAAAATTTTAATACACATAAATTACATTTATTTTTAATTTAGTTTCTATTTTTACCATACACTTGCACACTTTACGATCACTGTCCGCTTTCGGCATCATCGGCATGATCATTCGCTGCGCCACAGTGTGTTTGTGATGCGGATTGCCTAGCTTAGGCGCTTTTAGCTGAGATGAGCTTTCTCGGGTCAATCGTATAACATTATTGAAAATAATTCAGTTTTCTTGTTTTTTTTTTGTGATAAATAAACTTTTGAATAAAATTAAGTATATTTTGTAGCATAATCCAACTGCTGCTGAAAGTTGGTGAAAGTTCCGCAACCACAAGAAATAAGGTATAATACTGATTGATCGTTTTTTCTTTAGAAACTCGTTCCTTCATTTGAACTTTTCTCATCGAAGGATTCCGTGGAAGGACTTACTTAGGCACCGATTGAGTCAGTGGTAATTGGGCAAAATTATGGTACTGCGTGAAACTGTTAATCGAATAGCAAGTAGCTTTCGTTTCGTCGGAACTCGTGAAATTTCTATAAAATACCATTCAAGCGATAATTACAGCTTTTGTCAAACGTGCTGGTGTGACGATGTATTTTAAAAAGTAATTTCTTCCACCACGTAGAGCATCAACATACTGGTGGTTTCATTTAGTTTCTAGCTAGGTTCGGGCGAGAACAAATTACCTAACGCAAGAAGATGGAAAATAATTAATCTGCTTTAATAATTCATCGTTATTGTGAGAACAGGGAGAGAGTGTGCTATCCTCGAGCGAAACACAGTCGGTTGTAGTTAGATGAAGCAGGAGGATTATTCCGATCTATCTTTTCTACTGGGGCCCGTCCACACCAATGTACGCTTGTGTGCGCTAGCAAATGTGCTTTGATTCTAATTAAAGTTTAAGCTTCCTCCCTCAGTAACATTGTCCAACTTTCCCTCGGCAAGGAAATAATAAACCAAAACGCCAATGGCGCACAACGCACCAGCCAGAAGGATGTGTACACTGACAGGCGCATTCGTTGTTGGTACACACAAACCCTCACCAAATCCACGGGACGAGTCTAGTTTGTGTGTAAATTTTATTTGTCGCGTCCATCTTCCGCCGTCTATCTATCGTCAGTGCTCGACAGCATGTTGCGAACAGGATGGAAATAGTATCTACAACCGTGCAGGGGATGCTTTTTGGATGAAAGATAATACGAATACGGCCAGCTGTCTCATAATTTTGTTGTTTCAGGCTTGCGAAGCATGAAATCCGTCCGGCAGGCGGTCGACTGGAAAACTCGTGTCGCAGCAGTATCCTTGGAGATATGGCAAGAGAGAGAGAGAGAGAGAGAGAGAAAGTGCGAGAGAAATGACCGTGACCAGTGTTCGACCAGTGTCTTGCAACATCCTATTTCCATGGTGGATAGTTGGGAAGGTTTGCTGAAGTTCAAAAGCACCCCTTGCTGTGTGTTTGTGTTTGCTTTTTGTCCCTAGCATGATGGTTAGGGTGGGTACAATGAACTCTAACTCACCAAAGCATCAAGGGCTGGGCCGGCATGCGACTTCCTGTCTCTTCGTCCTGTTATGGGAGGGTGGGTAAGCTACCCGACTATCCCAGTGCCCACTTTTGGGGGGTGTATAAATTAACGCACCAAATTATCGTCCCGGAAAATCATCGCTTTTCCGATGGGGCGGTGAAGAAGGTTTCGAAGAAGGCGAAGAGAAAGTTTCTGGAGCCAAGTTTACCCAAGTGTTAGCAAACGAAGAGCAAACAGCATTCAGGCGCTGGGTTCAGGAAAAGCTAGACAGCGACAGCAATTGTGACGACGTGGGGTGGCAGTCTTTTCCGGGACGTAAATAGCCTTAAAAAGAAGGTGTTTAGCAGTGTCGAGATAACGAAGACTTTTGGGCAAATATTTTCTGAGCAATTTGCCAATGTTAAATACGTTCGGCGTTTTAGGTTTGAAGCTGTGACCGTCCAGAGGCGAATAAATTATCGATCGAGGATTCTGAGCGCAGTTGGTTCGTTAATCATTATCAGCTGTAGTCATGTACTTTATTTCTTGTACAATATTTACAACAAGAGATTGTGATGATAAAATGCAGTGATGATAAATTTCTCTCGGGGGAGAAAACTTGCAGCTACATTGTATGACGCTTTTCATCCCCTAAACCTGTCGCCATTCAATGCATGGACACAATGTACGGTGAAGCTTTTGTTTCCAGTACCGCTGTACAAAAAAGCATCAACCACGATCATGCCAATGTGCATTGCCGTAAGCCAATCCCAAAGCTTTTGCTGTAAATTCTGAATAGTCAACCACGTGGAGAACACACAAAGGATCGGTTGAACAAAAAATGCTTTGGAATGCTCACGGAAGCTGCAAGGACCACGTTGGCATTGTTCCACGTGTGGGCTTTTCGTTTACAAAGCAGTTTCGTTACACTGCTCAATCATTGCGGAGCGTGAAACGAGAAAAGCAAACAAAATGGTTTTATAATAGCCTTTGTTAACACCAATATCGTTGCTTCGGATATGCTTCCAGGATAGAAAAAGTCTATTTTCAAGGTCGATCAAGGTAAAGATGGGTGTGTGTGTGTCTCTATAAGGTTCTTACGTCCCATCATGCTCAAGAGTTGCCGGATAAAGCGCTCAAACTGAACTCGGAACTCATTTCCTACCATCATAACAATCCCAAGTTGCGAAGAACTTACAACTTCTTTAATAACAGTGGGATGGAAATGAAAAAGAACGAACCATGTTCTGCTTCTTTTTTCCTCGAAAACATCAAAGCATATTACCGACCGAAAACTATGCTTTCTCGTAGCATTTAATTAAAAACATCTACAACTTTTCGTTTTTATTTTCTCTACATCAAGAACGTGCTCTGTTCCATATTTCTGCGCGGAATCATTCTGATTCGGATTACATCTGCCAACATCCATCCCTGCAGTGCGTGAAGTAAGTGATAACTTTAATGTTCGGACGCCGATGCGCCCGGGCCGCTTCCATTCGCAAGGGTGAAATCCTAAAGGGAGCTAGGAATGGTGCTTTATTCGTTGTCGATGGCGACGATGTCTCCGGCGAGATGACACGTGCTCGGAATCAATGAAGCTGGAAACTCTTCGAATTCCGAGCACACATTCATTCCCCCGCCTATCCATTGGGGAAATCTCCATTAGGCGGAGCTCTAGAACAGAAGTCAAAATCGTGTTGATCGGAGGAAAATTTAGTCAGTGGAACAGTTTTCGGAAAGCGTTAAAGGAATGCGTGCCTTTCAACTCGGTTCAATTGAACGGTTAAGGGTCATGTGCATATGAGTGAGCAGGAAACTAAGGGCGAGAAGAAAAATGGTTCATCTAGAGCCGGCATGCCCCTTGGTACACTCGCATGAGCTTTTTTGACGAAGGATAAAACCGTACATAAAACCCTGAGCCTGGAGTGCTTAACCGAACCGTTCATTAAAATCAGATACTATGTGAGGTTAGGAATCCTTTTTGGGGGCGTAGAGATTGAACGAAATGATGAAGGTTATGTTTACGGATGTGGATGATTTTTGATGAAATGTCGGTTGTTTCCTTGGAAGGGAAAATTCGGGAATCAGTGATTTGGGAGAAAATCTTTGCAATTTTTGATTTGTGATACATTTACTAATGTTTTTTTTTTTAATTTTGCCTTGCTTTTATATGTAACAATTTAGCGAAACTTTTTAATAATCGTGTAGTAAGAAAACGCCGCCTTCAGGACCTACAAAGAGCGTAGAAAGAAATCACAACTTGATAAGAAACCCTACCAGTTATACGAAGATATTGAAGGCTACCGTATAATATGTTTCCAGATTTAACTCGTACAACTTCAAACCAGTCAACCGTACCGGGCGCTGAGCATTCATCAGTATAATCAACATGCGGCGGCGATAGGAAGCCCCGCACAGATGCCATGGAGATTTCCACAGGGCGTCACCCACCTTGAAGCCCTGCAATCGACAATGAAGTCACACATAAGCGGCACAAATCAGAACATAAATCAACCCGTCCCATAGCCCATCCACCCACGCTAGTACCTGATTCATGAGGATTTGCCCGAGAAAACAGTACAGATACAGTTCCGTCATTGTGAGCATAAAGTACTCGAGCACGTTAATTAATTTCATTGTCGACAAACTTTCCTGCAAAATAGTGGGCAAAGAAAAACGGCACACCAACGGGTTGTGATGTCCGTGTGTGCAATGAACCTCAGAACGTCATTCGAGTGGGTGCTTATGTGAGTGGGTGTGCGGACACATACTCAACGGAATGTGCATATAATGAATGGTTGAAATTTTGATTGCATTGGAGAGGGAGGACACAGGAAGGCAGCTTACCACTGTTGCCATAAAGGACAGAAAGCATAGGAGCAGTAAAATCTGGAACAACTTCAACAGGACGTACGGATGGTAGCAGTTTTCGAGCAGTTGGCAAAAGCGGAGCAGTAGCAGATGATGCGTGATGCAGTCCTCGAGAACGCACGTTAGCTCTGGCGAAAGTTCCATTAGGTAGGTTTGAGCTGGAGAGAGTTGATCGAGCTTCGATGTGGTTTTAGTCGATTCTACGTTGTCGAGATCCTCCCGGAATATCTCTTTGAGAACGTACTCGCGTGTGTCTAGCTCGTGGTTGTCTTGATGGTGACGCAGCTCGGTCCGATAGTTTCCGTTGAGTATCATGGCCGACTGGCGGATGTTTGTGAGACTGCAGCATAGCATATCGAACTGGCTGCAGGTCATGAACACAAACACCATGAACAGTGCTCCTGCCAATCCGTACACAAGGCTCACCTGCAGTTGTCCAAGCACCTGGAAAATGTAGGCCAGTTCGTACATCGGAGACTGCTGGACGTCCACCGGATACCAGCAGGGAAAGGGTAGCGTTCGCTCTTGGGACAGAATCGGATAGATTGCCCAATGCATCGTGCCGAGCACACAGATTACAAGCCACCAGAACTGGTAGCGATTGGTCACTCGAATGCTGGAACTGATCGAGATGTAGTGAATACCGGCAGCGGACCGTTTTCGAAAGTGACGAATCGTGAACTCATACAGCTGCCGTATGTTGGATTCGTACACGCGAAGATACGCACTTAGCGGTACCATGATCGAGTAGATGCTGGTAGTGATTAGTATGAGAAACAGCTCGTCATAGCTAAGATCGAGCGCAACTATCGACACAATGTGGAAAACCGCTATATGCACACAGATGAAGCACCAAAACAGCAGATAGCACGTATCGATCAGCTCCGAGAGGAAGTACCGACCGCGCAAATACTTCGGCAGGTACGGATTGTAGTCCGTTGGCCACAGGGCTATAAGCCTCAGTATTCTTTCGAGCATGCGAAAGTTCAACGAGAGTGTCTGATCGTCCTCACTGTTTGACCGCAACATCGCGCAGCTACCAGCACTGATGTCTCACACAGAAAGCCCACTTTAAAGCCGAACAACTTACCTTTTTATTACCCGCCCATGCTTTATGGCTTTTCAATCTCTAGGATCTGCACGTGAATTATTTATTTCCCCTTTTTTGCCGTAATAAATTTTGGGCCCTTCTCCCCGTTTTTCGACCACACCGTTGCCCGCCTTGACGTGGGCATTAATTGTCAAATTATGCATGCATAATTTAAGGGGTCAGGTCAGGTTCGGATCGTTCTCGGCTGCCCGACGGTTCTTTGAAGGTGGTTAAATGGTCAAAATAATCCCGCCTTTCGATGGCGGACGCCCGATAACGGAAAAGGGTTCTACTGAGATGGGCAAAGGTAAGAATATAATTGGAGAAAATTAGAGTCAATAAATGCTTCGGAGGTGGTTTTAAGGAAATTCAAGTTTCACGCAACGGTACCATTTAAAGGAGGCGCGTTTGTTTCGAGTCATTTTCTAAGAAGCTTTGTGTAAATGATTCATTTCTAGACTCGAGTTTCGGATATCTTGCACGGTTGTGAAGTAGAGAGAAATATAGACGAATTTGTGTTCCTTTTAAACAAGAAAGTCTTTAATAGCAATACACAATACAACAAACTGTAACAAAATTGACTTTTTTTGCTTATATTAATGAGTAATCAGGAAAAATCTCAATTCTCCAGTACGAGAGCGTGCAAAACAAAATGAGGAAAAGTACGAGGGGGTGGGATGGCGCAGGATATAAAGCATCACTGCGACCTCACCACGCACACACCCTGGTACGGTGGAAGGATCACATTCCGTTTCATTTCCTTTAGCATCACTACAGCGGCAGACTTTATAAGTCTTGAAATCTTTTTAGACAATTCTCCGAATCGAATTCAAACCTTCTCGGTCGGCTTGCTCGGCACCTAAGCACCGGCAGCGACCGAAAAGGAAAACACTTACTTGGGAGGATAGTGGTAGGGAGATATACAAGTGAGAATTAGGATTTTTTCGTTACTAACACTACACGCAAAAAAAACATGATTATGTGACGTAGATGAGGGGGGGAGGGGGTGAGGTTGAAAAATAAATGGGAAGAGGATGGATTTTTTTACGATGTTTTCGTTATGCGCGTGTCCCTTTCCATTGCCGAATTGCTGCGAGAGCCTTGACGCATTGGCAGGTGACACAGGTAATGAGATGATTCGAAGCGGGTTCATGACGTAGCATCGGTGGATGATGAGGTTTGGGAACACGGAAGTTCCAAACTTTCGCTGTTGACTCGACTGCCTCTTAGTCGATGGTCAGCTGTCGGAAGGTTCCGTCCATGCCGAACAGCTCGTCGGCGGTCTTTGGTGCGCCCGGTCTGAGCGACTCGTTAGCCTTGGAGGCTTCCTGCTCCTTGAACCAGGCGGTGTACTCGCCCATCTTGGCGCGCCACGCATCGTTCAGGTCCTTGCACGATCCGGCATCACCGCCGTACTCGCTCGGCAGCA